>NC_137782.1:137074128-137564128 GCF_963455305.1 Plecotus auritus | reverse complement strand
AAGAATAAAATTTTTAACAAATCCCAATTATTAACTTCTAATATTATAAGTTTGTTTTGCATAATTAGTACCCGGTGCTATAAATGTTTGAAAATGTGAAGTCTTAGAGATCATCTAATCTAGACCTTTTATTTTACCGATGAAAATACTGAAGCCAGAATAAGAGACTGGCTCAGAGCTGTTATTTTCTGATGCCCATCTCAGCATGTTTTCCTTCTCTTAAGCAATACTGTTTGATATGCAGTTAATTTTTTTTAAATTGAATAACTAAATGTTTCACTAAAAGGAATGTAGATTTTTAAATGTATTTTTTTAATTGTATTATTTGCTTTAGTGTATACAGAGCTAAATGAAGCCCTAATTTGAAACTCCTAAATAAACTAAAAATTTATGGTCTACTTGATTTAGCTCGCATAAAGTAAATATTTTATAGTTTAGACTCTGAACATTAGAGAATATAAAATATCATATATACAATAAAAATACATATTTTAAGATTCCTATAAAAATGGCATACTTTAATGCACTAAATTTGCACTGATTTTGTGATAATGGGATGCAATTCTTAGGTTCCACTTGTTTCAGCTTTTTAAAATAGATGGCTGAATATTGTTAAAATATTGTTGGAAATAATTACATTAGTCTTGTACCATGAACATTATAGGTTAATTATAATGTGCTTTAAAGTCCTTACTAAGATATACTCATCTATATCTTGATTCTTTTCACTTATTTTTCATGCTATATATGTGCATAGTTCCTAGTTAGCTTAATAGGGTAATAAAAATTCTAGAACATTTCATTGTACCAGTATGCAAATGCATTTACATAGGAATAAGTCTAGGTTTCCTTAAAGAGGGCAACAGAATTGAAAACTGAGGCCAACAAATAAATGAAAGTTTCTCTAAATCCATTGGATAATAGAGGCAGTGTTAAGGCTAACCATAGTGTTGAACTAAACAGAGGGATTACTCCTGGGTTTTGCATCAGTTGTTTTCTGCCGGGTGGCCTCACTTGTCAAAAAAAAAAAAAAAGTTTAACAGGCAAACATTCACATAGGCACATTGAGAAAAGAAGTATGCTTAATTCCATCAAAGCTCTAAAAAAATCAATCATTAATTTATTCTACAATTGTTGGTCATTTGTGAAAAGCATCTGGCCTTTAAGTCATAGGATCCCAAACACAAGTACAATGTGAACACTTGAGAAGAAGCTTCAAATTTGGTATCATGTAGAAAAGTATATGAGTGTGTGTGTAGCTGTATCTCACTATACTACTGCATTTGCTTAGTCATAATGCTTTCACTCCATTTTGTTTTTTGGATTTTGAAGTTGTTATAAATGCAAATGTAATGTGCTTTAAAAACTAGAAAACTGTTAATTGGCAGCTTTAAAAAGTCCTGCTTTTTTACATGTCTTTTCATGGTTATTTAGCAGAGTGATACTTCAGCAGTCTTGGCATTGCATGTCAGAAATGGTTTCTAATGAAATTTAAATTCAAGATAGTAAATATACTTTTTAAATAGTTTCAGGAGAGACATACCCTATTTTCCATATGGCTAAGTAATTGTTAAGATGTTTGTTTTAAAGCTGGACTTAGACACTCCTGACTGCTCTTTAATTTGATATAGCTAGTCCAAATGATATTTTTCAAGAAACTTTAGTAGAATGCAGTGAAGTAGATAAATGATTTTGCAGCTATACTCATATTGCAAAGTATAGAACTAATTCAGTCATTATAGTAACAGCATTTTTTTTAAGTAGCTTTAAAACCAGCAGTAGAACACCTTAATGTTGGGGTACATTTAAATATTAAACGTTAAGTTAGTCAAGTTTAATTTTCTAACAATACATAATAGGTTCACACCGTAACCACAGATTTATACATGGAAGGGTTTTTTTCTGTTTGTTTTTTGTTTTTTTGTTTTTTGTTTATTAAAGAATGTACCTTTAAATTGTAGAAGGCCTAGGAAAAGCCTTAAGGGGTGAAATTTAGAGCCTAAAATAAAAATAAAGTTGCATCATTTTAATTGTATGCTCTAATATAATATGAATAGTTAATTTATAAAAACTGTACCTCCCCATGACACATACCACTTAATCCAGTGGTTTGTTATGTACAAAGGGAATAAATGTGGTATAACCAAATGCTACTATGTCAGAGACTTCATATAGAAATTATCTGTTCTCTTACTGTTAAAATTTTACCAGATTACACATAGAATATATATTTTACTCACCACTGCTCTTTAGCTTTCCCTGGACTTTAACAATTACAAATTAAGAAAAAATATAAATACTACTCATAAGTAAGATTTGATTCTAAGCAAAATAATGACTAATAATGAAAAAGTACTTTTCACAATAGGAAAAAATACAAATCTTTAGACATTTATCTCACTTTATGCCATAAGTATGTTATTATAACAAGATGACCATGTTTTAAAATGTATATTGAAAGTAAATCTAAAAATGTATATGCCATATGTAGAATTCCTGTCTAAACTTGTTTAGCCCTCATTTCAAAGGTACTATTGACATCCTAAGTACTATTAGGATACTAGAGATGAGAGGAAAATCACTTAAAACTGCATGTGAAATATAATGTTTGAAATGGTTCTTTGAGAATGTACAGATCATGGCTTGCATAGGGACTCCTTCCAGCTCTCTGGGGAAATGAACTGTTGACATTCTTTTGGGTCATCATCCCAGATAGGAGGGCAACCACAAGGATTTAGCAGATAAATTCATCCCCATAGACCTTTATCCATTTCATTGCAACTTGGAAACATTCATGTTGAATAGTAGCATTAATGTAGCCCATTTAGCTGTTCAAAGTGAGCCGTATGTTTAAAAAAAAGAAAGAAAACAAAAAGAAGATGATGATGAAGAAAATCAAATGACTAGGGTAATAACTTACTTAAGTCTTCTAAGAGGTATTCTTTATTTACATAATTCTAAAGCACAAATCATTTTTTCCTCTATTATTTTCAAAAATAGAATTGAGGTCTATTATAGTGAGCAGTGAGCTTTTGAATTTTAACTAACTGAATGAAGTCCTGCATGTTGCTTGTTAGTCGTTTATAACAAAGAGCAGAAAATAAATTATTGTTTTAATGTTGTGTTCTGAAATGAATGGCAACATTTTTTAAAAATTGAAAATTATGTCATATAGGTTCTGTTTCTGACTCCTTTTGGACTGTATGATTCAGGCAAAAGAGAAAAGCAAAGCTCTGGTAAATGCCTTGAGGGAATTCACTAAGATTCACACACATGTTCTTTCTTATAAATGATGAAAAAAAATATTTTTACTCCAACTGGAATGATACTATATAGGGCTGAATGTGTAGGAAAGGTTCCCACAATGCATTGTGCAAACCTAGAGCTAGCAAATACCCTGCTGCTTTGAACCCCTCCTCCCCCCCCCCAAAAAAAAAAAAAAGACAAAAGCACAATGAAATAGAAAGCTTACCACCGGTAGCTTTCAAAACGACAAACTAGGCAAACTATACATCTCCACCACTCCAATTTTGTCAGAATGCTAATGAGCTTGCTCTGATCTTTACTCGGCTTCCCGTGTTTTCTACATCTTCAAGGACCACATGGCGCTAGCAAAATAAAGACAACTAAATGAGAATTTCGAATGCTTTTTGTGTTAGGACCTGGTGCTTTTCAGTGGACGCACTCGTTGAATATTCTCAACTTAAAAGAGTACAACAGGGGGTTGGGTATGAACTTTTTAACAGGAGGAAATTTGTACAGAAGTAAATTAGCGAGATGAGGAAAATATGAGAAAAATTTCTGATTAATTTCCACTCCATAATATCAATGAC
The DNA here is from genome assembly GCF_963455305.1 of Plecotus auritus. Lineage (NCBI taxonomy): Eukaryota > Metazoa > Chordata > Mammalia > Chiroptera > Vespertilionidae > Plecotus > Plecotus auritus. Next base: position 137,560,295 of record NC_137782.1, on the reverse strand, counting down.
ACCTTCAGCCCCACTCATACTCTTCTAACAAGAGATGCTGATAAAAGATGAATGATTCTGTGTTGTTCACAGTGAATGTTTAGTGGTTTTTTAATAGCAGCATTCTACATAAAAGGCACCAGGAAGTACTCCGCATTAGCAGTTGAGATCACTAGTTAATAGGATGATGTCTTTTAGCTTTTGTCACAAGATTATTAGAAAGGATGGGTTTCTGTTCTCATCATTGCATAGTTTGGAGTGCCTGTTGAGTACAAGTGCTAAAATACAGGTTTCTCAGTATTGTTTCACATGTAAAGCAAAAAGCCTTTTAATACAACACCTTTTTCCCTTTTTGCCAGGTGATTTTGTTATTGATCTCTAATCTGCCCCTTTAGCTGTATTAAATGCTTGAAGTGTTCTGCTTTTCACTGTAGCCTTGATGCTAGCTATTTGTGTTTATAAATTCATTAAGATTAAAACAGGATCTATATAAAATATTTGATTCTATGACTTAGGTAATGGCAGATTATGTCGTTTTTATGGTTTAGGGTATAGATAACAAAAAGTTAAAATTGCCTCAGTAGATACTATAAAAATATATTATTTGATTTTAAAAAAATATACTTTTATGAAATTTAAATTACATATTTGTAACAGACATTTTTCACTAGCTCTCTCTCTTTTCTCTAGCATTCACTGTACACTTACAAGGAGATTAGAAGTAGTCAGCTCCATCTCTCACTAGACCCATATCCAGGTGGGGAAAACGAAAACCAAAACTGGGGACACTTTTATATATAAAGATATCAGAACTTAGAGTTAAACTGATAAGGTACAACTAATAAATAACCAGGAAAGAAAGTTTGGTATAGTAACACTTTCAGGTTTTATGTGGAGAAAAAAAAAATGGCAATGTTTTTCACATTTAACACATGTATTTCTGAAATTTCTATATTTTTAAAGTTTTATCTGACCCAGGAAAATTATAATTTTGTATGTTGAACTTTGTTCACGTCGCTTAAGAAATTGCCTCTTAATTTAGTCACACTGCTAACAAAATGAAGGGGCAGAAACCCTATAGTAATAGGAATAACTTGGACAACCATAATCAATAAAGTCAGCAAAAAAATAAAAACTATCTTCTGTATATAACAGAAGTTTTCTTAGCATCTGGTTATTCTATATTCTCTATCACTTAACACAATATTTCTATGCTCCTTAAAAATGAGATGGGAATTAGAATTCATGTAATAAAGTGTCTCCATTATGTAAAGGTTCTTTTTTTTAGACATAGTATGTCTGTTTTTACACAAATTACAAAAGAAAATAAGCCATATCATTGAAAAATATCCATTAAGCTGAGATATATATTTTGACATTTGGTTAAAAACCAAAAAAAATTTTTAACTGTAATTTTCAATAATGACAATTTTTTCTAAAATCATATGACGTACCATGGTAAAATAGAAAATAGAAGTTTTTAGCATATAAAGTAGAATGTTTCCATTTGATCTCTATTGACATAAAATATGAAATGAATAGGCAAGATTATAATATTGTCTTTGCAAAGGAACTTTTCATAAATAGAAACAAAATAAGTAAAGGAATTTGGTGCTATAAAGTAAATAAAATGACCTTTAAGGTTCTGTAATAGTATAGATTTAGCCTGTTATTCCCCTCTAAAATAATTACTACTGACAATTTATGGGGCATTGAATCTGTGTCATAATAAAGAAATCAGGTGGGGGTTTTTTAGTGTGTTGGAAAATTTTCTACAAAGTGAATGTTTAACACAATTTCCGGGGTCTATTCTTCAATAGACTCGAAGAGTTGATAAAAATCCATTCCTCTCTGGAAGTAAAATGCTAACATATTTAGCGTAAATGTGGTGATGCAAGTCTAGTTTGAGTATCTGTGTGTTTTCAGCTATGTCAAGATTTTAGTCACTTTGTGTCATCTAACTCCAAGAATGCAAAATAATATAAAATCATTTTCTAATTGCAGGAAGTGACTCTATTTCATACAAATACATTCTAACTCAATATTCCGGAAAAAGAAAGCATAAAAGAACATGTCAAACAATTGATTTTGTCACATCCATGATTAGCAGAATCATAGCCAGGTGGAAGACATACTAGTAGTGAGCCAAGGCCCAGCTTTCCAAGGTCTCCATGTGAACCTTCTCTCCCGTGCTCCTGTCCATTAGGACCAAATCCCATCTGTCTTCCTTTGCTGTTAGCATAATTATAGGAGAGGCTTTTCTTCAATATTCAATCCTCAGTATACCGTCATCTGAAAACACAGGCTCAGCCCTTCCAGTGGTGAGTTGGAACCTTGACTGGGATTCCCATTCTAGTCTTTGCTGTATTAATTCCTGCTTACTAGACCAGCTTCATAGCTGTGATCCTCAGTTTCAACTTTAGTAGAATGAGGACAGTATGGCTTTAAAAATGAAAATTGGGGCAAGGAACCTAACTGCATTAGCCATAAAGGATGAAATTCATTTAATCTTCTGTGTCTTATGATTTTCATTTATTCAACAAATATTTTTGAGTCTTATTATGCCTAAGGCACTATACACTGAGAGTAGAAACTTAACCCTGGTTAGTGAATATAATTAGTTAAATTTAGTCACACTGAGTCAAGAATATAATATGGTATGGCAGCTAAGAGAATTGGGAGAATTAAGTTAGATACCTTATACCAAGCATTTGCACAGTGCTTGGTTACATATACCAAGTTTAGTAAATGTCAACTATTATTATTTATATGATCTGTTTAATACTTAAGTTTGTCAAGGTCTCCTTTAAAATAAAAAAATAAAATACCAAAAAGTGAAGAACAATAATATGTTAGGAATGTTACCTATCACCATCAAGCACTAAATAAAATATTTATAGTAAATATTGGATTTTTTGTACATTTATATAATTTATAATTATATATTATAAGTATATTGGAATAGGCCTTTGATTATTGAAAACAATCATGAGTAGAAATACAATGTAAAGTTTGTTTTAAAAGGAGAGTTTACATAATTTAAAGTACTTGAAGTGCTTTTGCTCTTTACTTTTTTACACCTTCAATTTTAAAAATTGGTAATATTCCTAAATTATTTTATTTCTATAGTCTTTTCCTTGTGTGTCATACTTCCAGAATTTCTTTACTCTCAAAATTTGCTCTAATTCAAACATCTTTAATATCTGTTTCTATCTACATTTCATTATTTTGATTATTTAAAGAAGGAAAGTGTAAATTATATCTAGAAGTAGTAGAAATCAACTTTTATTGAATTATTTTCATTCATGCAATAGAAACATTTGTTTCTCCTCTCCTTGATACTGTATATTCTAGCTTTTTACTATCTATAGTCTTTAAATATATAGGTAACATTTTCATCTGCTGACTCATGTTTGTTCATTTATCCACAAGAACAAATGTATATCATTTCTACCAGTGATATTTAGAAACTATTTTCCACTACCAGAAATTTTGAATTGGAAATATAAAATACGACTTTTGAACCTAAGGAATTATCACATCACCAGAATTTTTAGTTTGGAACATGTCTGTTGCCTAAAGTGAGGTACATTCTTATTCTAGACTGCAATAAAAATTTTAACACTTAAAAGAGAAGAAATTCCAGGAAAATGTGTTTTTCTCAGCAACTATCTATGAAACAAAATTTAAGCATTTGAACTGATTTGGCAGCAACATGTTTTTCTTCTGCATGTGAAATTAAAATTGTGTAATGTCATGCCAATGCTAAAATAACATACATGGAATATCACCCTTTCTTTAAAAAAAAAAACGTAGTGATTTATTTGTGAAAGGGCTAAGACAGTGGTTCTCAAACTTTTGTCTGCATAAAAAACACTTGAGGCGTTTGTTAAAAATAAAGATTCTCAGGCCCTGACTAAAAGATTCTGATTCAGTGAATCTGGGGTGGGGCCCATATTCTAGATGATTCTAATATAGGTGATCCACAGACCACATTTTGAGAAACAGGGGCCTATAATATGCTAAACTCACAATGTTACAAGTGCCAAGGAAGTAGTAGAGCATAGATTTAAGAGCATAGACTTGAAAATCAGCAAGACCGTAGCCATTGTCTGGATGGTCTAGTATTTTTAAAGGCTGATAAAACTTATTTCAGAAGCCTATTGGGCCCTAGCCGGTTTGGCTCAGTGGATAGAGCGTCAGCCTGCGGACTAAAGGATACCAGATTCGATTCCGGCCAAGGGCACATGCCCGGGTTGCAGACTCAATCCCCAGTAGGGGGTGTGCAGGAGGCAGCCAATCATTGATTCTCTCTTATCATTGATGTTTCTATCTCTCCTTCTTCCTTCCTCTCTGAAATCAATAAAGAAATTTTTTTTTTCAAAAAAGAAGCCTATTGGTAGTTAAAATATATTGATACAGATGTAAATAAAATTTATATGCGTTCTTAGCACAGAGCCTGGCAAAGAGCTCTATTAAAAAAGGTAGTTGCGCCCTGACAGGTTTGGCTCAGTGGATAGAGTGTTGGCCTGCAGACTCAAGGGTCCCAGGTTCAATTCCGGTCAAGGGCATGTACCTTGGTTGCGGGCACAATCCCCAGTAGGGGGTGTGCAGGAGGCAGCTGATAGATGTTTCCCTCTATTCCTCTCCCTTCCTCTCTGTAAAAGTCAATAAAATGGTAGTTGCTGCTATCAGTCATAGTAATAATTTTATTATTTATTACTGATTCTGTCTTTAAATTTTTCCTTAGCTGCTAAGTAATATGTACATCGTACATCTCCCATTCTTTCATAACTCGTCTCTTCCCTCAATACACACACACACACACACACACACACACGTGCACTCTTTCTCTCCCAAGAAATGCCTGAAGAACTGGTTTGGCATAAGACTAGAAAATTGTGGGTTTCTTTTTTTTAACCCTTGGCTTATATATAAGAAGTAACTGATAATTGTATGAACATTTTCAAGTCCCTCTATTGATATACTGAGTTTTGTAAAACACATACAGAAACAAACAACTTAAACATTGTATTTTAAGAAATTTATTTTAGTACATCCATGTAGGAACCAACTTTACAAATGCATTATCTCCTTCTTGGTTTCATCCTGACACTATCCTAAGATGCTTAACCAATATTTCATTTTTTTTTTCTTTTACAAAGAATGGCACCAGAGATGGCTAAACATGTATGAATTGCCTCCTCAGTCCAGAGCTAAAATTATGGGAGTTTATGGAAGGATGCAAGCTCTGCTCCAAAACCTTTCTCCCAGTTTCCCAAAATGGACACCATTAAGAAGTACAGATGTTAATGTACAGAGACAATTGGACACATACTGACACTTACTAGCTCCTTAATCTTTGATATAGAACTGTCCAGTTGAATAGCAGGAACTTTCTTTTTATTGTTTATAGGCTTACAAAATTCTGCTTTCAAACCATTGTTCATTCCATTGTAGAGACATTACCAGTTTTTCTGGTAGTGGATTGTAAATTACCTCTTTTTTTTAGCTACTAGTTATGTTTTTAACATTTTTCATAGACCTCCCAGTGCATTGCATAAGAAAACTAAACATATATAGTCATTGCATCTGTTCCCTGTCCACATGTCATGTTTAAGCTGGAATGTGAAAGACATTCAACCACTCAGAGGAACTATTTCCTCAGGAAATGGTTACAGTAAAAGTTAAGGGAAAACTGTTGAGCTGATATCTATTTTTAATTAAATTAGATATTTTTAAATCCTTACTATTACTGATTAATTTTTAATGTTTATTGCTGAGTTTTTTTTTCTGTACAGGTTTTGTTTTCTTGTTTTATTGGGGGATTTAGATGAATGTTGTAGAGGAAAATTAATAAAAATTCTGTGATTATTTTTACAACTAAAAAGATAACATTTTATATATATAGTGAACCATCAAAATCAAAGTATATGGCCCTGGCCAGGTGGCTCAGTTGATTGGAGCATCATCCAATACACCAAAAGGTTGTGGGTTCAATTCCTGGGATGTTTCTCTCTCTTTCTCTTTTTCGCGCTAAAATCAATAAAAACATATTCTCAGGTAAGGATAAAAAAATACAAAATAAATTAATTAAAATTAAAGTATATGATTCTCCTGTTTTTATGCTTGTGACATTGAGGGGGAGATGATATGTAAATTCACATGTAAATTCACAGTACACAGAGCTATGAGCATTGACTGTGAGTCCTGCTCTTACTGACTGGTTGTTTACTTTACCCACCCCAAAGCCACCCAGCCCCACTCCCCCCCCCCCCCCCCCCCCGTGCCGTTCACTCTGAATTAATAGCACCACTTGGTGGCCAAAGCGAGGAATTGTGTAGAGCACCAACATTTCTGCCCCACCAGGAAACATGTTTTCTCCCACTAGACACTTCTGAACTGGAATTTGACAGACCTGGTCCTAAGTTTATCTGTTGTGCTTTTGAAGGATTTAGTTCTGTAAGGAAAGTTAAAAATATACAAGGAAGATACTTAGGCTGATATAATTTTTTTAATTTAAAATAGAAATCATTTTGTATTTCTGGTATAAAGTAACTTCCACAGAAATAAGTTATTAAAGTAGTCATAATATTTTAATTTCTTGTGAGAATAAAATTAGAGGGAGCCAAAATTTAAAAGTTCTAATACAGTTTGTTTTGATTCAAGTTCTTGTTTTGAATCTCAATAAAGGGTTAAATGAAATTATACTGAATATTGCAAAATTGTTAGTGTAGACTAGGAAGCTATTTTGCAGAATTCTGAACTTTGTAATATCAAGAAGAATAAACAGACTTGGAGCTGACCATGACTTTGGGTGGGAATGTAGGCTAAAGTGTTTTAGATATGATAGCTCTGACTCTTTTTAAGTGAACTATAGCTTTAGAGAGAGGGAGAGAACATACGCAACAGAAGGACATACAGCTAACTGCTGGCACTTAAGATTTATGTCAGAATCTGAGAATCTGAGAGGGACTCTGGAGGTAGCATGATATTCTTCAGTCTAAGGAGTATCTAAAAATGTGTATCATGAGAAAAGAGGGGATTGAATTTATCCTAGGGATTAAATTGAGGAGAAAAATCTGAAAATAACTTTAACTTTGGTAATTCTAAAGATTCTGCAAGTCACACGTTAGATTTTTTTTCTCTGAATTTCTGCTGAAGGAACTGCTTTTAGCAAGAGAACCTTTGGAACAGATTTAACAGAACATGTGTAACCTTGAGAAAAGGGATGTTTCATAGAGGGGTGTGTCATTTGAGTAGCTCCTTTAAGAAAGAAAGATGGATAATGGGCAGTTGGTGGGCATCCATATTTGAAGGTAATGAAAAAGTTAGTGATGGTAGGATGTATTTTGGTTGATTGGGCCAGTAAAATAGATATGTACAGACATTGCTCAATGGAACTAACATCTTAAGACTTGCACCAGGTTGCCAACATGTTTACTTCTGGGGGTAGGCCTTTTTGGTGCTTGCAGAGGCTGTCAGAAAAACTGTAAGATTCAGCCAGGAGGAATCACTGTGCCTTGCTCCAGCAATAATTCTAGGAATCAGACAGTTAGGGGGAATCCTAAAGCTTGAATATAGAATATGGTTCTGTACTGTGTGTTTGTGAGGGGGGGGGGGGGGGAGATAATTGTATGTATGTAGGGATGTTGGGGTGAGGAGAGAGAGAGAAAGAAGAAAGGGAGAGAATATAACAATAACAACCACGATTATATTACTTATATAGCATTTATTATAGGCCAGGAACTATTCTAAATGCTTTACATATATTAACTCAATCTTTTCAAAAACCTTTGAAGCAGAGCTATTATCTTCATTTTACAAATGAGGAAACTGAAGCATAGGGAGATTAAGTAATCTGCCCAAGTTCCCATAGCTCTTAAAGAGCAACACTGGAACTGGAATGTACCCTGATAATCCAGTGCTAGGCAGAGCATTCTTGTTTGGCCATTGAAGGGTCCCTTAAATGCTCAACTGGAGTCATAGTAGCTTATAGTTGCCCAACAAGTGAGCAGATCTATTCCTGGAATCGCCTGTTTCTGGAAGACATTAGACCCCAAACTATAATTCAAGGATCTTACGGACACATTTGCACAGGAAGAAAGGCAGAATCCCTTTGACATCCCTTGATGTCCTGTTCTGAGATCATTGTCAAGTTCCAGTGGCCTACATGGAAAGAGTAAACAAAATCCTTCCTACTAATGGATGAACTAAGTAGACAGAATGGGCATTTTATTTATTTTTTTGTTTATCAGAAGTTTGAAGGTTTGCTTTTTGTTTTTATCTGTTTTGCTTATCAGAACCACTCTGAAGGCTTTGTCAGGGTTGACCTGAATTCTAAATAAGGGGCCTATTCTGGTAAGACTGGTTACCTATGAGTGTCAAGTAGGGTGGCTAAGAGTGGAGGTTCACAAAACAGACTGCCTGGATTAACTAACCACTAACTAGCTCTATTACTTTAGGTAAGTTCTATAACCTCATTCAATATTTGATGCTGTTGTCATCATTATCATTATTATTGCCAGTCTATGAGAAAGTTATTGGTTGTTAGTGATCTAATAAGAGAGATATATAACATAAGAGTGGCCTCCTTAAGATGCTGTTGTTCCCAAGGCTTCAGAAACAGCTCTGTGAACACTAGTCCAACATGAGTGTCTCTTGTGGATCCTTGTGAAAAGAATGGCTCCATTGAGACCATGAAGGTTGAGGGGCATTGGATAAGGTAGGATAGAGCTGAAACTCACACTAGTCACTGGCCTGGTCTTGAAAATCAGCATTCATTGCATTTGATTCACAGTGTGGTGTAGTTATTCAAACCCTGTGCAGGTTAGAAGGCTGCTTTCATTAGGCTTCTATGTTTTGAGAATGGATGTGGGAATAGGCATAATTCCCTTTAGCTTTCCCTCACCAAATAAAGATATTTAAGAAGGTATAGAAGGAATAATATATCTCGGTGTTACCTGTGTCTGAACCCAAGCATGATCAAAGAAGGTACAGAGTAGAAGAAGTTACTGTGCAGGTAGTACATTGGGGTTTAGGGGAAACTGGAAGCTGTGGGGACACCCTGGGTATGATTTTTTAGGGACATTTAAGGACTTTAAACAACCCAGGAGGAGGTTACCTAAAGGAGTAGCCAACTGACTGCATAATACATCTTTGCAGAAACTATTAGAAAGAAGTGTATTTGGAGCCTCTCTACCTAGTTTGTCCTTCTATATTTTAAAAATTATGTGTATTTAATTTTCCACACTCTCAACAGAATCTATTCTCATTCTCACCTGGCATTTAGTAAGTCAGCTATTTTATCTATAATGCCATTTTTCATAAGCTGAGTTTAAAGATGCTCTTTTAACATCAAAATCTTTTTCTGTAAAAATGATGAAAACTTACATTCTCAGTGAAGCTTTTTGCTTTATAAATACTTGGTTTTTCTTGTTGAGGATTTTCTTTTCCTAAAATACATTAGTTTGTACTTCAAATTGTCATTTTTTTTACTTCAAGTAAATTTTTACATTTGTTCTATTAGCCCATAATTATTAACCTTAAAAGTTACCTTTTTCATTTTTTAAAAAATATTAAGCAGTATTCAATGATCTACTTTGTTCTTAAGTCTCTAAAACCCATTGCAAATAGCTAGCCTCTCGCTACCTGAAGCATAGCCACATATTTGTGTCACCATGGCTATGGATGTCTTTCACATGCACCAGTGACACTGATGACCCATTAGGGCATTCACTTTGTTTTTCCAGCTGCAGGGATGAGTTTGTACTGATTCACCCACATTTTTCACCTATCTTACTTATGACCAGTGACTTACTATAGACTTCATTATAACTAAGAAACGTTTAAAATATAATTTGTGCCCATAGAGGTTAGAAATTTACCCTCACTTCAGCTATTCCTAATTCCATGTCTGTCTCCACACTACACTGAGCCCTTTTGAGAAAGGGACCACATCCTAAGCTAGTTCCTAGCTTAACATATCATCATCACCCTCGTCATTATCATCATCATAGCTAGCATTTTTAGCTTTGAGCACTATATGTTTACATTTCTCATTTAATCCCTCTAATAACCATACAAGGTAAGTAATATAGTTATTCTTATAGAGATGGAGAAACTGGTTTTTAGAGAAGTTCATTAGTATAAGATCAAAGGGCTCAGTCCCTTTTTTAAACCAAACTGGGAAAAAACCATTATGGGTGCAGATTCATTGTTCATCTTAAAACAACAGATCTAACCAGTCACAGTAACTATAGATGGTAGATAAATTTGACCTACCAGAATTTATAATGTTATCCACAGGAGTATCTTGGAATTAATGTAAGTAACACTCATAAAGGTAGTCTTTAATTTAAAACAGATATTTATTCTAACGTTCATTTATGAGTCAGGTGCTTTTCCATAAAATACTTAAATTATAGATTGTGTCCCCTACTACCCTATACAAAACTATGTGCCAAATAACAACAACAAAAAAAGAGAACCCTTATTCTCCCTAGATTTCCTACCAGAAAGTCTCACCTACTTGAATATATAAAAGTTCAGAAATATCTCTTAAAATATATAATTTAGGTACCTGTGCATACATATTTAAAATCACATATCTTAAAATACATTAATCTAGAAATATTTTTTCTCTCCACTCCTACTTTTCAAGAAATACTTTTATTCAGCTCTTCATGGTCATCTTTAACATTAATGTCTCTGTTCATTTCTAGAACCACTCTTTAAGTAATTTCCATGACATGACAGTGAGAAGGCTCTAGGGCAGAGAGAGGATAGAGAGGAATCTGCCAAGTGCAGTCCAAACAAAAAGGGCTTCAAGAGCGGGGAGAAGTGACTAGGGAAGCTCTCCATCTGTAAGCGTGGCTCACAATTCACATTTTCCCCATATTGGAGTATGCCTAATTGGTTTTCCAAGTAGACCACAGTTTATTTGGTTGAATGATGCCTATAAAAGTGACTCACTGATTTATTCTACTTAACAAAATATTTTCAATGTATCTTAAAAAGACATAGTTTCAGGGTTCAGTTCTGGGTATTTTCTGCCGTTAGCTAAGTGCCTTATATAGATAGTGAAGATAGTCATGTGTTACCTGAAATGGGGATCATATTAATACCTTTAAAGCTCTTAGCACTGAAACATTATGGATCAACCCCGTCCCATATGTAATTTTTAAAAAATAATAAACTATAAATAAATATAATGGACTTCACAAATTATGATTTTTCCATGATGACTTCCATGCATTTAATTTTTATTTTATTTTAAGTTTGTGCTTAGTTTGCCTTTTGAGAAATCTAGGGCTGACTGATCTTTGGCATAGAAAAGCTGTTCAGACTCTGTTAAGGAGTTGGTGGTACAAGAAGGCTGCTATTAAGACTTCCTACATCTAAGTTTGTAGGGGAAGAACTTTGGTGAGGTTTTTCTATACCTCCTCCTATAAGAAATAATATGCATAGAAGTCTGTCAAAAATTAACTGTAGAGAGATGTTGCTTTGAGTCTTTCCCCACATTCTGAAGGTGTGTTTATTTCTTGATAGTGCCTTAGTTTTTATTTTACTTCAACAAAAGGAAACAGAATTTCCCCCAACGTTTATATTCTTTTTTTTTTAAAATATATTTTATTGATATTTTACAGAGAGGAAGGGAGAGGGATAGAGAGCTAGAAACATCGATGAGAGAGAAACATCGATCAGCTGCCTCTTACACACCTCCCACTGGGGATGTGCCCGCAACTAATGTACATGCCCTTGATCGGAATCGAACCCGGGACCCTTGAGTCCGCAGGCCGACGCTCTATCCACTGAGCCAAACCGGTTTTGGCAACGTTTATATTCTTAATACTCTAAAAATATATCATGCTGAGTAGTTTAAGACAATTGCTACTGAAAACATCAATAAAGATTATGAGCTGCTTTTTTTTATATTGATTGCTTTTTGAGCATATTCATGGAGTAGAAACATTTATTAGCTATTTGCTTGTATCAGTGGTCGGCAAACCGCGGCTCACGAGCCACATGCGACCAACACTCCCACTTCTTCTAATGCAACTTCTTCAAAATAGACTCGCCCAGGCCGAAAACTGACTTCTGCGCATGGGCCACGAGGTTTCAATTGCACTGTAAGTGCGCGCCCGCACATGGTATTTTGTGGAAGAGCCACACTCAAGGGGCCAAAGAGCCGCGTGTGGCTCACGAGCCACGGTTTGCCGACCACTGGCTTATATAGTAAAATTTATTTTTGTAATAATGCTCTATTTCCTCAGTTTAAAATATTTTCTAAAACTGGGGCTCTGGAGTCCTGCAATAATGTTGGCTTTGGAGTTTGTGTGTCCAAGACCCTACATAACTGCAGTAAATTCATGTTTCTCATATGTTAAAAAAAATCTGCCAACCTGGCCAGTGTGGCTCAGTGGTTGAGCATCTTACCCATGAACCAAGAGGTCACTGGTTCGATTCCCAGTCAGGGCACATGCCCGGTTGCAGGCTCGATCCCCAGTAGGGGGGTTGTGCAGGAGGCAGCTGATCATTTGATGTTTCTCTCTTTATCACTTTCTATTTCTCTATCCCTCTCCCTTCCTCTCTCTCTAAAACCAATAAAAACATATATTTTTTTAAACTGCCAGATTTCACTCCCTTTGTTATTAAAGTATGTTTTTCCAGTACCACTTAGTTGACATCTTCATGTGTCTCTCTGTTGTAATATATAATGTCTTCCAAAGGTCATCTTATTCATGTAATCATAGCACAGGACAATTTGTAATGGGAACTCTTTTGTTTTTGTGTGTGGTTTGGCTTTGCTGTGTTTGCTGTGTTCTGTTTTTTTAAGGGCCATGGATCTGATCACTAGTCAGCCATCTCCATCCACTATGGGTCTATGGCAAGATTTCAGCACTTTTTAATGTTTTCATGGTAGAAAATTTTGAGTTTGTTTACATATACAAATCTACATCTTTGTGTTTTCATTTTTTTCCCTTGGATTCATCTTCTTTTCAGCTAAAATTGTATTGTTCATTATTTTGCGTTTATGTAAGAATTCACTGTCAAAAATATATCTTTCTAAATAGATAACTTTATGATGAAAGCTTAATTAGGAAAGTTAATTAGTAGACAGTCTTTTAAACAATGTTTCAACATTTTAGGTTTTTTACATCACATTTATTTAAAAATTTACATTGAAACACTGCTTCTGAAAAAAATGAAAACTACATACAGATTCCTTGATGAATTCTTGAATGAAATTAAATCTTGCCGAAACCGGTTTGGCTCAGTGGATAGAGCGTCGGCCTGCGGACTGAAGGGTCCCGGGTTCGATTCCGGTCAAGGGCATGTACTTTGGTTGCGGGCACATCCCCGGTGGGAGGTGTGCAGGAGGCAGCTGATCGATGTTTCTCTCTCATCGATGTTTCTAGCTCTCTATCCCTCTCCCTTCCTCTCTGTAGAAATATCAATAAAATATATTTAAAAAAAAAAAAAAAGAAATTAAATCTTGACTTTAAGTAATGTGGGTTTTTTTAGGAAATGGAATATAAAAGTGGTTATTATAGTCAACTAACATGTATTAAATGTGTAGTGTTCTGTTTTATGCTGTTTTCTATTAAATGGTTTTTGTTTATGTTATAGGAAGAATGATTTGAAGTCATATTTACATAGTTACTTTTCCTGCCATTATCATTATTCTTGATTGTTTATAAATTTTTACAAATTATGCTCCAGCTACAATAATTGATTAAGAGAAAAAAAACTGATATTAATTTAAGATATTGTGATGTCAGAAAAGACGTTGCATTTCTGAAGGCAAAATAAAAACGTAAGTCTTTAAGAAAACAAAGTAGAAAAAATATTACCAGAGTTTGTATTAGTCTATACTTTTTTAAAAATATATATTTTACTGATTTCAGAGAGGAAGGAAGAGGAAGAGAGATATAGAAACATCAGTGATGAGAGAGAATCATTGATCGACTGCCTCCTGCACACCCCCTATTGGGGATTGAGCCCACAACCCAGGCATGTGCCCTTGACCGAAATCGAACCTGGGACCCTTCAGTCTGCAGGCTGACACTCTATCAGCCAAACCAGCTAGGGCTAGTCTATACTTTGAAATGTTATGGGGATGTTTTTATTGGTTGTATAATAAACATGAGACTATGTTTTAAAATAAGTATAACAACTCAGCCATGCTTTCACATTTTAGTAACTGTATACTGAACTGTAGTATTTTGATTTTTTTAAATTTCAAAATGGTCCTTAATAGTACGTATTAAATTTTTCAGTATAATACATATTAAATTTTTCAGTTCTTAAATTTAAAAAAGTATCCGTGTCTGACTCTTAATGTGACAAAAATGTCGCTGGTAAGTACAAATAAAAAATAATTTTAAAATAGAAGTAGTTAACCAGGTAAGGTTATACAAGAAAAAATTATTTATGGCCATTTTATAAAATAATGATAGACTTCATTCTAAGCTACAATGTAAAGTGCTTTATTCTGAGATTATGTATTGTGGCAGAAGCTAAAACTGCCTTTTTTTCTAACAGTGCCAGAATACAGCCTCTTTTTCTTTTTTGCACTAACAAGACTGCTTTACCACCACAGCCCACTCTAAGTAATTAAATCAATCCTTTGTACTTACCGTATTCTCCTCTAGTGACGGTACTAGATCTGATTATATGCTTCATGCATATTCAAAGTACCGCACTGACAGCTCTTTAATGAGCTCTTACTTAATCAGTATGAACAATGTTCATCTTGTTCTTTTTTTCCTCATGCATTAGAGCTAGGAACAGTTGGGAAAAATGAAACATCCAGCATTCATTTGAAAAATATATTGTACTTTGAAAAGTGTCTAAGCTGAGGAAGTTGCATTCTGCCCTTTAAAAGTCTGATGGACAAATTGGATTACTAGTATTGGATTAAATAACAAATGGTTAGAGGAGAAATGAGAAAAGCTCACTGTGATCACAGGCTTTAATATTTTTTGTTACTTATAAAGCTAAAGGGGTCTTTAACCAGTTATTAAAGTCAGGATTAATTTGTAATGGTTCAATTTACTGGCTTTTAAAAGCTTTTTGAATTTAAAAAATTTTAAATCCCTGAAAACAATAGTGTAATGATGTGTTAGAAGAAAATTTAATTTTTTTATTGCTAGGCTAAGTATAGATTCCCATCATTGTGTACAATCTCAGATAAGGAATTTGTGGTACATAATTGATTTAACCTTAAATATGTTTTTTTTTCTTTTCAGTTAATTCATATAATCTATGTCGCAATGTGTAATGTGTCTTTACATATTATTCTTAGGCTTATTTACTTTTGAAACATAAAACTCTGTATTATTAGTTATTTCCTAACAATTAGGGGAGAGGGATTTTATCCTTACCTAGGCATGAGTTAAACTGAAAATAACATAGGACCACATCAATATTGTTATTGTCAAGGAAGCAGTCTCCCATTGAAGAAAAAGATGCTAATTTAAGAGTAGGCTAGTTGCTTCTAGTATTCCCTGAAAGCCTCAATTATAAGTTAAGTTAAACTCAAAACAAACTTTTAATGTCTGCATTTTTAGAAGCTACTTAGGTTATGAACACAAGAATTAAGTCTTTCATCAGAAAATAAAATATCATAGTAACTGCACCTATTAATATTGTACACATGTGTGATTTCAGTGATCAAAAAGGCCTTCACCAGGGGTACAATTGGCCTTTTTCCAAATTGCAAGCTTTTCCCCAGCTTTTTCTTTTTACTCTTTCTTCTTTTGTTGCTACCCAGGGATTTGTTCCTATCGCAGCCTATGTCACATGACTAGTGTCAAGACATCACATGGTCTAAAGTGAATACAAAACCAGCTACCCTAAAAGAGAGATTAAAAATACTATAAAACAGTAAAGACTTTTGTTCATAACTCTAAAAGAAGCTATCTTATCTGCTCCCTACCATAAAGTTTTAACACCATTTAATGAAGACATATATCCTCACTATTCTCCCTAATGATGAAAAACAGATATCTATTTCACAGGGATGCTCTGAAGTGTATGTTTAATCTTTGCACACAAAACAGTTCTTTATACTCTATTTTCATTCTAAATTTTTCTTCAAATTTATATCAATGTAGAAATAGTTAATTAAGTGGTACATTCATAATTTATTTAAGTATTTAAAAGAATGAAGTAGATCTTCAAGCAATATGACAACAGTACATCACTGGGTAATATACAGGGGTGGGAACAAATAGGTTAGTAATAATAAGTAATACAATAATTAATAAATAATAATACAAGAATAAACTTTCATGTACTCATAACTGTAAGCCTACTTTTGCCCACCCCGGTATGATATGATCTCACTTATGTTAAAGAAAAACCTGAACGTATCTATAAATGAGGTATATATGTGTGTGATAGACAGCTATCTCTGTGGTGTGGAAGGAAACATGCTAAACCTTAATAGTACTTACTTCTAGGGAAGGGAGTTGGGGTGGGATTGGTGAAAGAGGACTTGACTTTTTACTCAGTTATACCACTATACTGTTTAAATTTTTAAAATGTATTTGAAAGTTAAAAGAAAATATCTTGCTCACAAAGAAAATAAAATTTAGGGAATTAACTGGAATATTGAATCTTAGCTGGGATATTTAAATTTTTTTAATATATGTTTATTGATTTCAGAGAGGAAGGGAGTGGGGGAGAGAGATAGAAACATCAGTGATGAGAGAGAATCATTGATCGGCTGCCTCCTGCATGCCCCCTACTGGGGATCGAGCCTGCAACCTGGGCATGTACCCTTGACCTGAATTGAACCCGGGACCCTTCAGTCCGCAGACCAACGCTCTGTCCACTTAGCCAAATCAGCTAGGGCAAATTTTTTAGTATGACTACTTCTACATGAATAATATCAAACATGTACTGTATATTATAATCCTTGATACAGTGGCCTTGGGGAGGGCAGTAGTATAGATGATGGAATGGATATTAGGAAAAGTGAATTTGAAATGTGCAATTAGTAAGTTTATAATCTAAAATGTTAGACCATCTCTTTGTTCAAATGTATTCTGATTTACTGACATTATTATGTTCATTATAACGAGTTTTTTCACAGATAGCTATAGGCATTTTTTGTAAGTTGGTCATTTAAAATAATTTGCAAGTGTTTACTGTATTAGGGATGATAACTTCCAGAGTGGTATATGCACATATGTCTTAGTTTACTTTGGGGGAGAAAAAGAAGAGAAAAAACAAGTTGTTACAAGTGGAAGCTTTCACAAAATCTCTGGACTTCTCTGATCTTCCTGCTAGTATTGTAATTCTCATAATGATTTTTTAATATTTTTTCTTTATCATGACCATATTATGTCTGTCAGCACCATGAGTTCCTCACTGAACTATAATAACAAATCAGCCTCTGGGGAGGATTTAAAAGTTGGAACACTTTTCTTTTAACACTAACACTATATTAATGTTAGTATGATCTGTAGATATGTTTGGGGGGGTTGTATATTTAGACATGCTGCATAACAGCTTTAGAAGATTGAATTTTAGAAGATTATGAAATTTTAAATATCAATTTCTTTTTTCAGGCCTTGGACTTTAATCTTATGTTGTTATAAACTGTTTAATTTGTACTGGCGGGGTAACTAAAATGTTTTCATGTTAGAAAAAAACACTTGTGCTAAACAATTATCTGCCTGTAAATGTCATATAATAAGAAATAACTTTTTCTGAATTATAGGAAGAAACACAGAAGAAGAAGAAGCTTTGATGCAGGAATGGTTTATGTTAGTTAATAAGAAAAATGCCTTAATAAGGAGAATGAACCAGCTCTCTCTCCTGTAAGTACTCATGACTGCTTGTTTTTCCTGCAACATCAGCGGATCTTAGGCTTTTGGTTACTAGTTTCTTAGGGTTTCATATTTATTAGACTTAACTTTTTCTTTCCTTAGAGATTAAAGTCTATTTTATATAAAAATGAAAAATAGTGTATAACCAGTTTTTATCAGAACAGTAAAAATTTAAAAAAGAGTGCTAGATACTAAAAAAATGTTGGCTATATAGAAAGCCAATGAATATAAACAATTTTTGTGTTTAAGAAATAAAGCATTGTTGTATAAAAAGACTTGGTGTGCCTGTTAAGGGTTAAAAGGGAAAAGAAATAAAATTGAAATGTGTTTAACATCAGATAAATTAAAGTAACTCTTAATAAGGACAAAAGTACCTTTGTCTTCTACAGATGATGTTACCCTAAATTTTGGGATAAAAGATTAATGAGTTACAGAGAAGTGACCTTTTTATAATTGCAAGAATTACAGTAAAATGTAGACTAAACCAAATGTAAGCATTCTTAGTCTTTAGCGTTTAATTTACTATAGGACCTAATGTTTGTTCCTTTTTGCTAACTAGCAGTGTTCTTATATTATGCCACCTAGTGTGGGAAGAAACAGGCTTACATGTTTTATTTTAGTGAAAACAGCTATTTCTATCATTTCTGTTATGCCTGAACTTGATAAAAGAATTATAAAGAAGCACAAAAATTAACCAATCCTAGATTTATAACCGTGTCCATATTAAATTTGCACTTGTAGTGCTGCCATGTTTCTGTGTTCTTTTCATACGGAGTTCTAGACAAAAGCATGTTTGTTGTGAACTATGAAAACTCCTTGACAAAATAGCCTTATACCTGGCACTTAGTACAAGAAGCATTGAAGAATGGACTATTTATTTTCAGATTAAAATATATCTCTGTGCAATTCAAAATTGAGGGAGAAAAATAATAGCATTAGTAAATATTCAACCTGAGGAAGGTTTTAGGTTTGTGTATCATTTGTTTGGAGTAGCTTAAAGTTAAAGAGAAAAGTCAGTTATGAGTCCTAAAATCAATGGAACCTAAAGGTTCTTTTAAGTGTTTAATGATTTAGTAATTAGCATATTGATGAACTTTTGCAACTTGCCTAGGGAAAAAGAACATGACTTAGAACGAAGGTATGAGCTGCTGAACCGGGAATTGCGGGCAATGCTAGCCATTGAAGGTAAGAAATGCTATGGTGGAGTGGAGATATGTGAGGTGTCAATTGTCAAGAGAGATTTAAAGAGTGTAATACACTTCTTGTCTCCCTAGGTGTGATCTGACTAGGGACCTACAGAATTTGCAAATAAATGCCTTAGAATCAAAAAGCATTAGTCATATAAAACCTAAGGACCTTACTAGTAAATCAGATAAACATTATGCTTGCTATTAAACACACGATTTTCTTAACTTTTGTCAGTAAGTTTAAATGTCAATAAAATGGAAAATATAAGGAGTTAAATGGTTTAATTACATAATATTATGTGCAATTTAAAGTTATTTACACTTTAGAGGTTTGGGTAAGATTTACCATTTTGATTTTTCACATTTCAAATCTAAATTTTACCTTAATATTTAATTGATGTCAACACCAAAATATGTCACTGTCAGTCTACTATAGCTCCTATTATGCGATTATTCAGGCAAAGATTGGCATAAGAGATAAATGAAACACTTTCAAACTTTTCATAAAGCTTTTAAATGAATTAGGTAGTAATCCTAAGCATAGTTCATAATATCAATAAACATTGGCTATCTTAACTATGGCATTTACTATATATAATTTTTAAAAAATAATTAGGTGTTTTAGAATGCTGTTCTCTTTATACTTATTATTTGAAAATGTCTCATAGTTAAAGATGTCTGTCTGCTTAAATGCTAATCCCTTGGGCTCTGTAAAATGGACCTTTTGTCTAATCAATGCAAATTGATTTTCCTATTCTATATTGACCTCTTAACCCATTGACTGTCCATGGTAATTTCCTTCTTTACCTGATAAGGTACCTGATCCATAGTAAGTCAATTCTAATTAGTTCAGAAACTAGAAATTTAAGGTTGTAAGGGGAAGGCAAGTGAAAACATTTTTAAAATATTTTAATTAACACTTTAGATAAAATACATGCTATTTATCTAAATAGCATCTTTTACATTTATAGAAGTTTTATTTTTACTTTTATGTACATTATCTCATTTGATAAATATGACTAACAATATTTATACATCCTCATAGAAATCACACTCATTTTAAAAGGTTTCAGATAGCTAATTTCCTTAAAGTGGCTATCCAAATGTATCAAATTATACCACTGATAATGAAAATTGTGTGTTTAATAGCAAGCATAATGATTATCTATCTAAATAAAATTTGTCAAAAAATATTTAAGAAGTTCTTTGAAACTTGTCATTGAA
Organism: Plecotus auritus; assembly: GCF_963455305.1. Classification (NCBI taxonomy): domain Eukaryota; kingdom Metazoa; phylum Chordata; class Mammalia; order Chiroptera; family Vespertilionidae; genus Plecotus; species Plecotus auritus. The sequence goes on along the minus strand of NC_137782.1, from coordinate 137,540,062 downwards.
ATAAAAAATAGAAGTATACTAAATGATATTTTTTCCTCTGGATATAATTTTTGTAGTCATTGTATAATTTTTAAGAAATTGGAAAGCTGAACAGTTAGTGAAAGGTAGTTACTGCAGATATGTTTACATGGTATGTATTTATATGTACAATTTAAAATGTATGCATATATAGTATATGTAATATATAACTCATTATACAGTTTATTCTTTATAGATTTATTATACATTACACTCAATACAGAGTATTAAGAATTTGCCCACTCTTTCATGTATAATAATTAAATCATCCCTAAAATACAACTTGATACAATACAGTGGACTTTTAAGGCAGAGATTGCTTCTATCCCAAAACCAGTATTATTACCATATACCATCTTAAAAGGAGGGCCATGACACATATAGAAGATCCCATTTTCATCAGCAGTACTGTTCCTACATACGAGACATACAATCTTCAATAATCTTACTTTTTTTCTGCCTGCTCTTGTACATGCAGAAGACCAGTAGAAAGCCATATATTTTTAAGAGAGGAAAAAACTAATGTTTTTCTTTTTCAAATGATTTTGATTTATTTAAAAATAATATAATTGTCCCATATGTGGTTGTGCCTCAAATCTCTCAGCGAGTTTCTGTTGCTGGTTGAGGGGGAAAAGGAGACTTGAAGAAAGAAGCAGCCTGCTGATTACAAATAGAGACCCTTTTTTAGAGAGAGGCCTGTGGCACTAGCCTGGGCAGTACTAGGGTTGAGCTGTCCTGGAGAGGTACTTACCATCCTGATAATCACCAGTTCTGTGAAGACAATGTCCTCTGAGCCAATCCTTAGAATGGACATACATGTGATTAGTTCAGTAGCCTTTTGGAGTGTTTAAACACCACAGAAAAACACACTAACAGGCAGCATTAGTTGGTTTTGTTTTGCTTTGCTTTGTTCTTGCCCATCTCTTTTAAAAAAATACTTAGTAGCCATACGATGGTTTTTGTAATAAATAAACTAAAATATTTTCAAATAAATCTGCTGCTAAAAACATTCACCAGGAGAAACGCATGGAATATTAATAACCACAGCACATGGAACGAAATATTAACAGCTTGGTGTGAGAGCAAAATAATAATAACATTCAACATATCCATTCTTCTGAAAATCCATAATCACTCTGGTCTGTGTTTTACCTTTTTTTTTTTTTTTTTAAGTTTTTTTTCATAGCAGGAGTTTCACTCTACTGTGCTAAGTTATAGGATCCCCTAACCAGTGGTCGGCAAATCGCAACTCGCGAGCCACATGCGGCTCTTTGGCCCCTTGAGTGTGGCTCTTCCACAAAATACCACAGCCTGGGCAAGTCTATTTTGAAGAAGTGGCATTAGAAGAAGTTTAAGTTTAAAAAATTTGGCTCTCAAAAGAAATTTCAATCGTTGTACTGTTGATTTTTGGCTCTGTTGACTAATGAATTTGCCGACCACTGCCCTAAGCTAACAAATATCATTCAGATACTTTTCCTATAGTTTTCTTTTGTTCCAGATTACTTAATGCCCCCTTAGGAAAGGTAAATTCATTTCTGCACACATTGGGGTGGGCTTTTAGAAAGTGGTGTGTGCATTTTCTGCACAAGAAATGGATCTTCTCTAGGATTTTGTACATCTTGATTTATTCTTGGCTTAGAGTTTGAAGTGGGTGCTCTTCTAAAGGGATTTATGCATAGGTTCACTATTTTTGTAGTTATGGTTTATATGATAAGCTTTTTATATTTAAAATCAATATGTAATCCTGTGGAGGAGCTTATCCCCTAAAACCCCATTTGTAAATCTATTTTAGCTTTGTTGCACAGCAGAGCCACAGTCTTCCATAGATTGATTAGGTACAGAGGTAGAATCCTATCAAATGGCCTGCTCTGATGATGATGCAAACTCTTTCAGGATTGCTAGTTGACTGGAACTAAAGATAAGACTTGACTGCAATCCCCCAATGTGCTCTTTACAAAACTAGTGTTAATTTTCATCAAAGTGCAAGGCTTATTTATAGTGGCAAGGTGGAAGGTTTACTACAACAACTGTAGGTCCTTTCTATTAAAGTGTTTATAGGTATTTCTTTTGCCTTTTTTCCAAGGTAATTATCAACTTCAGCAAATAAACTGAATCAGGGAATAAATAATTGACCCTATATATAAAAAAGAGGTTTTTTTCAAATTAACAAAACAGCTCAGTGCACATGGACATAAACAGAATCTCTTTATTTCAACACTTTGGCTCAAATGCAGCATCAAAACTTAATCCTATTTGTTGGGAGAGGATATGGCTTTTGTAGCAAAAGTACACTGGAATCTTTAAATTAATCAGAACCCACATTGTAGTCTGTCCAAGCCAAAGTCACCTAGCTAGCTTGCTGTGAGTGGAGCTATAGGTGAATAATCCTTTCTTAAAATGCATAAGAGGTAACACATAAACTTACAGGTTTTTAAAACATGACATATGTCTGGGTGAAGCTATTTTAAAAGGTGTTTTTTTTTAATTTTTAAATTTAGACTTGCACATACAGATGTGAATTTTAATCAGTTTTAAATGTATTAATTTTTTAAAATCATCAAAATAGTTTACTTAATTTCCCAAGCTAGCATTAAATACGTATGTGTTTGTATAAATTTACTCCCATGAGAAGCAAGTACAAAGTAAAAATAGTTTGCTACTGTAAAATGTACTCACTGCACATGGATAGCTATTTTCTCTACAATTTAAATTCTAATATCAGTTAAATTTAACTGTGAAATGATGAAAAATTACCTAAATATTCATAATTTTAAAATGTTTTCGTTACAGTTATGGGAAATTCAGCTTGAAAAAATTTTTTTAATTTTTCAGTATATCAGGGGTTAAGTTTTCTCTCTGATGCATTTTGTTAAAACCTTGTTTTTTAAAAAATTAAAGAAATCTTGATATTTCTAATTATTAATTAAAGCCTTAAAAGTCATTGGTCAAGTGCAGAGAAGGGATAATTTAATGTCTGTTGTTAAAAATTTTTTTTATTTTAAAAAATGTAAGTTTCAATTTAATTATACTTTTTAAGTATATGGCGGAGAAATTTTTCCAGTTATAAAGCTCTTATCAAAATGTTTTGGAAATAAAAATTATAAATTAAAGTTTATAATCAGCATGATTTCTTCAGGTTGGAATGGAAAAATTAATATTCATCAAAACTAGTAATCTCAATAATTATAAAATTTAGTTACAAATCTTTTACAAATTTAGTGGGTTTTTCTCTGAGTTAATATTTCTAGAACTACAGTTACCTGAAATTAGACTAGATGAACTTTAAGATCTTACACCCTGGAGAGCACTATTGAAATATCTACTATGTAGAATGAGACTGATTAAGAACAAGAACCAGATTAGAAAATGTCCAGCATTCCTGAAACTCAGTAGCATTTTAATTCAAAGAATAAAATTATGATAAAATATGGCTTTTCTTCAGTCTTGCTGTTTCATTTTTAAATTCTTACATTTAGAAAAAACTTTTCATAGAAATAATTTATTCCTCTTCATGTTATAGAATATTTTTTTAATGAGAATGCATTGTGACATTTGTGTGATCTTTTGTATCGGATGTGGATTATTAATATATGGTATGTTTTATATATTTGTATCTATGTGTTTGAGCTTATAATGAAAGGAATAATGATAAAATTGAATAAACCATACTAGCTTCTTGCTGCTATTCTAACCTTTATTGCATGATGATGTATCTAATTTTTAATTTGTAAATACAAGATAGAATTCCCTCTAGCACCATTTGCTTTCATAAAGCTGCTGAGCAGTTTGCTGTCTTGAATAAATTCTGCTTTGGAGGGGGTCGGGGGGATTTGAACCAGCACATTCTTGTGTGGTTTGTGAAGATTCACATGGTAACCAGCGGTGTGCATTGTTAGGTTTATCTGAATAAGCACCAGCCATGTGAGTTTTAACATGATTGCCCAGGGCAATGGAGAGAGAAGAGAGAAACCCGAAAGGATTGCACTTCTCTCTATTTTTTGGAAAGTGCGTTTGCTGGGGGAGGGGCTGCTTGAGTCTGTGGCCAGGGTTGTTTTTTTTGTTTTGTTTTTTTTTTAAGCTGGTGTCCTGTTTCCCTCTAGGTCCTCATTTGTTCTGCTATCTGCCTCATCATCTACTTCTTCTTTTCATTGTTTACCTTCCTAATGAGGGAGGCGGGGTAGACTGGGGATTGATTGACAGCTACAAGCCCTTACAGTCTGGCCAGAGAGCTGTTGGCTTTGGTTACAAAACTGCTTTAAATGTTCGATTAGGTTCTGTTTTTATCAAACCAAACTGCTGCTCATCTTAAGAAAAATAATCAGACCAGCAAAGATTAGGAAATATATTATTGGGACCTAAAACCTTCAAAAACTGCCCCTACCCATGTAAAGAACACTGCTCTTCGGATTTTCCAGCCTTTAACATGGGGTTTCAAGAAGAAGTATGTAATTTTTCCTTTGCAAAAGTGCTTTGATTTGAAATCACCCAGCCAACCTCTCCAAAAGAAAACTGGCTGTGATGCGATCGAGAGCTGCAGTGTAATATTGCAGAGCAAATTTATTTTTACTTCAAAGAAAAATGCTAATTAGCCGATTCACTACTTTTAAAGTTATTGTGAAGCATATGGCGCCCAGTGTGAGATACATCCAACTGCTAAAATAGAGCGAAGAGGAAATTAGTGAAGAATAGGCTGTAAGGGGTGAGGATGGGGGCGGGGGAGAAGGATAGGTTCTCAGGCAGATTCTCTAGCCTTTTCAGAACGATTTTATCGCCCATCTCTGCTTCCCGCCCCCTCATTTACCCACATCCCCCACCACCTAGCCTCAGGCGGGCCTCTTCGGGGCCTCCAGCTCCCCCTCCCCCACTTTGGCTGAAATCGGGTGCGCACCTACGGCTGGCCACCGGCTCACACCTGGTCTCTTTTTCAGGTTCCAGCCCTGCCATAGCCATCTTCATCTGCGGGAAATTTTAGAAAGCAGGGCTTTAGGGGTGAAATGGTTATCTCGATAGCCAAACTCCCCACAAAACACTAGTAGTTCTATAAAATGGTTTGTGGAGAAATACAAGGAAACTGGAAAAGGCGGGAAGGGGAGGGAGAGTGTGCAGAGGTCCTGCGGGTGGATAACGAGCCTCCTGTCTGCAGACTGGCAGAAGACTGAGGCCCAGAAGCGACGCGAGCAACTCCTGCTGGATGAGCTGGTGGCCCTGGTGAACAAGCGTGACGCGCTCGTCAGGGACCTGGATGCACAAGAGAAGCAGTGAGTGTGCGACGGGGTTGGGTGGAGGCTCTGCACCTGCTGAGGGGCCGAGAAGTTTTCTTAAACTTCAGTCCAGAGGTCTTGGGTGGGCCGGGCAGCCTCCCACTGGCCCTGAGATATCTGCACCCGCTGGGCCTTGGGAAGAGGGGAGTGCCGCTCTGCCCTCCACGAAGAAAAATAATTTCGTTTCCTGTTTGACTTCCAGGGCCGAAGAAGAAGATGAGCATTTGGAGCGAACTCTGGAGCAAAACAAAGGCAAGATGGCCAAGAAAGAAGAGAAATGTGTTCTTCAGTAGCAACCGGACCAAACTATATCCCAAAATTTTAGTCTTGGGTCCACAGACCAGAAAGTCAGACTCGTTGATTTAAAACTTAACATTTCATTTGGCTGGATTGTACTTCTTTGCTACCACCACCACCCCTGTTCCTCCCTCCTTTCCAGTTTAAATATACAGAGCTCCAACATAGCTTTGTTTAAGGATTTTTGTGTGAGTTAATCATTTTCTTGAAATCATGTGAAATAGATTTGCACAGATACCTTGTGAGTGATTGGTATTGGGAGTGTTCGAGAAACTGTTCAAAGAAGAAAGAAAAGAACACCCCTCATTTTTTGATGAGAGAAATTTTAAAACATTTTTTGTTGTTAATAGCATAATGATGGTGGGAGGGGGGTCAGAGGGGAATAAGAAAAATGTCTGAATGATTTTTTCCAGTCCTGCCATATGTAACCCTGACTCTATTGCCTAAATTTTATAGTTAGATCATATTCAATTTACTTATTAAACTGTTCTATTTACCAGTGGGATTTTCTGCAGTTGTTTTGCATTTCACTGTAAGGATAATAGTCCCTTTCCTCTGCTCTCCTCAGAGGATGGCCCTTTAACATAGCCTGAGACAAGTCCTGTGATTTAAAGGTGAGCTTTGAGGATGGGACTAATTGACATGCATCAGTTTACAAAGAGCTCTTATCTTCTAAGAATGCGCCATCTTTTTCTCTGGATAATTATTTATTACATCTAGCTTGGTTCCTACATTTTGTTGACTCTCAACATTGGCTCAAGAATGCTGTTAATATTTATTCTGTATTGATAAAAAGTCTGTCTTGCCACTATGCGTAAGTCTCCCAATTAATATTTTCTTCTCTAGCATAGCATTGTCATTTTTTTGTGTGAAAATGGTTATCTGTTTTATTTATTACAATACTGAAGTCATATATAAATTTTCAATAAAAGCAGAAACTTTCTTACCTTAAACACTCTGCTACTTCCTTGCAATCAGAATAACACTGGTTTGAAGAGAAGCTTGTGTATCTGTAAGACTTCATGTGGGAAAAAAATGGTCCTCTTGAACACAGGGCAGGATACACCATCCTGGAGGGGCCCTGCTGACACAGGAACTGGATTTGAAAAGCAATTAGTCATATTTTCCTAAGCAGTGTAAACTATCATCTTATGTAAAGGGTCATCTCTTTTAAAGATTTGAGGAAAATTTTGATTCCACAGCATTGAAAAAAAAAAAGCTAATATCTTGATGAATTTTCCACGTTATTATTTTAAATTGTTATAATTTTGCACTCCTGTGAAGAACTATGACTTCTGATAACTGGCGAGTCTAATTTTGCACTCCTGTGAAGAACTATGACTTCTGATAACTGGCGAGTCTAATTTTGCACTCCTGTGAAGAACTATGACTTCTGATAACTGGCGAGTCTGTAGGTGCTGAAGTGAAAGGAAGAGAGTTATTGTTGGAGAGGGAGTGAGTGCATGCAGGTGTGTGTGTGTGTGTGTGTGTGTGTGTGTGTGTGTGTGTGTGTGTGTGTGAGAGAGAGAGAGAGAGAGAGAGAGAGAGAGAGAGAGAGAGAAGGGAAAAGGAACTTTTAATAAGTTCTAGGCAACAGAAATTGGCGATTTTATGGTAGTTTCCCATTACTTCTCTAGAGAGGTGTCCGAAACAAAGAAGGCTAATTCAACAAGTCTGGAGACAGAGAAAACAGTCCACTAGCATTTATACTTTTGCCTAGATCACACATACATAGACACACAAGTATTTATACATGCACACATACACATAAATTCCCTTCAAAAGCATGCAGCCGCCTTCAGTTGCCAGTCTTTAGAAATGACAAAAACTTGTTACGGTAGAGTTTCTTCATGACAAGGATTTTAACAAGTTACTGAAAAGTTATCGGAACTCAATGAAATCTGGTATTTGTCCTCTTTATTCGAGCAGGAGATCAGAGCGAGCAGCCGCTCTCTGGGGAAGGCTCTCAGAAGCCCGCTCTAAGCCCAGGGAAGCCGGCCGACGGAAATCGCCGGCCCAGAGCAGCTTGAGGTTTGGGCGACCAGCGTCACCCACCCCATTGACGCTGGATTCAGGGAACCTTCCCTTCCGAAAGCCTCACAGACAGCCGGCTCCCCAAGCCGCTTCCGACCTACCAAGCCCCAGATTTGCTGCCCCTGTCCCTGCCCCTCCTGCCCCAGGCCCGAGCCTCGCGGGTTTTCCTTTGGGCTGCTTTGTGGCGCCCGCACGCCCCGCAGTGGCGGCGGAGCGCGGATCCCCGCGACTAGCCGGGTCTGGCCCGCGGCGAGGGCGCCTCGTTCAGATACCGTGCGCCCAGGTGCCGCTCCCCTAGCGCAGGCGCGAACCCAGAATGCCAGGAGGCCGGGAACCCGAGAGCCAGCGCTGCGGCAAAAGAAGCTGTGGGGTCGCCGAGGAGGAGGAGCGTTGGCAGCAGGCTGGCCTGGGCACAGCCCACGGGTCGGTGCAGAACTTCCGCCCCTGGCCAGCATCCCACGGCCCCTCCCCCTGTCCCGAGTGTCCTCCAGAGACTGACCCGGCCTCGAGGACACCTGGATGCTGGATCCGGGTTCCGGAGCCCAGCTCCACGCCTCCTCCCCGGCCGGGCGGGTCTGGGCTGGGTCTACTTGCCCACCCCCTGCGATGCCCCCTCTCCTCCTCCCGTCGCTGGAAGGGTCGCGGCTTCTAGCCCAGCGTCTCCCACCTGGACATTTGCCTAGTGACGGCCGCCTCAGTCCTCCACGCCGAGTACCCGAGTACAAGAAACTTTCCTCTCTCTCTCTCTCTCTCTCTCTCTCTCTCTCTCTCTCTCTCTCTCTCTCTCTCTCTCTCTCTCTCCCCCCCTTCCCCTTCCTCTTCCCTCTCCCCTCTCCTCTCTCTTTTTCTTCTCTTAATCCCGAGGTTTTATGGGTTGAGCATTAAGAAAACTCGCCTGCAATTTGGGATTAGATAAATACCCTCATTAGGGGTGTGTGTCTGGAGGAGGGATCCTGCTACTCGATTCCTCCCAACTTCTCGAGACCACGGCGGCATCTGGAACGGGGAGCGGCGGGCTCCCGCGCGCTGGGCCCTGGGGACCGCCAAGCACATTCCAGCGCCCACAGCGCCCCACCTCGCCGCCCCGACCTCGGCCCCGCGCCGCAGCCGCAGGCGAAACAGGGTCCGAGGAAGCAGGAATGGAAGGGGTGGCGGGCCTGAGACAGGGCACGCACCCGGGCCCTAGGGGCTAACCCAGGCGCACAGCGCGCAGGCCCGGGCTGGGGCCGCTCTGGACGCAGATGTTGCCAGGACGCCCGCAAACGCTTCCCGCCCCTCCTCCCCCTAAAACCAGTGCGCTCCAGCCCGCGCCTTTTCCCTGGAGTGAAGGAAGGGGTGTATTTCGTTTCTTTCTTTAAACCTCTGCACCAGCTCCGGGCGGGGCGGGGGGGGGGGGCGGGGGCGAGGGGGTGGAGGGTTCGAGCCGCCGGCCCGGAGGGCTACTCCCCGCCGGGGCCTGCGCAAGCCCAAGGTGTATCTCAGGCCGGGTCAGCGCTGCGCTCTGCACAGTCTCTTCCTTGTTAAACTTTTCTTTCTCATGCTTTTTCTTTTTCTCTCGTTTCTTTTATTGTTTTCTCTGTGTGTCTCTTACTCTCCCTTTTGTGAATGGGCCGCGGTGTCTTTGTTCCGAGGAGAAACGCCCGTGTCGCTGACTTTTGTGAACCAGAGAAGGATCTTGTAAAACCTCTTTTTCTCCTTCATACTCCCCATTCACACCCCTCCTCCTTGGCCCCTTTGATTAGATGTTCCCTCATCGTCCAAAAAAAAAATGTAATTTCGTTGGTCTGGCGGCCACTTTCTTTGAACATTAGCTCGCTTTCAGCTCCAACTTCAATTAGAAGGAGTTGATTTTGAGAGATTAACAAAAGAACCGACCAAAGCCTTATTAAAGGTCCTAAGAAGATCTCCCGGGTCCTTTGAGAAGCAGTTAAGGAAACAGTGTGCCCTCCATCATATTCTGTTACCGTATTTTATTCGGACTCCAAAGGGAAGTGTCGCTTGGGGGAGGGGGAAGCACTTTGATGAGCTGCGGCCGCGGCCCCTTTTCACTCAGCGGGCTCCCCCTTCTCCTCTCCTTGCCCAGCGCCCGGTCTGCTCCCGGTGCCCGACCCCGCGGCCCAGGCAGCGCCGGCGCTTCCCACGGCGATGCGCGCGGCTGCTCGCTGACTCGCCCGCACACCTACTCCTGTTCAAACTTTTCTCTCCTCCCGTAGGGGTGGAGGGAAGCGGCGATTAGGGAAAAGGGTAGGAATTCCTCGAAAGGCAGTAAAGTCGTGCCTAATATTCAGGAGGAGGTGCCATTTAAAAGAATTGCCTTGCTCAGGATTGCGCCGAAAACACTTTTTTTTTTTTTTTTTTTTTTTTTGCGCTTTGCAAAGTCCACCCAGGTAGATGTGTTTGAGAAGTTTGTTCGGCTGGGCAACGGGCTTCGCCAGTACGAATAATACGGGGAAATCGCCCCAGGGAGGCTTCTTCTGTGGCACGTGGGAAAGAAAATAAAGGCAGGGGTCTGTGGCCAAGTTCCCACCAGACCGTCCTGGCAGAAGGAGACAGAGTAGGAAAGAGAAAGTTTCCTATCAAAATCTTCCGATTCAGAAGTAGTGTGTGCAAGAGGGAGGAGACGCTGGGCTCCGACGTTACAGAAGAAGCGTTTAAGATTTGCAAACGCCCTTCGTGGGGGTTGGAAACCCCAGGAGACACCGAGGACCAGGTACATGGCGCGGCCGCCCCTGAGGGTGCTGTTCCCGAGCGCGGGAGCACTGAGGCGCCGAGGCGGGATCTGCGCACCCCGGGCTGTGCCCGCGCTCTGCAGAGCAGCCTGTGCCGGCACGAGCCGCCCGCGGCATCCGTCTGCAGGTGGCGGCACAGAGAAGACGCTGGGGCCCGCGGCGTCACGCGAGGGCCGGGGGCCGGGGGCCCGCTCTCCTCCAGCACGCGGCGCCGGAGTCCTCGCGCCCACAACCCGGCCAACTAGCCGGGTAGGCGCGCGGGGGAGCGAGAGAACCGGTTCTCCAGCACCTCGCCTCCTCTCTGCCACTCCCTCCAGGGCGCTGAAAGGGCGAGAGAAGGGCGGGGGCCCCAGGGCGGCCTAGGGACCGGCGCCCCTCTCCGCGACCTGGGCTCGGGCACAGCGCACGCCCTCCTTGCCTAGCTCTGTGCAGCGTTTGCCAGCCAAGCCCTGGAGTTAGCGCGCGACCGGGGCGGGGCGGGCGGGCGGCGAGGGCGGGGTGCAGGGGGCGGGGGAGGGCGGGGGCGCGCGGAGGTAACCCCAGGCTCGGGCTGCCATTGCCCGGCTCCCTGTCACTCAGCCCGTGCGGGGCCCGGGATTGGCAGTCTAGCCCCGTTACGCACTCACCTCGCGTTCACATACCCGGGGAGGGCAGTAGAAAGGTGATCAATCTTCATCAGGCTACATTTCCAATCACCTAAACAACCGAGCAAGACTTGCCACTCCGACAAGGTAAATCGCTTGATTTATTTAGTTTGCAAGGTGCCTCTGCAGGACTCCCCCAGCCCCCCACCGCCTCCACGTTGTACCGGGAGTGCAGCGGCAACTGCGAGCCGCCCCCCAACTCTGCCCCTCTTGCCCCCACCCTTTCCCCTGAGGCCCCTCAGCGTGGTCCCGGGCGAGGTAGTGTCTGTCTCGGGAGCGTTAGGGCTTTGCAAACAAAGTGTCTGTGCAATAAAGTGAAACCTGGAGGGACAGGCACAAAGCCAGTGGAAAGAAAGAGGAAGGAGGAGGGAAGTTGGGGAAAGAAAGAAAGCCGGGGGGTCCCAGACAACCTCCAGGCCGCGGGTAATTAATTCCTATGCTGCTCTGTTTTGCAGGTTGGCTGCCTGGCGGGTCGGTGAGGGCGCGAAGTAGATGGTGAGCAGTCCCGGCAGCTGAGGGCAGGTAAGGAGAAAGCCGCGGGGCCGCCCTGGGCTCTAAAAACAAGCGGGGTGCTCTCGCCTCCCCCTCTTCAGACGGGTCCCCGCTTCCCAGGTCCCGGCAGGTGGGGCGAGGTTGGGGAGCGGCCTGGATCCCGTCAGGGTGCGCCGCCGGCCCCGCGCCCCCGCGCCCCCGCCTCCTCCGAAGTAACCGAGCTGAAGTGCTAAGTTTGAAGAAAGTCTTTGAAACTCACGCTGCAGCCTAGCAGAGTCCTCGTGGCCCAAGTGTCCCGGCTGTTTCCCTTTCATCCCCTTCCCTGCAAATTGGGTTCCCCAGCCCAGGCCGTGGGTCCCCAAGGATAGGAGCGGAGGCTTGTTGAGCTGTAACTTCTTATCCTGCGCTCCCTAGCGCGGCTCCCAGGCCTGCGTAGAGTTACCGTACAGCTCGGTGAAGCGACAGGTCCCCCAGGGCCCCACTCCACTCCCCTGATCCACGCCACTTCCTGACCCCTGAGAGCGGTGCCTCAGGTTCGGGGCAATTGGGGAAGCCACGCTTCGACCCTTCAGTCCGGGTCAGCGCGAGCGACGCCGCCGAGGCCTAGTTCTCTGGTGCCGATAGGGTGCTGGGGCCGCGGTTCAGCTAGTAGGGTAGGCAGGGAGCGCACGGGACCTGCTGCCCTCCAACCTCCCAAATCTGCCAGACCCTTTGGGGCACAGTCCCCGCCCCGACCCCATTGTCCACACCAGGACGCGGTAGAAAAAAGAACCGCTTGAGTTGGTGAAGAAAGGCCTGCGGCACCCCAACCTGGGGCCGTGTCTTAGAACCAACCGCCCAGGCTACAGGGGCCCCTTCTGCGTCTTCTGGCCGGCTCTGGGGGACCTGGGTCAGTAACTGCGGCTGGGGTGTAGTGGGATTTCGGGTGAGCAATCTTTCAGCGGCCAAGCACACAGAGGCCAACTGGAGGGGTGGCCGTGGGCTCTGGGGCCGGCGGCACCAGCCTCCGAGTCCTCTCAAGAAACGTACTCTCCTCAGTGCGCCATGCGTCTGGGAGAGGCCCAGGTGCTGCTAGCGCCTCACCTTGGTTCTCTGTAATCTCTATCGTTTCGTCTCGCTTCCTAAAACATTTCAAACAAAATGAAACAACCCTCATCCTCTCGGCGCCTGCAGCGGGGCCCACTGAACATTTGCTGTGCAGTGTAGGGCCGGCTCTCGCCCGGCTAGAATTTTGCCTAGACCTGGGACCTTGCACACTCGGCGGTCCAGACTCTGACCTCCCCAGCGTAGTCCGGCTTTTAACTTCTCACTCCTAGAGATGCCCTACGAGTCTTTGGCCCATTCCACGCACGAAAAGAGGTGACGCCGATCCAGAAAAAGTTTGCTTTTTGAAGAAGTCTTGGTCTTTGGACTAAGGCCTTGTCGAGCCGAATCGACCACCCCGCGCAGTCCACAGCCTGTGTCCCCTCCCCACCCCGTGGCTCCTTGCCTCCGCCAAGACCAGGAAGCCGAGATGGCTGCGAATGACTCTTTCCTTGTGTCTCCTGTCTCCACAGGCCGAGCCCCAAGGCCCAACAGAGCTTGAAGGACTGCGCGGTGGTAGCCCCGCATTGTGCCTGGCCCCCTGGATCCGTCGGGGCGCCTTCACCCGGCTGTTAGCATGATGTCTTACCTCAAACAACCCCCATATGGCATGAACGGGCTGGGCCTGGCCGGGCCCGCCATGGACCTCCTGCACCCCTCCGTGGGCTATCCGGGTGAGCACCAGCCCCCACCCAGCCTCAGCCCCTGCAAATCTTGGGGACCCACAGCCTCTTGGGTTTGAGCACACAGTTTGCTGGTGAGCAGGCCCAGGGAGCCGGTTAACTGGTCTGTTTATAATGCAGGGGCACGCTGCAGGCTCACAGGGCAGAGTTGCAGGTCGGTCAGTGAGGTGGGCCAGGGCCGTGGAAACAGGGCAACGTGCACACTCGGGCGGGGCCATACCGACCACCTGTCTCCTGTTGCGGCCCCACCACCAGCACAGCGATTCGTTTCCCCTGGGTGGCTTTTCTGGGTGTGTGCACGTGTGAATCTCTTCCTTTCCCCCCAACACTGAATGAGGAATCTAGACACTCGCCGTGCCCAGGCAGGAAGAGCAGAGCTATCCCTGGAAGCAACTGGCTGAGCTGAGGAAGGGGATTCTCTCTCCCTAAATTGTCCTCCAGACCAGTCGCCTGCACCAGCTTTTGTACTGCTGATGTGGATGGCTTGAGCCGGATTCTGGCTTTCTTTTCTAGCGCCCACTCTTTCGCTCCCATTTATTCCCTCGAAAAGTGTTTTCCAGGTGGTGTTTCTGTGCACCCATCCCCCAAGCTCCAGCCAAGGAGTTTGTTGGTGTGTGTGTGTGTGTGTGTGTGTGTGTGTGTGTGTGTGTAAGAAGGGAGACGGCATAATTTCTCTTCCTTTCTAAACCTCTGAGAGTTAGGGAAGGGGGCAGCCCCGGAGCCTTGGAGATCGTGGCTCGCAGTCACACACATGCACTTTGTGCCACCTGTGGCCTCTCGGGCTCGGCCTCTTTTGCGGGGAGCTCGGCTTTCTTTTACAACGTCTTCGCTCAGGGCCTGCCAGGGGCCTGTCCGAGTCCTTTGGCGCGGGTCCTCGTGGCCAGCACTGACCCAAGGCACCCCCGCGTGTCCCCTCAGCCACTCCGCGGAAGCAGCGGCGGGAGCGCACCACTTTCACGCGCTCGCAGCTGGACGTGCTCGAGGCGCTCTTCGCCAAGACTCGCTACCCGGACATTTTCATGCGCGAGGAGGTGGCGCTCAAGATCAACCTGCCGGAGTCCAGAGTCCAGGTGCGCACGCGGGCGCTCCAGGTCAGGATAGGGGTGCTGGGCCTGGTGGTTGAGGGCCTGGGGTCTGGTTTTGGGGCGGGCTTACAGACTGGGCGGTCCCTCCCAGACCCCCACCCCCCGCCCCCACTCTGGTCCTGAGCCTGGAAGAAGGGACAAAGTTAAAGGAACTAGCTTAGAGGCCTGGATTCGGCCCTTGGCCCCAGGGCGCTTTGGGTATCAAAGGTCCTTTTTAGGATTGCGGAAGAACAAAGAGGCTCCGAAGGTAAAGTGCCCTGAGGGTCCGACACTTGCCCCAATTCTTAGGCCTCCCCGGGCTTGGCAGTTTCCTTCAGGGTCCTGCCTTCTGCCTCCACCCTGGCCTTGCATCCCCGGAACCCTGAAAATAGAAGAGTGGCGCTTGGCCGGAGTCTGCTGCCCTATCTGGGAGTTGGCTCCGCGGGTAGTGCCAGTTTAACTAGACGCTTCCTTTGCCACAAGAAGATGCCTAATGCAAAACCGGGCTATGGGCTTTGCTATGAAAGAGCCCCGAAAAAATATTGTTTGGATTATAACTCAGAACTCTCCTCGGGGGCCTTTTATCTCGCCTTCTTTTCTCGGGGTCTCGAGAAAGTACCAGGAATGCAATGCCAAGTACCAGGGCCTTCCAAGATGAGAGCTTCATGACTGACTGTACTATTAGGTTCCCCACTCGGAGCCAAGAAGCCCAAAGAAACTCTGCCCAGGCTTCTCTCCCTAGTGTCCCAGTACTGCCTCTGGTCAGCTTCCTCATTTTGCTCCTACTCTCACCCCAATTCTCGCCCTGCCCACACCGGGCCTCCCGGGCCGGCCCACTGGCTCAGACCTCAAACTTGGTGACTGCCCCACGCTTCCCGGCCTGCTCCGTGCCTCTCCGCTGTTTACTGCGCTCTAGCCCTAGAAGACGGGGCCTCCAAACATACAGGGGCTGCTGGGAACAGCCAACAGCAGCAGTTTAGAGATGGCTGGACTTGTGACTGGACCCACACAGATGTTCCACCCTCGGGCAGAGTTGCTGCGGGGGGTGCGGGGGAGGGGGATGTGTTACATCTCTACTTGGCCAGAGGAGGGTCTTGGAGCAGTAGGATGGGGGCGGGCGGAGGGGCTGGGAAGGCAGGGGCTGGGGCAGGGACTGGCCAGGCTAGAGATGGGGAGGGGCAGAGGCCTTGGTAGGAGTTCGAGGCGTGATCCTAGGCGGAGTGGTGGGCCCCAGGGGCGGGGGAGTAGCAAGCTCTACTCGCCTACTGACACCCTCTCCCCGACTGGCCCGCTGCAGGTCTGGTTCAAGAACCGTCGCGCCAAATGCCGCCAGCAGCAGCAGAGCGGGAGCGGGACAAAGAACCGCCCGGCCAAGAAGAAGTCGTCCCCGGTGCGGGAGAGCTCGGGCTCCGAAAGCAGCGGCCAGTTTACGCCGCCCGCTGTGTCCAGCTCCGCCTCGTCCTCCAGCTCGGCTTCCAGCGCTTCCGCCAACCCGACGGCCGTGGCGGCTGCAGGCCTGGGCGGGAACCCGGCGGTGGCCGCGCCGTCGTCCTTGAGTACGCCTGCCGCCTCGTCCATCTGGAGTCCGGCCTCCATCTCTCCGGGCTCTGCACCTGCGTCGGTGTCGGTGCCCGAGCCATTGGCCGCACCTAGCAACGCATCGTGTATGCAGCGCTCGGTAGCCGCTGGCGCGGCCTCGGCTGCAGCCTCGTATCCCATGTCCTATGGCCAGGGCGGCAGCTATGGCCAGGGCTACCCCACGCCCTCCTCTTCTTACTTCGGCGGTGTGGACTGCAGCTCCTATCTCGCGCCCATGCACTCGCACCACCACCCGCACCAGCTCAGTCCTATGGCGCCATCCTCCATGGCAGGCCACCATCACCACCATCCCCACGCACACCACCCCTTGAGCCAGTCCTCAGGCCACCACCACCACCACCATCACCACCACCACCAGGGCTATGGCAGCTCAGGGCTCGCCTTCAACTCTGCCGACTGCTTGGATTACAAGGAGCCTGGCGCCACCGCAGCTTCCTCTGCTTGGAAACTCAACTTCAACTCGCCCGACTGTCTGGACTATAAAGACCAAGCCTCATGGCGGTTCCAGGTATTGTGAGCCCAGGAGTGGGAGAGGAAGAGAAACGAAACTACCTGCGCTCTCTGTGGTCCCCGTCCTGTTGCTGCTGCTGCTGCTGCTGCACCGCCCGCCTTTGCCTCGGCTTTTCCAGATCTGATTTTCATGCCCCTAAAAGATGCCCATTGCCTGCACTGCCGCCCTCACCTTCCTGCCACTTGCTAGGGTAGGAGGTGCAAATCCACCCACCCCTTGGACGAAGGGACCGGTGCTTTGGCTTGGCCCACAAGTTCTATACGGGAGCGCTATTTGCTCTCCCCCTTAACCCTACCGAACTCCTAATCCACCCTCTTCCAGTCTTTCTGGACACTTAGTATGCACTTGCAGCCTTCGGAGGCTCTTCGCTCTGACTGGCTGCTCGAGCCCGACACTTTTATTTATTCTTCCTGGACACTGGAGTCTCTAACTGGCATGTGTTTGCCCATTTGAGTGCACCCACACCCTACTCCCCAACAACCACCGAGTATTCTTCCCGTGCAGGCTGCCGTCCCCCCGTCTGCCCCGGCCCCGCTCCCCGCCTGCAGGCCAGAGCTCCCCGGCTCTTCCTCCTCCCCCGCAGGATGCGCGGGGGCAGGGCCCAGAGGAGCGCGCCCCTCGCTTCTCACGCTCAGCCCCGCCCTGCGTAGGACAGGCTCACGCTTCCGCCTCAGCGGGAATGCTGTACAGAGTCGGTCCGTTCCAAGGACCACTTAACTTTTTAGTTGCTGTTGGTTGAACTGAAGCATATCTCGTTTTAGCGCCCATGAAATAGAACTTTAAGATATATACAGCATATATATATATATACATATACACATATATATAAAGCAAAAGCAAAAATATTTCCCTCTGTCCCCCTGCTTCCTCAAATGATGGCGCTTTTACTTTTTCAGTTGTTCAAAGCTGCCCTGCCCTCACAGCTTTCTCCTATTTGTATTTATTAAAGAACCATTTCGGCGCTGAGGATGGAGCGTCCGGGAGTGTGGAGGAAGCAGCCACGTCAGGCTACCGGGGAGGGGGCTGGGCTGGGCTGGGCGCGGGCTGTGTCCTTCAGGTCTAAGCACAGGGTCGCAGTTCTGGTTCAGAGACCAAAAAAAAAAAAAAAGGGGGGGGTGGGGAGAGAAAAACATATTATGGAAAAACAAACAAACCCAGGTCCCAAACCCCAGTTCCCATTCCCGGCAGCTCTCTCTCTTCACGCCACCCTGTTTTGTCTAGTGAGTTCTTAGTGCACCTTCGCGCTTCCAAACACGCGGACAGCCCGCGCCTGTGTATCAATTTTGGCTTTGGCCGTTTCGTCCAGTAGGTGGGAAAGTAATTTGTAAATTTAATTTGTCCGATGTGAAGATCACAAATTACTTGTTGAAATGTGAGGCAGCCCCCCATCCCGTTTATCTACATTATTTCCCGAAAATAAATGCAAATTCATGAACGGCTTGTCAGTGTGGCTCTTCTGGTTCTAGCACTGGATCCAGGTCTCCGGGGCCCTGGGGGGGGGGGGGCGGGAAGCGCGACATTCCGTGTAAATAACCCGCGTGTGAATGATTTGTGTGAAGCTGGAGGCCAGAGGGTAGGGCGGGAAGACGTGGCAAGAGGAGTGAGTCCCCAGAAACGGTCTTTTAGGGAGTGACCTCCCCTCCCGGTCAGCCGGGCCTCTTCCCCTAGGCGGTTTGACCCCGCATCCCCTCTCGCCATCCAGGGCAGAGACAGGTGTCAGGACTCAATTCCCGAAGCAATTCCTTTCTCTTTAGAGGCAGGGGCCTGGCAATGATTTCTTCACCCTAATTGCTTGCACCAGAAAGGAGAGGGGGAGGGGAAGGGGGTCGGGAGGTGGGAAAGGATAGCTCTGTAATGCTCTCAGAGCTGAGCCAAAAAGAAAAAGAAAACAAAACGTCCAAAAAGAAAAGAAAAAAACACACCCACAAAAAACCCCCCAAATGATCCGTGTCCTGCACGTTGGCAGCAGACAACCTTCCTTTCTGCCGAGCTGCGCTGGGGGAGGGGGAGGGCTTCCGAGGGCCGGGACCCGAGTCATTCCGCCCAAGCGCTGAGCCGGCCTTGGAAGCCGCGGCCCCTTTCCAGAAGCAGCCAAGGTGTGTTGGTTCGCACGGTGAAGTTCAAAACGCAAACATCGGAAAAAGTGGACGCGGACGCGTTCCACTCAGGCTTGCGGCAGGAGGTGGGAAAGGAAGGTCCCTCCCCTCCCCCTCCCCCTCCCCCAGGGAAGATGGGAAGAGGGGAGGGGATGGAGTGGGGTGATTCCCCCAGAAAACTCAGAGCTCTCCGACCCTGGCCTGAAACCTCCCGGGTGGAAGGCCGAGAAGCTGCTCAACTTGTCCGCGGGCAGGAAGGAAATAAGGAAACAACGAAAAGTTTCCTGCGAAGTGACCAACACACCCTATTCTTTTTATTCCGTGGGAGGCCGGGGAGCACTTGGTGAGGCCGAGTTTGCAGAACGACCCCTCCCCTGGGCCCCGCTGCGGGCTGCGAGCGCCGGCGGCAGAAAGCCTTCCCGCTCGCGTGCTCCCTCCGCGCCGCGTAGGCCAGGCCCGGCCAGGCCCGCGTGATGCCCGCTCGGACGGACCCGCCCGCCCGGCTCCGCAGAGGCCCGCTGGAGGGCGCCGCCGGGCCCCGCCGAACCCGGCCCGGCGGCGCCGCCCCCGGAGGGAGACCCCTGGCGCGGGTCCCGGCCGCGCCCGCGCGGGCTCCTCCTTAAAAGCCCGGCGGGGACGGACTGGAGGGTGTGCCGGCCCCTCGGGTGTGCGGCCGGCACGTGCAGGCGGCCCAGCCAAGACGCGTCCAGGTCTCGCCAAAGGGGGTGGGCGCCCGGCTGCGGGACTCCGGGGGCTCCCCAGCCGACCTGCCTGGCCCACCCCGGCCGCCCTGGCTCTCGCACCCGCTGCCAGTGCCATTCGAGACCCAGGTGCTAGGCCGCCCCACGGGCAGCTCCCAGGCCGGCTCCCTGCGGCCCAGGGTCCTCCTGGCGGCCCCGTGGAATGAAAGCGGGAGACCCGGCTTTGCGCCCGCTGGACCGCTGTGCGGCCTCGGAGCCAGGTACCCAACCGCCGGCCTCGCTTTTGCCGCACTTGTTATCGGCCCACAGGGCCTGGGCGGGCCCGAACTTCGCCCTTCGAGGCGGCGTGTAGGTCAGACGCGTCCCGTGGCTTCGGGTCCTGCGTCCTGGCGGCACGGGCGGGTGGCCAGGAGCCGGAGGCCGGGCGCGGGTTCCCGCCCGGAAGGGGCTTCGAGAGGAGGCACGTGCTTCCCCGGGGCCTCCCAGCCTGTGCCCAGGCCCCGCGGGGCTGCTAGGAACCGGGAGCTGGGGCGCGGGGCCTCGGGGGGCGGCGGCGGGAGGGGGCGAGGCAGTGCGTGGCCGGGCGGGGGCCGCCCGAGGTGGAGGTGGCCAGGCGGACCAGGTGAGTCCCGGGAGGCGAGGGTCCTTCCCAGCCCGGCCACCTGTTCCCCGGCAGGTGTGGGAGACCGGTCCGCAGCTCCCCTTCTCCGGAGGGAGGGGATGTGTTGGGTTTGGGTTTGGGTATTCCTGGAGGGAGGGGATGTGTTGGGTTTGGGTTTGGGTATTCCTGACACACTGGAAGCAATTAGAATGGAAGCGGTTCAAGGAGACTGAGCGACTTCAGAACATTTAGCAGCGTTAAGACAACAGTTTTCTTGCTTTGAGTGCTCAACGAAATCTTCCTGTTTTCTACTCACAGCCTGTGTGCTCCTGTCATACATCTGGGCAGAAAAGTACCCCCTTAAGTGAACATGTGTGAGGTGCCTTAGGGGTAAAGGATAGTCATATTTGTGATTTTTTAAAAATTAAAACAAACGTTAAAACCATCTCGAGAGTGCACCGCGTTCATTTGCTGAAACTCTGAAAAGAGTGGGTGAAGTAACCTCGTTTGCTGTAGAGCTTCCCAGTACTCTTGGATGGTAGCTACTGAGGGTATGTGGAGACATTTCCCTAAATTGAGCCTGTTTTTCCTTTTTAAGAAAAAAGTCCTCACACCTGCGAGGAAAAACAGGTAAAAAGACTCCGAATGTCAGCAAATTCATGCCTGTTATATTACAGAAACAAAAAACCCGAGTGGTTTCATTTATTGTATCGAAATTACTAGTTTTTCATGTATTTTGCTCAATATAGCAGTTTCACAGGAAAGTTGAGATTTTTGTTAAAGTTGTGAAAATAAATGATAAATTCACTATTCTGGCAGAATTAATTAATGCTATTGATATCATTATGCACTGATAGGGACTAAGAATTTAGAGATATAGAAATAAAATACATCTGATATATTAAATATAGTTAATATATACACTATTGGTAAAGAAAATCTGTATCATTACTATTCAAGACCAAAAAAAAAAAAAAACCACTTGGCTTCTGTTGCAGAATTAATTTAAGATCAGCAACAAGATATCTTTATAAAATTCCTTAATTGAAACTGAACTTCTCAACAAGTTATTTTATATTTTCCACACTTTTCTCTCCTTTCCCCATACATCTTAATGTCTGAAATGAGAATGGAGAAAGTTCTTAAATTTAACCAAGGAATATTTGTATTTAACAATATCATACTTAAGGTAAAAACCACTAACTAGAAAATGAATACCAAATAATAACAATGCTTTGCTTGTTTGACAACAAGAAAACGGATTCATTGTCTTTAAGAAAGAATAGTTTAATTAAATGTGTGGGTATCTGGAATATACATACTGAAAAGGAGAAGCTTTTGGGGCACTCTGTTTAGGAGATGGTTCCCGAAAAAGCAATTATGCCTCTTAATCATCCTAACATTTACTGAAAAAAAGACTGATTTTTTTTTGGTGGAGAGAGAACATGCCATTTTGACATAATGATTGTTTCTTTAACCATGCTTTATAAATGAGTTGGATTTTACTTAAAACACATTAGGTTCAGTCTTTTCAAAAGTTTTTAAAAATAAAAAATGTTTCCCAGGAAACTTCTAGTAATTTAGGTAAAATGGCAATTACATAAGATAGCCAAAGTTTAAACTGCTTTTAAATGTATCCATTTTTTCCTTAGGAAAAGAATAAAGCAAGGAAGTGTATGGTGTGCTCATAACTACAGTGTATATCCGTCTAATTATGAAATTATACTTTCATGTTTCTAGGACTATTACTTCAAAGATTAGGATATGCTTAAAAATATTTTAGAGTTTTTTTCTGATCAAATAGGATTTAGACTTGATTTAATCAATGTCAACCCATCAAAATTTATTTTTTTTTTTTTTTTTTTTTTTTTTTTTTTTTTTTTTTTTTTTTATATATTTTATTGATTTTTTACAGAGAGGAAGGGAAAGGGATAGAGAGTTAGAAACATCGATGAGAGAGAAACATCGATCAGCTGCCTCCTGCACACCCCCCACCGGAGACGTGCCCGCAACCAAGGTACATGCCCTCGACCGGAATCGAACCCGGGACCCTTCAGTCCGCAGGCCGACGCTCTATCCACTGAGCCAAACCGGTTTTGGCAACCCATCAAAATTTAAATGTTGAAAATCTATTGTGTTTCTAAAAATTGTACTTCTCTTATCCCCTTTAGATAATTTACTTGGTGGCTAATATAATCAAAAACACAAAATTTCATTCCATTCCAGAGATCATAAATACTTTGTTTTTCAAAGGTTATTCTTTATTGAATAGCTTATGAAACTTTTTAGAAAATTTTAGAAATTCTTTTAGAGTAGACTGTAAAATTAGTATTTAAGGAACTTGAGACTTTTTTTCAGGATTGGAGTATAAACAGCTATTTTTGACATTTGGGTTAAATTGATTTAAATGTAGGATTAAATGGTCTCCGATTCAATGACTTGGTGTCTAAAGAGCTCATCAAATATTTTTAGGATATAAATATTCTTATGTATATTCAAAGCTCTAAATACTTATAAGATATACCATTATCTGTCATAGATATTTAAATACAGAAATCATTTTCTTTTTAAAGTTTTCTTAACATTTTTAATATTGCTTTGCTACATTCTAGGGGTTCTAATCCAGAGAAATAAACGAAATAAACATACAAAAGAAAGTATAAGACAACTATATACACTTTAAAGAGAAAGGAAAATTATTAGGTGCAACAAGTTCTTAAATACTTGAAAAGGTTAGATTTGGAGTTGGTTACAATATCAGTGTTTAAATTTGATGTTACATAAATTATGTCTATGTTTTAGGGTTTTGTTAAGTCCTTCAGAGTAGTGGCTATTAATATAAAAACACCCTTTTAAGGCAGAAAAATAATTAAAATCATAGGATATAAAAGCTTGTGTTTTATATTTATTTATAAGTTTAATAAAAGTGCACCAAAAAATTGTCTTCTTGTTTCCCAAGCATGGATATTTGATTTCATCCAAAGCTAGAGAGCTTCAGCTCCTGAGTTTATTACTGATGGCTCTGAATAATAGACCTCTCTGTTGGACTTCAGACACCTATACCTACACTAAAAAGAGGCCTTTGGATTTTAGCTCTTAGGAAGTTAATGATATGATATCAAGATTTGCTTTAAAATGAAGGAAGAAGAGAGGGGATGGGTGAAACAAGATTAGTCATGAGTTAATTGTTTGAAGCTGAGTGAGAATACATATAAATTCATTATAGTATAGTTTTGTATATTTAATTCTTTTGTGCCCTAGCTGGTTTGGCTCAGTGGTTAGAGCATTGGCCTGAGGACTGAAGGGTCACAGGCTCAATTCCCGTCAAGGGCACATGTCTCCATCCCCAGCTCCAGGGGGGCATATGTGGGAGGCAACCAATCCATGCAACCAATGGATGTGCCTCTCTCATGTCAATGTTTCTCTCTCTCTGTCTCCCCCTCACTTACACTGTATATAAAAATCAATGGAAAGGATATCCTCAGGTGAGGATTAACAAAATGATAATAATTATTTGGTAATAAAAATATTAGTTTGCAGAAAGTGGTTGTAGCAGTGTGTTGAGGAAATTGACTCTTCCATGCTTTGAAGCTCATACGTTATTATTCACAGGTATTATTTTCTTCATCTGCTCTCATGCCTTGTGCGGTTGGTTGGTGTGAGGCTCAGAGTGGTTTGGTTATTTACTCAAGGTTGCATGGTTGGCAGGTGGCAGAAAACATTGATACTCAGTCTTTTCTTTATTTCTTTTATTAACATTTATTTTATGCTGAACTTACTCTCAGGCCATAAGTTTTTTTTGTGTTTTTTTAAAATACATTTTATTGATTTTTTTACAGAGAGAAAGAGAGAGGGATAGAGAGTTAGAAACATCGACGAGAGAGAAACATCGATCAGCTGCCTCCTGCACACCTACTACTGGGGATGTGCCCGCAACCAAGGTACATGCCCTTGACCGGAATCGAACCTGGGACCCTTCAGTCCACAGGCCAATGTTCTACCCACTGAGCCAAACAGGGCATAAGTTTTTGTTCAGTTTCTTCTGATATTTTTTTTTTCTTTTGTGCAACCTGCTCTCAGGTTTAGGAAGAATCTGCACTTTTTCAGTAGGATCATCTCAGTGTGGCTGGGAGAGTTCACATACGGGTTAATCCGCCCATGAGCTCTGTAAAGTCTGCATCACATCTTGGGAATATGTTCACCTGAGTGTGTTCAATGACCAGAGACTCTACAGCTAAACCCTTAAGTTCAGCATGACTCTCTGCATCTGTAAGCACTTGCAGCAAAAAATGAAGCACTCTTTTGGGGCCACCAACCCTGCGTCCAGCCCCACTATTTGGCCTGGGCACACTTACCAACTCCACCACTGAGGCAAAGGAATGCAAAGTGACATCCTTCAGCTGTGCATACCCTTGATGGCCTGGGCAGTTTCATGAGTGTTTTTAAAGTGAACTCGAAAATTTGATCCTCTTGATTTACATGATTTTGTGGAGTTTTCTGAGTCAAGAGAAGAGCAAACCATTTTCAGAAGTCACCTCAGGCTGCTTCTGGGAGAAGCTGGTACTTGTGTTCAAATCCAATGTTCCTTTGACTATAAGAGCTACCTAGAATATATTAAAACACATTAATTAAAAAACCATAAAATCACTTGAGAATCAGATTACCAGACAGACATTAGCAAAACATGCTTTATCTAAGTTCAAGTTGTAAATTTGTTTTGGTAACTATTATTTCCTGGGACTGTAATACCTTTATATAAGTTTCTGGACATCACCTCAATATCATTTTTATGAGTGTTCAGAAAAATACTAATAGAGCATTAAGTGAGGTTAGTCTGATATCAGATATTTTAATTTCTTATTAATTTTAGTTCTTTACTAATTTTAATTTCTAAGGAATTTTAAAATTCCTTACTGGTTGGTTCTTTTTTTTTTTTTAATATTTTATTGATATTTTACAGAGAGGAAGGGAGAGGGAGAGAGAGCTAGAAACATCGATGAGAGAGAAACATCGATCAGCTGCCTCCTGCACACCTCCCACTGGGGATGTGCCCGCAACCAAGGTACATGCCCTTGACCGGAATCGAACCCGGGACCCTTCAGTCCACAGGCCGACGCTCTATCCACTGAGCCAAACCGGTTTCGGCTGGTTGGTTCATTTTTATGCATGGTGCTTTTTGTTCTCGGTTGAGCCTTTATGCTCCTTAGAATATTGCTTTGCTACATTCTAGGGGTTATAATCCAGAGGAAGTTGTGACCAGATATGGAGTTGAGGTTATGTTAATATCTCTGTAGATGAGGCATCATTTGTTTGTAGGTAGATATTTAAAATCTCACTGATCCTAGCAAATCTCTTTTTAGGGTATATTTTCTCTTAAGAGATCACATCACTGCACACATCTGGAATTTTTTTATTGAAAAGCAAAAGTCTCATTTACATTGTATCTTTTTAAAAAATATGTTTTTATTAATTTGGTTTTTTTAGAGAAAGGAAGGGAGAGGGAGAGGGGGAGAGAGAGAGAGAGAGAGAAACATCAATGAGAGAGAACATCAATGGGTTGCCGGCCTCCTGTACACCACCTACTGGGGATTGAGCCTGCAACCCAGGCATGTGCCCTGAACTGAACCTGTGACCTCTTGATGCGTGGGACGGTGCTCAATTCACTGAGCCACACGAGCTGGGCTAAATTATATTTTTCTTTCTTCAGTTTTTAAGTACTCTCTCTCTTTTTTTTTTTTTTTTTAAAGATATGGACTTTTGTTTATTGCTTTTTTCTTCTTTTTTAATCCTCCCCCGAGGACATTTTTCCATTGATTTTTAGAGCAGAAGAGAGAGGGAAAGGCAGAGAGAAATATCAGTGTGAGAGAAGCACATTAATTAGTTGCCTCTTGCACGAACTCCAAACAGGGCCTGGGCCAGGGAGGGGCCTGCAACCGAGGCACATGCCCTTGACCAGAATCAAACCCAGAACCCTTCTGTCCACAGGCCGATGCTCTATTCACTGAGCCAAACTGGCTAGGGCAGTTTTTAAGAACGCTTGCTCTCATGCTTCTATTTCTGTTACTGACTTCTTCAGTCTTGATCTTACCTGACATAAAAAAAAAAAAAAAAAAAAAAGGTTGTCTGTGTTTAATGTTTGGAGAAGAATATTAGCTAGCAACTAGCATATATTTTCTCCCTATATTCCCTCAGTAGAGGCGTAAACTTTATCATATACTCGGATCAGCACCTGGTAATTCCTGCATACCTTTTTATTTGTTCATTTTGGAACTGAGTTCACCCCCCCCCCCAATATTGTATTCCAGTCTATAAAATAGCTAAATCTTTTATCCCAAGAGAGATTAGAAGTTTGCCAGGATCCTAATGCTAAGAGGAACCTAAGAGATAAGCCAGCAGGTCCTCAAATATAGTTGTTTTGTTTTAACATTGATGATATGATATTAACTCTTGTTTATATCAATCCAGGGGTGGGCAAACTTTTTGACTCGAGGGCCACAATGGGTTCTTAAACTGGACCGGAGGGCTGGAACAAAAGCATGGATGGAGTGTTTGTGTGAACTAATATAAATTCAAAGTAAAGGAGCGGAGGGGAGAGCAAGAGAACCAGATAGAACAGCCGGATCTGGCCCCTGGGCCGTAGTTTGCCCGAGGCTGAATTAGCCTGTAGTAAAATTGGTTTACTTCATTTTATGTTGTTTCCCTTAAAGGTGCAGAACCTATAACAAGGATAAAAAAGGACTTGCTGTACTCCTGGATCTGGGCACAGTGACAGATACAAGATAGGTCTCAACAGTGTTTGTTGATCAATGAAAGAATGAAATCCAGTCATCAGCCTTGAAACAGATTTAAATGTAATTCATCTCATATCCATTTTCTTTGTGGTATTTGAAGTTTTAAATGGATTGAATAGCCTGTTTTATTAATCTCTTCTAATCACTCTTAGAATAAAAATCTCTTTAGTTACTTCTCACTATTACATCTCTTGTTAAATGTAAATATTTTCAAAATTTTGTTCATTAACAGTTTGTTACAAAATATAGTTATAAGTCCATAAAATTTATATGCACGTTTTATCAAATGGTTATCAACTTAACACCTGTAATCACTACTGCTAAGGTCAAGGAGCATAAAATTATTGGGATCACAAAATTCCCGTGAGTATCCATTGCCTGTTACAGTCACTGCTGTCTCTCCAGAGGTAACCACTATCCTGTCATTATAGTAATTGTTTACTTTTCTCTTTTATCTTAACCACATGTATATGCATTTCTAAAGACTTTATATACATATAAATTTTTTAGAAATGCATATATATATAAATTTCACATATATATATGAATAGGATTATATTGCATTATTTTTGTAACTTGTTTTTTTAATTTAATGTTATATTTATAATTTTCATTCATGTTATTGTGTGTATCTTCATTTTCTTCGCTGTATAGGATTCCATTGTGTGACTAGACCACATTTATTTATTTGCTTTACTGTTGACAGACATTTGGGATGCTTCCAAGTTTAGGACAATTATAATGGTGCTGCTCTGAACATTCTTTTATGTATATCCTGGTGCACGTAAAGATGCAAATCTCTAGAGTAATGATTGGAGTGAAATTTTTGAGCCATAGGGGACACATATTTCAACTTGACTAGACACTGTCACAGTTTCCCAAATTGCTTGTTTTAATTTATATTCCAAATTATGTATGAGAATTTCAGTTGCTCCATATCTTTGTCAAAGGTTAGTACTGTTAGACTTTTAAAATGTTGCCAATTTTGATGTGTAGTAATATCTTGTGGTTTTAATTTGTATTTTCTTGATTACTGGTGAGATTGAGCCTCTGTTCTTACTTACATTTGTTGTCTATTTGTATATCTTTGTTTTTGTGAAGTGCCTGTTATATTTTCTTCTTTTTCTAGTAAAATTTTTAACTTTCCTCTTTGATTTGTAAGAGTTCTTTACCTATTCTGCACTGTCAGTTGTATATGTTGCAGGTATTTTTCCCACTTTGCGTATTGTCCCTTCATTCTTTCTTATGGCATTTTTAGTAGCTGAATTTATTAATCTTTTCCCTTTTGATTGGTGCCTTTTGTGTGTCTTGTTGAGAAATTCCTTTTTTTACCTCATGATCAAGAAAATATTTTTCAATTTTTTTAATTTTAAAAAAAATTTTTTTTTAAAAATATATTTTATTGATATTTCACAGAGAGGAAGGGAGAGGGATAGAGAGATAGAAACATCGATGAGAGAGAAACATCGATCAGCTGCCTCTTGCACACCTCCTACTGGGGATGTGCCCGCAACCAAGGTACATGCCCTTGACCGGAATCGAACCTGGGACCCTTGAGTCCCCAGGCCGACGCTCTATCCATGGAGCCAAACCGGTTTCGGCTATTTTTCAATTTTTTAATAAAAGATTCCTTTTAAAAGACTTACCTTAAATATTTATCATCTGACTTTTTGTTATGTGTAGTATTTGGCAATGGTTCCTCTCCTTCCTTCTTGAAACTTCTGCTCACATGACTGTAAATGTTATCTTTGTTTCTAATTCTAAAAATCTATATTTTTGGTATTGACTATACTTCTTAGCTGAGATTCTTATTTCCAACAATCCCCTGGATCTCTCTACTTGAATGTCTTGCAGATGTCTGCAAATATTTCAGTTTAAGCTCATTTAAAAAAAAATCTTTATTTATTTTTTCTTTTGGTTTAGATTAAATCATCATATAAGCCAAAACACATGGTGGAATCTTAAATTCTTATTTCCTTGCCTTCTCCAATCACATAGCCATCATGTCCAAGTGATTCTACTTCTGAAATGCATGTCAAATCCTTTCATTCCCTTCTGTCCAGTTCCACAATTACTGCTCAGAGTTCCACCTAGTCTGGTACAATAGCCTTCTAATTGGTTTTCCTGCCTTCGCTCTATTCCTCTGCTCTAGTCAGTCTATCACACTGCCACAGAGTCTTCCTTCGAAGACACAAATCACATCTCTTTCCTGCTTTTATGGCTTTTCATTGCTTGCATTATAACAAAATTCAAATTCCTTCACATGGTTTCTACCATCACTCTACAGGAATCTCATGTTTTAGTCACACTAGGCTACTTTTTATTTTCGAAAGAAGCTTTGCATTATGTCGTGCCCTTTTTCATGTTGTTCCCTCTGCTTGGAAGAGTCTTCTTCTACCTCTTCCCACTGGGAAAATCCTATTCCTTCCACCACAATTCCCAGAAAGAATTAATCCTTCCTGCCTCTGGGCTTCTTATAGCACTTTGTTCATAACCTTTTTTGCAGTACTTATCATATTGATTTATGTTTATTACATTATGTATCTGTCTCCCATGCTAGGCCATGAGGTTTTTGAAGGCAGAGAATGTTTTACTTATCTTTTTAAAATTTTTTTTCCACTTTTTATTTTTTTTTAATTTAATAAATCTTTATTGTTCAGATTATTACAATTGTTCCTCTTTTTTCCCCCCATAGCTCCCCTCCACCTGGTTCCCACCCCACCCTCTGCTCTTACCCCTCCCCCGCACTGTCCTCATCCATAGGTGTACGATTTTTGTCCAGTCTCTTCCCGTACCCCGCACACCCCCTTCCCCCCGAGAATTGTCAGTCCACTCCCTTTCTATGCCCCTGATTCTATTATATTCACCAGTTTATTCTGTTCATCAGATTTTTTATTCACTTGATTTTTAGATTCACTTGTTGATAGATATGCATTTGTTGTTCATAATTTTTATCTTTACCTTTTTCTTCTTGTTCCTCTTCTTAAAGAATACCTTTCAGCATTTCATATAATCCTGGTTTGGCAGTGATGAACTCCTTTAGCTTTTTCTTATCTGTGAAGCTCTTTATCTGCCCTTCAATTCTGAATGATAGCTTTGCTGGGTAGAGTAATCTTGGTTGTAGGTTCTTGCTATTCATCACTTTGAATATTTCTTGCCACTCCCATCTGGCCTGCATAGTTTCTGTTGAGAAATCAGCTGACAGTTGTATGGGTGCTCCCTTGTAGGTAACTAACTGTTTTTCTCTTGCTGCTTTTAATATTCTCTCTTTGTCTTTTGCTCTTGGCATTTTAATTATGATGTGTCTTGGTGAGGTCCTCTTTGGATTCCTTTTGTTTGGGGTTCTGTGTGCTTCCTGGACTTGTAAGTCTATTTCTTTCACCAGGTGGGGGAAGTTTTCGGTCATTATTTCTTAAAATAGGTTTTCAGTATCTTGCTCTCTCTCTTCTTCTGGCACCCCCATAATTCTGATGTTGGTACGCTTGAAGTTGTCCCAGAGGCTCCTTACACTACCTTCATATTTTTGAATTCTTTTTTCTTTTTTCTTTTCCAGTTGGGTGTGTTTTTCTTCTTTGTATTTCAACTCTTTGACTTGATTCTTGCGATCCTCTAGTTTGCTGTTGGATCTCTGTATATTATTTTTTATTTCAGTCAGTGTATGCTTAATTTCTAGTTGGTCCTTTTTCATATCCTCAAGGGTCTTGCTAAATTTATCCGACTTTTCTAGAAAATTCTTGAAAACCCTTATAACCGTGGTTTTGAACTCTATATCCAGTCGTTTGCTTTCCTCCATTTCTTTCATTTGTGATCTGTTTCTTCGTCTCTGCATTTTGGCTGCTTCCCTGAGTTGATAGAGTGCCTTTTGTGTGCTAGGTGTCCTATGGCGCCCAGTGGGCTCAGCCTCCCCAGTTACCTGAGGTGGACACTCTTGGTGCACCCCTTTGTGGGCTGTGTGTACAGTCTTGTTGTAGTTAAGCCTTGATTGTTGTTGGTATCACTGGGAGAAATTGACCTCCAGGCCAATTGGCTGTGAGGATCAGCTGTGTCTACGCTGGGAGAACTTCTGTGCTGGAGACACCCTTATGAGGCAAGACTTGCAAAAGCCTCTGTGCTCAGCTTGGATGGGGCGGAATCTCAGGGCTGAGCAGACAGCAATGGCTTCCTGTCAGCCCTGCCCTAAGAGGCCCCCTGGGTCTCAGTGTCCTGCGGTAATCACTGCAAGCACCTCTGAGAGAAAGCCACCCTTGAGTTCCGCCTGCTGCCAGACCGTCCAGTTTCTCCCCGAATGAGTCTGGGTCCCCAGAGTCTCGCCCGGAACTGGAGTTCAGAGCAGTAGGGAGCTTCTGTCTCCCTCCCGGTTGAGAAAGCCAGCCTCGTACTCAGTTGCCCGCCCTCTCCGCACGCGCGCGCGCGCGCCTCAATACATCTGCCTTCCGCAACTCCTCTGAGTCTCAGTGTGCTTTTCTCTTTCCTTCTAGTTGTAGAATTTCCACTCAGCCAGCCTTCCTGTGGTTCTGGATGATGTCCCTTTTGTCTTTTAGTTGTAGTTTTGAAATTGTTGTGCGAGGCAGCAGTTTAGGTATTTACCTATGCTGCCATCTTGGTTTCTTTTTCTTACTTATCTTTTTTATTAGAATCTAGCAGTGCCTGGTACAAAATAGTACTCAATAAATGCTTGAATTAAAGAATTGTGCTAACCTTAAAAAAAAATAGAAATGTGTGCATTGACTTAAAAGTTGTGAAGCAGGAAAAGTATTGATGAAGGAGTACACTGAGCTGGGTTCAGCTTAAAAAATGAGAATGTGCCCGGCCAGTGTGGCTCAGTGGTTGAGCATCAACCTATGAACCTGGAGGTCACGGTTCGATTCTTGGTCAGGGCACATGCCTGGGTTGCGGGCTTGATCCCCAGTGTGGGATGTGCAGGAAGCAGCCGATCAATGATTTTCTCTCATCATTGATGTTTCTATCTCTCTCTCCCTCTCCTTTCTCTCTAAAATCAATTAAAAATATTTTTTTAAAAAATGAGAACATGCTGTTCTGGCCCAATACTAACTGCAGGGGCAAAAATAATCTTAAAAAAACACACAAATCAAAATCGACTGAATTATCTTTATTTTAAAAATGGGACTTCCATTTCAAACAGACTTAGAATACAAAGTTAAATAAACTAAGTTTGTAAAAGGTAAGGAATTCACCATACTGCTCAATAAATTTGTCTTTTTCAGAGAACATATTAATGAGCATAGTGTATCCCATTATAAGTTTTATAAAACCATGAACATATTCTGTTTAGACAGTGCTTGCTAACTTTTACTCTGGAAGGTGCCGGTAGATCAGGTACTCCTTAGGTTTAATCAGAACAGTGACAGGTTAACATTCCTGCATGTGTTAATTCTGCAGAGTCCCATAAAAAAATGAAAACTGATAACTACGTTCAAATATTTACTTAAGGCTCACACAGCTCACACAACACATTGAATTGTGATTAAACTTTTTTTTTTAAATAGTTCATCTGGAGGAAGCAGGGTAAGCGCTCAATAACATTACTTTTCTCTCCTTTCATGCTAATATAATTGATTCCCTGTATGCACAAGAGTATTCTAAATACACAGTGTTCTTAGTAGAGGTATTTTAAGAATAAATTGATTTTTCACGAAATCATAATATATTGTTAATATCTAGAATTCTGATTGCAGTAAGTCTTTAAAGAAGCTTGAAAAAGTTTGTCTGTGTGCAGATGAGTTATCTTCTGAGGACGAGTTTATAGATTTTGAAATAAATCAGCCCCTAATCCTAAAAGCAACTTTCAGATAAACCTGGTCAGTTGAATATATGTGTTTATTTTCATTCTCTCTTGAAAACGTACTGAAATGAAAGTCAGGAAATAAAGAAAGGCATAAACTCCATAAGGATAAAGAAAACGTGAGAGGAGAAGTCAACAGAATTTTGGAAGCTGGGACATCGGTAGAGTGGTAACTAATCTAGTAAAGAAAGTTGAACCTGCAGTTCCCTTCCACCTGCCACACCTGGCTAGCAGAGAGCAGACATCAGCCAATGGCTGTGTAGATACTGATGGTTTCCAGGCAAGTGGTCAGCATGAACGCCGTAGGGAACCAAAGCTCTGTCTGGGATGATCTGATTACAATACATCTGGTTAGACTCTTTGAGCTTGGGAGTAACTGAACAT
This sequence comes from Plecotus auritus, assembly GCF_963455305.1. NCBI lineage: Eukaryota > Metazoa > Chordata > Mammalia > Chiroptera > Vespertilionidae > Plecotus > Plecotus auritus. The sequence goes on along the minus strand of NC_137782.1, from coordinate 137,507,271 downwards.
TCATATATGAATTATGCTATGTAAGCATATATTATGAATGATTATAGGAATAGGATGATAGTATCTAAGGAAGGAACTTAATGGTTCTGTTAATTAAACAAGGGTATCATAATTCTGGGTATTATGCAAACATAATATCTGGAGCTACACTGTCCAGTACTGTAGCTACTAGCCACATGTCACTTTTGAATTCTTGAAATATGGCTAGTCTGAATGGAGATACAATGTAAGTATAAAATTCACCGTGGATTTTGAAAACTTAGTATACAAAAAAAAGTAAAATATCCTAATTTTTTATATTAGTTGCTTATGGAAATATTTTGTATATATTGTGTTAAACCAAATGTATTATTTAAAACATTTCATTTGTTTTTTTACTTTTCTAATGTGGATACTAAACAATTTTAAATTACATATGTGGTTCTTACTGTTTTTTTTTTTTTTAAATTTCTTTGGTATTACATATGTGTCCTTATCCCCCCATAGCCCCCTCCCCCTCCACCCCCACTCATGCCCTCACCCCCCTGCTGTCTGTGTCCATTGGTTAGGCTTATATGCATGCATACAAGTCCTTTGGTTGACCTCTTCCCCTTACCCCCACCCTCCCCTACCTTCCCTCTGAGGTTTGACAGTCTGATCGATGTTTCTCTGTCTCTGGATCGGTTTTTGTTCATCAGTTTATGTTGTTCATTATATTCCATAAATGAGTGAGATCATGTGATATTTATCTTTATCTGACTGGCTTATTTCACTTAGCATAATGCTCTCCAGTTCCATCCATGCTGTTGCAAATGGTAGGAATTCCTTCTTTTTTAGCGCAGCGTAGTATTCCATTCTGTAGATGTACCAGAGTTTTTTAATCCACTCATCTGCTGATGGGCACTTAAGCTGTTTCCAAATCTTAGCTATGGTGAATTGTGCCGCTATGAACATAGGGGTGCATGTATCCTTTCTGATTGGTGTTTGTAGTTTCTTGGGATATATTCCTAGAAGTGGGATCACTGGGTCAAATGGGAGTTCCATTTTTAATTTTCTGAGGAAACTCTATACTGTTCTCCACAGTGGCTGCACCAGTCTGCATTCCCACCAGCAGTGCATGAGGGTTCCCTGTTTTTCTTTTGTACAACTGTGAATAGAGGTGTTCATCCTTAGGAGTGGCTGGTTTAGTTACCTGGTCTGTCTCTTGCAGGGGCTGTTTAAAAAGAAGGAACTCTATCTAACTTGTTTCCCTTAGCATAATACCCCCTAGGTCCATCCATGTTGTTGCAAATGGCAAGATTTCATTATTTTTGGTGCTGAGTAATATTACATTGTATATTTATACCACATCTTTATTTATTCATCTGTCCATGGACACCTTGGTTGCTTACATATCTTGGCTATTATAAATAATGCTGCAGTGAACATAGGGGTGCATCTGTATTTTCAAGTTAGTGTTTTGGATTTTTTTTTTCAGGTAAATACTCAGAAGTAGAATTGCTTGGTTGTATGGTAATTCTATTTTTCATTTCTTGAGGAATCTTCGTACTGTTTTCTATAGAATCTTAAAAATAAAAAAGACTCATAGAAATAGAGATCAAACTAAACTGATGGTTGCCAGAGGGGAGGAGGGAAGAGGATGGGAGAAAAAGCGGAATATAGTTAACAATAGTGTGATAACTTTGCACCAGGACAGATGAGTACTAAACTTAGTGTGCTGATCACATTGTAAGGTAATCTAAGTGTTGAATCACTATATTGCACACCTGAAAACAATATAATATTGTATATCAACCATGCTTAAATAGAAAGAAGGTACTCTAGTACGTCAGTTATACCCCAATCATAAGTAAATGAATTTAGGGAAAGGTTCTCTAAAGGGGACCTCCTCCATCTGTGCAGCACCTCTCAATAGCACCTAAAGTACCACAGTGTATACCTTTAGCAAGCTGCAAAATTAATGGTGTTGTGAGTCTACTTATTGAATAAAAGGGAATATCTAGTTATCAAAAGAAGTTTTGCTAAGCCCTGACCAGTTTGGCTCAGTGGATAGAGCATCGGCCTGCGGACTGAGGGGTCCCAGGTTCGATTCCAGTCAGGGGCATATACCTTGGTTGCGGGCATATCCCCAGTGGGGGGTGTGTGGGAGGCAGCTGATTGATGTTTCTCTCTCATCGATGTTTCTAAGTCTCTATCCCTCTCCCTTCCTCTCTGTAAAAAAATCAATAAAATATATTAAAAAAAGAAAATCAGTAAAATATATTTTAAAAATCTACACTAATAAAAGAGTAAGATGCAAATTGTCCATTCTACCCAAAGCAATCTATAGATTCAATGTAATCCCCATTAAAATACCAACGACATATTTCACAGACCTAGAACGAAATCTCCAAAAATTCATCTGGAATAAAAAAAGACCCTGAATAGCTGCAGCAATCCTGAGAAAGAAGAACAAAGTAGAGAGGGGGGAAAATGGTGGTGGAATAGACAGACGTGTTCCGAGCCTTGTCCCGGAGCAGAAAGAAAGAACAGCTGAGGGTCGCACAAGGAGTGTTTGTTGGCAAGTTGGGGGACAGCTGAACTCCAGAAGAAGGTGGGGGACTGCTAGATGGGGTTCCCCAGACCGGGCAGCCCCCACTGTGGCTGGGTCCCCTCCCGGAGCTGCGGGCTTGGACGCGGAGTCTGCGCCATCTTGAACCGGAAAGTGGAGCTTATCGGAAGCCTGAGAATCCACAACTGCGGCACCCACGGAACAGCTGTGAGCCCCAGAACAACGCTCCCCAATTGGCGCAAACACACGGGTTCAGAGGAGCTCTACACTCCACCACGGAAAGGTCAGATTTCGCCTAGGATAAGGTGAGGTCTCTGGTCCTGGCGGGAGAGAGGAACGCGCGTTTTGCGGAAGCTGGAGGACCAGGGAAGTCTGTGCCTAGAAAAATCCGTGGCTGTTGGGGCTGGCGTGATCTGTGAATGTGGAAGGGGTCCTCAGAGCTGCTAACAGAAGGGCTCTCTAAAAAGCAACCCATTTTGATCTGACATGCAGGCACACCCTAAGAAGTTCAGGGGTGTGCCGGCTGCCTAGACTTACGTGCAGCCCCGGAGTTCTCACACTTGGGCTTTTTCCTCTTCAAATCCTTGCTTCTGATTACTAAGCCCAATACATAGGATCACCCAGTTGGGGACACCCTGGGAGACTGCAGGGGAAAGTTGTTTTTCTGGAACCTGGGGATCGGAGCGGGGAGTGACCATCGGAGAGCCAGCTCTGAGGCAGCCCACTCCCACAAACCGGTAGTGAGTGCCACAGGGAAAGAAGGCTCTAACACTGCCTAGAGAGGCCATAGATAGACCCGGAAGTCAATCCAGAAACACTGCCACCCAGGGGCTGAATCACAAATTGACTCTTGTGTAATCAAAAATAAAGGAATACGAGAAATTAAGACACACCGCCTGCTTGAAATCAGGACTGGCTTACAACACTGAAGAGCAGTGGAATGCAGGGAACTGCAATACTGTCCGGACTGAGAAACAGGCGTGCCAAACAGAACAACAGAGGAAGTGAATGACCTTCACTACTCCACATTTTATTTTTATTTTTTTATTTTCATTTTTTGCATCTTTTACTCAAGAAACTAATTTTTTTTTCCTTTTTTCCTCACTTGATTTTACCTTTTTAATTATTACATTTTTATTTTCAGTCCGTATTATTACTACTGCTATTTTATCGTTTTTTTTTTTAAAGTGTCATTTTATTTTCTCTTCATTTTATTTTGGGATTAGTGTTCTACATTCTATTTTTATCTTTCCTTTAGCATCGTTTTACTCTATCTCAACTCTACCTTTATGCCATCACTCTCTTCCTAACCTTCCCCTTTTTGGTGTCCTATTTATCTTAACCCTTTCCTGCTTTAGATTTTCCCTATTCTTTCTGTTTACCCCTTGCTAAAATTTCACCCTACTTACATATCTAATCTCCAATCCCCTGCCCCAAGTCCATACACAACTCTCTCTTCGCTGTCTTAACTATCCAAAAAATTGTTTTTCTCTCTGTCCTTTTGTTGTTGTTCGCTTGAATGTAGATTATATCAAATTTTTATGCTTTTTTGTGAGATTGTTTTGCTTATTCTTCTTTTGTTTATTTTTTGTTTGTTTTGTGCTTCTGTTTCCCTTGTATCACTCAATATTAGTTGGTGTTGTAGTTTGTATTAATCCCCAGGTACTTGTTGCTGGCATTTGCTGGGATAAGTGATTGTTCTATTAGAGTTTTATCCCCAATATATATAGTCTGTTCCCCTTTCTCTCTTAGTCTCTTTCTTGTCTCTCTTACTTTTTTTTTCTTTTCTTTCCCTTTTCCCAATTTCATTTTGACACTCCTTTTTTTTCTTTTTCTTCTTTCTTTCTTTTTCCTCTTCTTCTTTCTCTCCTATCCCCTAATTTGCCTTTCTCTGGTGTTCACCTTTATTGGAGGTTATTAATATCGTGAATACATTTCTGTTCAGTGCCTTGTGTGTTGTACCTGGTAGTGATGTATTTTGTGCCTTTAAATCAACGCAGGAGAGAGAGAACTACATAACCAGACACCCAGAGAAGAGAGACCATGGGGAGACAAAGAAGCAGCCCGCATATGAAAGAAAAGCAGGCATCACCAGAAAAGGAAGTAAACGAAATGGAGGCAAGCAACCTTCCAGAAAAAGAATTCAGAGAAATGGTCATAAGGTGGCTGAAAAGAATGGAAGACAAATTCAACAATATGAGCAAGAACCAAGAGGAAATGAAGAAGAACCAAGAAGAAATGAAAAATGACATCGCTGCTGTAAAGAACTCAATAGAAAGCATCAAGAGTAGACTAGAAGAAGCAGAGGACTGCATCAGTGAGCTAGAAGACAAGATGGGAAAAAATACCCAAGTAGAGCAACTTCTAGAAAAAAAAATTAAAAGGCAGGAGGAGAGCCTAAGGGAACTTTGGGACAACACGAAACAAAACAACATCCACATAATAGGGGTTCCAGAAGGAAAGGAAGCTGAGCAAGGAATAGAAAACCTCTTTGAAGAAATAATGACAGAAAATTTCCCTGATATAGGGAAGAAAAAACCCACACAAATCCAAGAAGCTCACAGAGTCCCAAGCAAAACGAACCCCAAAAGACCGACGCCAAGGCACATTATAATTAAATTGGCAAACACCAACGACAAAGTAAGAATCTTAAAAGCGGCAAGAGAGAGACAGAAAGTTACATACAAAGGAACCCCCATCAGACTAGCAACTGATTTCTCAACAGAAACTCATCAGGCCAGAAGGGAATGGAATGAAATATACAAAGTCATGCAAAGGAAGGGTCTGAATCCAAGAATACTGTACCCAGCAAGGCTGTCATTCAAAATTGAAGGTGAAATCAGGAGCTTCACAGACAAAAAAGGACTAAGGGAATTTATTACCACCAAACCAGCAATGCAAGAAATGCTAAAGGGTCTGCAGTAAAAAAAAAAGAAATAGGAAGCAAAGAAGGAACACAGGGGTAAAGAATAGGAATGGCGACAAATAAGTACCTATCAATAATAACTTTAAATGTAAATGGATTAAATGCCCCAATCAAAAGACATAGGGTAACGGATTGGATAAGAAAACACGACCCATATATCTGCTGTCTACAAGAAACCCACCTCAGAAAAAAAGACGCACACAGACTGAGGGTGAAGGGATGGAAAAAGGTTTTCCAGGCAAATGGAACTGGAAAAAAAGCTGGGGTAGCAATACTTATATCTGACAAATTAGATCTCAAAGTGAAGGACATAACAAGAGATAAGGAAGGCCACTTCATAATACTAAAGGGAGCAATCCAACAAGAAGAAATAACTCTGGTAAACATATATGCACCCAATACAGGAGCACCCAGATACATAAAAAAACTCCTGAAGGATTTCAAAGGAGAGATTGACAGCAATACAATCATAGTAGGAGACTTTAATACCCCATTATCACCATTGGACAAATCCTCTAAACAAAAAATCAGCAAAGAAACATCAATCCTAAATGACTCACTAGACCAGATGGAATTAATTGACATCTTCAGAACATTTCACCCCAAAGCCACAGAATATACATTCTTCTCAAGTGCACATGGGTCATTTTCAAAGATAGACTATATGTTGGGACATAGGCAAAGTCTCTTCAAATTCAAGAAGATATAAATCATATCAAGCATCTTGTCAGACCACAGTGGCATAACACTGGAAATCAACTACAATAAAAACAACCCAAAGAAATCAAACACATGGAGACTAAACAGCATGCTATTAAACCATGACTGGGTTACCAGAGAGATCAAAGAAGAAATAAAAAACATCATGGCAACAAATGACAATGAAAACACTACAATCCAAAATCTATGGGACACAGCGAAAGCAGTCTTGAGAGGGAAGTTCATAGCTCTACAGGCCTACTGCAAAAAACAAGAAACAATGGTAATAAATTACCTAACCCAACAACTCAAAGAGTTAGAAAAAGAGCAACAAGAAAAGCCCAGTGTAAGCAGAAGGAAGGAAATAATAAAGATCAGGGCAGAGATAAACGACATTGAGACCAAAGAAACAATACAAAAGATCAACAAAACCAAGAGCTGGTTCTTTGAAAGTATAAACAAGATTGATGAACCTCTAGCCAGGCTCACCAAGAAGCAAAGAGAGAGGACCCAAATAAACAAAATCAGAAATGAAAGAGGTGAAATAACAACAGATCCCACCGAAATACAAAGGATTGTTAAAAAATACTACGAACAACTCTATTCCAACAAACTGGACAACCTGGAGGAAATGGACATATTCCTAGAAAAATATAACCTTCCAAAACTCAATCAGGAAGAATCTAAACAGCTCAACATGCCAGTAACTATGGAAGAAATTGAAGCAGTCATCAAAGAGCTTATGGCAAACAAAAGCCCGGGGCCAGACGGCTTCACAGGAGAGTTTTACCAAACATTCAAGGAAGAACTAAAACCTATCCTCCTCAGATTATTCCAAAAAATTCAAGAGGAAGGAACACTTCCAAACTCCTTCTATGAAGCCAGCATCACCCTAATACCAAAACCAGATAAAGACAACACAATGAAGGAGAATTACAGGCCAATATCCCTCATGAATGTAGATGCCAAAATCCTCAACAAAATTCTAGCAAATCAGATCCAGCAGTACATCAGAAAGATCATACACCATGACCAAGTAGGGTTTATCCCAGGAATGCAAGGATGGTACAATATCCGCAAATCAATAAATGTGATACATCACATAAACAAATTGAGAGATAAAAATCACATAGTTATATCAATTGATGCAGAAAAAGCATTTGACAAAATCCAACACCCTTTCTTTTTTTTTTTTCCCCAACACCCTTTCTTGATAAAAACTCTCAACAAGGTGGGAATAGAAGGATCATACCTCAACATAATAAAAGCTATATATGATAAACCCACAGCTAACATCATACTCAATGGGCAAAAACTAAAACCATTTCCCCTAAGAACAGGAACAAGACAGGGATGCCCACTCTCACCACTCCTGTTCGACATAGTACTGGAAGTATTACCTATTGCAATTAGACAAGAAGAAGAAATAAAAGGCATCCAAATTGGAAAAGAAGAAGTAAAGCTGTCCTTATTTGCAGATGACATGATATTGTACATAAAAAACCCGAAAGACTCCATCAAAAAACTAACAGACTTAATAAATGAATTCGGCAATGTAGCAGGATACAAAATTAACACCAAGAAATCTATGGCATTTCTATACACCAACAGTGAACTTACAGAAAGAGAGACTAAAAAAAGCAATCCCATTTTTCATCGCACCAAAAAAATTAAGATACTTAGGAATAAACCTAACCAAGGAGGTAAAAGACCTATACGTGGAAAACTACAGGACACTGAAAAAAGAGATAGAGAAAGATGTAAACAGATGGAAGAACATACCATGTTCATGGATTGGTAGAATCAACATCATTAAAATGTCCATACTACCCAAAGCAATCTATAGATTCAATGCACTCCCCATTAAAATACCAACGGCATATTTCACAGACCTAGAAAGAACTCTCCCAAAATTCATCTGGAATAAAAACCCCAAATAGCCACAGCAATCCTGAGAAAGAAGAATAAAGTAGGAGGGATCTCAATACCAGATTTCAAGCTGTATTACAAAGCCACTGTCCTCAAAACAGCCTGGTACTGGCACAAGAACAGACATATAGATCAATGGAATAGAATAGAGAATCCAGATATCGACCCAAACCAATATGCGCAATTAATATTTGACAAAGGAGGCATGAGCATACAATGGAGTCAAGACAGTCTCTTCAATAAATGGTGTTGGGAAAATTGGACAGATACATGCAAAAAAATGAAACTAGATCACCAACTTACACCATACACAAAAATAAACTCAAAATGGATACAGGACTTAAATATAAGACGGGAAACCATAAAAATACTAGAGGAATCCACAGGCAGCAGAATCTCAGACATATGCCAAAAGAACTTTTTCACTGATACTGCCCCTAGGGCAATGGAAGCCAAAGAGAAAATAAACAAATGGGACTACATCAAAATAAAAAGCTTTTGCACAGCAAAAGAAACCATCAACAAAACAACAGGAAACCCCACTGTATGGGAGAACATATTTGCTAATGTTATCACTGATAAAGGTTTAATCTCCAACATCTACAGGCAGCTTATACAACTTAATAAAAGGAAGATAAATGATCCAATAAAAAAATGGGCAATGGACCTAAATAGAATCTTTTCGAAAGAAGACAGAAGGAAGGCCAAGAGACACATGAAAACATGCTCAAAGTCACTAATTATCCGAGAGATGCAAATCAAAACGACAATGCGGTACCATTTCATACCTGTCAGAATGGCTATCATCAACAAATCAACAAACGACAAGTGTTGGCAAGGATGCGGAGAAAAAGGAACCCTTGTGCACTGCTGGTGGGAATGCAGACTGGTGCAGCCACTGTGGAGAACAGTATGGAGTTTCCTCAAAAAACTGAAAATGGAACTCCCATTTGACCCAGTAATCCCACTCCTAGGAATATATCCTAAGAAACTGGAAACACCAATCAGAAAGGATATATGCACCCCTATGTTCATAGCAGCACAATTTACAATAGCTAAGATTTGGAAACAGCCTAAGTGCCCGTCAGCAGATATTTGGATCAGAAAACTATGGTACATCTACACAATGGAATACTATGCTGCCATAAAAAAGAAGGAATTACTACCATTTGTAGGCACCTGGATGGAATTAGAGAACATTATGCTAAGTGAAATAAGCCAGTCAATGAATGAAAAATACCACATGGTCTCACTCATTTGGGGATAATGAAAAACATTATAAACTGATGAACAAAAAGATAGATACAGAGGCAGTAAAGCATCAAACAGACTGTCAAATTACAGCGGTAAGGTTAGGGAGAGGTGGGGGAAATAAGAGATCAACTGAAGGACTTATATGCATGCATATAAGAGTAACCAACGGATGCAAAACATTGGGGGGTGAGGGCATGTATGCGAGTGGGGTGGGGGGGGCAATGGTAAGATATGTACACATATAATACCTTAATAAAAAAAATACAAAAAAAAAAAAAAGAACAAAGTAGGTGGGATCTCAATACCAGATATCAAGCTGTATTACAAAGCCACTGTTCTAAAAACAGCCTGGTACTGGTACAAGAACAGACATATAGATCAATGGAATAGAATAGAGAATCCAGAAATCGACCCAAACCACTATGCCCAATTAATATTCGACAAAGGAGGCATGAACATACAATGGAATCAAGATAGTTTCTTCAATAAATGGTGTTGGGAAAATTGGACAGATACATGCAAAAAAAATGAAACTAGACCACCAACTTACACCATACACAAAAATAAACTCAAAGTGGATAAAGGACTTAAACATACGACGGGAAATCATAAAAATACTAGAGGAATCCACAGGCAGCAAAATCTCAGACATATGCCGAAGGAATTTCTTCACTGATACTGCTCCTAGGGCAATGGAAAATAAAGAGAAAATAAACAAATGGGACTACATCAAAATAAGCTTTTGCACAGCAAAAGAAACCATCAACAAAACAACAAGACCACTTCATGGGAGAACATATTTGCCAATGTTATCACTGATAAGGGTTTAATCTCCAACATCTACAGGGAACTCATACAACTCAACAAAAGGAAGATAAACCATCCAATCAAGAAATGGGCAAAGGACCTAAATAGAAACTTTTCGAAAGAAGACAGAAGGAAGGCCAAGAGACATATGAAAACATGCTCAAAGTCACTAATTATCTGAGAGATGCAAATCAAAACGACAATGCGGTACCATTTCATACCTGTCAGAATGGCTATCATCAACAAATCAATAAACGATGAATGTTGGAAAGGATGCGGAGACAAAGGAACCCTCGTGCACTGCTGGTGGGAATGCAGACTGGTGCATCCACTGTGGAGAACAGTATGGAGTTTCCTCAAAAAACTAAAAATGGAACTCCCATTTGACCCAGTAATATTCTAGGAATATATCCCAAGAAGCTAGAAACATCAATCAGAAAGGATATATGCACCCCTATGTTCATAGCAGCACAATTTACCATAGCTAAGATTTGGAAACAGCCTAAGTGCCCATCAGCATATGAGTGGATTAAAAAACTGTAGTACATCTACACAATGGAATACTACGCTGCGCTAAAAAAGAAGGAATTCCTACCATTTGCAACAACATGGATGGAACTGAAGAGCATTATGCTAAGTGAAATAAGCCAGTCAGAGAAAGATAAATATCACTCATTTGTGGAATATAATGAACAACATAAACTGATGAACAAAAACAGTTGCAGAGACAGAGAATCATCGATCAGACCATCAAACCTTAGAGAGAAGGTAGGGGAGGGTGGGGGTAGGGGGGAGAGATCAACCAAAGGACTTGTATGCATGCATATGGGCCTAACCAATGGAAACAGACAGCAGGGGGTTGAGGGCATGTTTGGGGGGGATGGGGGAGTAATGGGGGAAGAAGGACACATATGTAACACCTTAATCAATAAAGAAATTTAAAAAATATTCAAAAAAATGTATTTTAAAAATCTACACTAATAAAAGAGTAAGATGCAAATTGAGCATACCTTCATGATGCCCACCAGCCAATCAGGCGTGAATATGCAAATTAACCCAACAAAGATGGAAGGTTAATTTGCATATGCAGGCACTGAGCAGCCAGGGGTTGGGTGGGATGCAGGTGTTCCACATTGCCCCAGCTGCTCCGGGCCTCTGGGCAGCATGGGAAGGTGGAAAGGCGGCTCTGGGCTGGAGCAAAAAGGCTGCTCCAGCCGGAGCGAAGGCTGTGCCGGCAGCCAGGGGAAGGAAGGCCCATTCTTGCATGAATCTTCATGCATCGGGCCTCTAGTAAATAAAAAATGAACCGGTCACCTTTAAAAAAATTTTTTTTTTCTAAGATCTGTAATTTTTTTGTTATCCATTTTATCATGCCTCTTCAGCACCTCTTTTCCCTTAATCCATATAATTTTCTGTACCTGATTACTGAATGCTTTAAGACAGTGGTCAGCAAACTCATTAGTCAACAGAGCCAAATATCAACAGTATAACGATTGAAATTTCTTTTGAGAGCCAAATTTTTAAACTTAAACTTCTTCTAACACCACTTCTTCAAAATAGACTCGCCCAGGCCATGGTATTTTGTGGAAGAGCCACACTCAAGGGGCCAAAGAGCCACATGTGGCTCGCGAGCCGCAGTTTGCCGACCACGGCTTTAAGAGAAAACCCCACAGCCCAACCAACTGAAAATCCCATAGAGTTTTAATTACCAACCTGGCCTTGGGTTCCCAGCTTTCTCTCAATACAGGGTGGGGCAAAAGTAGGTTTACACTTGTGAGTACACAAAACATAGTTTATTCCTATATTATTATTTATTAATTATTGTATTATTTTTTCCATACGGACAACTATAAACATACTTTTGCCCCACCCTCTATTTCTGTGTTTTCCTAATCATCTCTTTAACCTAGTCTTGAAACTGGCCATTTAAAACCTCTTTCACTTTTCTCAAACCTCCTATCATTGCTCTCAGCAGGTGACCTTACTTTCTACTTCACTGAGAAAATACTATAGAAGTGTCTGAGAAGAATGCTCTTGACTTTGAACTACATGTACCACATGTGTATGCCATACTTACAGTCTGACCTACACACAGCCATGCTTACACTCCTGTCCAGTGCTAGGCCTGGTGGTCCTCTTCTCCTTACTGAGGGTAAATCTGTTCTGGGTTCTGCATCCTATCCCAGTGGTCGGCAAACCGCAGTTTGCCGACCACTGTCCTATCCCCTTCTGCTTCCTCAAAGGCCTCTCTTTGACATCTTTAGTTTCTTTCTCTTTTTCTGGTGGCTTCGTCCCAACAGTACTTAAACATGCTCTAACCTCTACCATAATAAAAAAAAAATCCTCTCCTTGTCCTCCTATACCTACTGCTAGGTCTTCCTCTGTTTAATAGTTGAACTTACTTAAAAATTGTCTATTCATTGTTTCTATATTTTAACCTTCTATTCACTTTTTAATTCACTACAATGAAGCTTCCACCCATGAGACTGCTTTTGCCAAAGTCACTAATAACTTCTATGTATGTTATTAGAGGGGACAATTTTCAGCCTTAATCATAGTTAATCTCTCTAGAGCATTTGATATTAGTCATTTTCTCTCCTATAAAGTACTCCCCCCTTTTTTTAATGATACTCTACTCTTCCAGTTTTTATCCTAATGTCTTTTCTTCTTAGACTTCCTTGTGACTTCCTCCTTTCTGCTGCATTAAATATTGATGTTCCTCAAGATTTCCAATCTGGGCTGTCTTCTTAATATACTGACACCCTTCCTTAAACCTCACTCACACTTTTCAGTTCTAAATCTGTATCGGCGGCCCTAATCTAAATATCTTTACCAATACCGCTCCTAGGGCAATGGAAACTAAGGAGAAAATAAACAAATGGGACCACATCAAAATAAAAAGCTTCTGCACAGCAAAAGAAACCATCAACAAAACAACAAGAAAGCCCACTGCATGGGAGAACATATTTGCCAATGTTATCTCTGATAAGGGTTTAATCTCCAACATTTACTGGGCACTCACACAAACTTAACAAAAGGAAGATAAACAATCCAATCAAAAAAATGGGCAACGGACCTAAATAGACACTTTTTGAAAGAGGACATACAGAAAGCCAAGAGACATATGAAAACATGTTCAAAGTCACTAATCATCTGAGAGATGCAAATCAAAACAACAATGAGTTACCATCTCACACCTGCCAGAATGGCTATCATCAACAAACAAGTGCTGACGAGGATGCAGAGAAAAAGGAAGCCTCGTGCACTGCTGGTGGGAATGCAGACTGGTGCAGCCACTGTGGAGAATAGTATGGTGTTTCCTCAAAACATTAAAAATGGAACTGCCATTTGACCCAGCAATACCACTTCTAGGAATATATCCCAAGGAAACAGAAACACCAATAAGAAAGGATAGAAGCACCCCTGTGTTCACAGCAGCACAATTTACAATAGCTAAGATTTGGAAACAGCCTAAGTGGGCCCGATTTCTGTCTGCTGGACATACAACAGTACTTCTACTACCAAATTTATTCATCTTATTTTATTCTTAATCTCAGTGAATAACAACTTAAGTCAGTCCATAAGCAGCAGAAGGAAACCAGGGAATCATCCACATTCCAACCACTTTGGTCCTTCCTGAATTCTCATTGTTAGTTACTCACCAAGTTCAGTCCATTTTATCACTGAATAGCTCTTAATTCAGTTTACCTGTCTACATCACAAGTAGAAATACAGGAATGCCATTATAATTATCCCCTAGTCTATTCCAGTAGCCTTCTAACTGGCTGCTCTTTCTCCACTCTGAACCTATGCATAAAACCTGTGGTAGCTAGTTTCCAAAGATTGTGCCACATCTCCCAGAATTTGTGCCATTGTTCAGTCCCCTCTCATACCGAATCTGAGCTGATCTAGTTACTCACTTTACATATAACGGAGTATAGCAGAAGTGACACTGTGCCAGTTCCAAGCCTTAGAAATGTTTAACAGCTTCAACTTTTGCACCCAAAATGCCTCGTAGTAAGTTGTGCTGGAGGACTATGTGGAGAGAGCATGCCTGAAGCTACATGGAGAGAAAGAAAGGCCTGGGCATGCCAGGTGAATTCAGACTTCTGCATGTCCCTGCCATGATGCCAAGCAATGAGAGAGCCACCCAGAACACTTCAGATGATTTCAGCCCAGGTGACATCACACGAAGCTTTAGAACTGCCTAACTGAGCCCAGTCAATTACAGAATAATCAGAGAAGACAAATGGTTGCTATTTTAAACCGCTAAGCTTTGTGGTGGTTTATTTCACAACAGATAAAACCAAAGCAAAACCTCTTTCTGTTCTGTTCTGTTTAGTCTGGCCACGATTTTGACATGCTTACGTCTCATCTCTGGCAATTCACCATTGACAATTTTAAGCTCCACCTCCATTAAGCAGCTTGAAGTTTTTTGCATGAACTTGGCTTTTTCTTCTAGATTTTTTAACTCCTCCTGTTAGAAACACTTCCTTTTTTAAAGTATGTTTTTGTTCATTTCAGCGAGGAAGGGAGAAGGAGAGAGAGATAGAAACATCAATGATAAGAGAGAATCATGGATCAGCTGCCTCTTGCACGTCCTTCACTGGGGATTGAGCCCACAACCTGGGCATGTGCCCTGACTGGGAATCGAACTGTGACCTCCTGGTTTATAGGTTGACGCTCAACCACTGAGCAATACTGGCTGGGTGAAACACTTTCTTTTTTAACTTATACCTTTTCCCTACCAAATTCCTAAACTTTCAAGTCTCTACTTAGATATCGGGAAACCCTGGGTGACTAAAATTGCCTGTTCCTCTCATAGTAGCTAATACTCTTACTGGAAGAATAGTGATTGAGAGTATAAAGTTGTGCAGTATGTTATTTTGCATGTTACCCATTCTTTATAAGCTTCAGTTTATTCATTGTAAAATGAGGGTAGTAAAAGCAATTAGCTACTTTGTTGGGGACATGTAAGAGCACTAAAAATGTTAGCTATTAATGTTATTAACATATTATCATAAGTGCCTGTTTATCACTCTATCTCTAGAATGTAGCCAAGTGCCTGGCACATAATATGTGTTATGTAAAATGTGAGTGAATGACTGAATGGGTGAATGATTTCAGCTTATTTGGATTTTTTAATATTAATCCAATTGAAGTCAATTTCAAACATGCTTTATTGTGGTAAAATATATACAACAAATTTGTCAATTTAACTATTGTAAGTGTAGAATTCAGTGGCATTAATTATATTCATAAGATGTAAGCATCATCACTGTCTAAAATCTTTTCATTAATAGGATATTGTCCCATTACACAATATCTTTCTATTTCGTCCCCCTACCCCCACCCCCACCAGAGTCTGGTAACTACGTTCTGTCTCTATGAATTTGCCTATTTTAGATATCTCATATAAATGGAAACATAAAATACCTGTTCTTTTGAGTCTGGCTTCTATCACTTAGCATCAGGTCTTCAAAGTTCATCCACACTGTAGCATGTGCCAGGATTTTCTTCCTTTTTAAGGATAAATATTTCATTGTATGTATAAACCATTTTGTTTATTCCTTTATTTGTTGTTGGATACTAGGTTGTTTTTACCTTTCGGCTACAATGAATTGTGCTACCATGAACATAGGTGTACAAATATCAGTTCAAAATCCTGCTTTCAATTATTTTGGGTATATACACTGAAATGGAATTCTGGATCAGATAGTAATTCTATTTCTAATTTTTTGAGGAACCACCATACTGTTTTCCATAGTGGCTGTACCATTTTACATTCCCACCAGCAATGCGCAGGTGTTTCAGTTTCTCCACATCCTTGCTGATACTTGTTATTTTATGGGTTTATTATTATTTTTTTTGCAATGGCCATTTTAATATGAAATAGTATCTAATTTGTGGTTTTGATTTGTAGTTCCCTAATGCTTAGTGATGTTGAATATCTTTCATGTGCTTACTGGCCATTTGTATATCTTCTTTGGGGAAATGTCTGTTCAAGTCCTTTGTCCATTTTTAGATCCAGTTATTTGCTTTTTTGTTGTAGAGTTATGGGAGTTCTTTGTATATTCTGGATAGTAAGCCTTTATCAGACACATAATTTGAAATATTTTCTTCCTTTCCACGAGTTACCTTTTCACTCTGTTGAGAGTATCCTTTGGTAAACAAAATTTTAAATTTTGATGTCTAATTTATCTATTTTTACTTTTGCCTTTTTCGTGTCCCTTTGAAAAAGATGTGGAATGAGTCTTTAGAAGACTCGAAAGAATCCAAGAAATAAATTCAGCCAAGTTGCAAGATACAAAAATCAACAGGCAAAAATCCAATGTTATAAAGCATTGTGTTTTTACCTAAGAGTTTTGTAGTTTAGGTCTTACATGTAGGTCTCTGATCCATTTCAAATTAATTTTTGTATATGGGGCAAGGTAACTATTTAATTTCATCTTTTGCATATGGATATTAAGTTTTCCCAACAGTTGAAAAGACTGTTTTTTCCCCATTTTATGTTCTTGATACCCTTGTTGAAAATAATTTGACCATATATGCAAGGGTGTTTTTTTTTTCTGGGCTTGCTATTCTATTCCATTCGTCTATTTGTCTGTCTATCACAGTATCATACTCTATTGATAACTGGCATTTAGTAAGTTTTGAAATCGTGTGAATCCTCCAACTTTGGTCTTTTTCAAGACTGTTTTGGCTCTTCTGGGTCCCTTGAAATTTCATATGAACTTATAGTATGAGTTTTTTCATTTCTGCCAAAAATGTTGATGGGATTTTGCATTGAATCTACCCATATTACTTTGGGTAGTATTGTCAACTTAACAATATTAAGTCTTCTGATCTATGAACATGGGTTATATTTTATTTATGTCTTCTTTAAGTTTTTCAGCAATGTTTTATAGTTTTCAGGGAACACGTCTTATACCTCCTTGGTTAAGTTTATTTCTAAGTATTCTTTAAAAAATTTAATTATGGTAAAAATATATAAAATAAAATTAACCATCATAACCATTTTAACTGTTCAGGTCAGTAGTGTTAAGTTCATTAATATTGTTCTATAACCAATATTCATAACTCTTTTCATCTGGCAAAACTAAAACTTTACAACCTCACACCAATTAAACAACTCCCTATTCGCCCCTTCCCCAGCCCATGGCAAACACCCTTCTACTTTTTGTCTCTATGAATTTGACTGCTCTAGGTATAAAAGTGGAATCATACAGTATTTGTCTTTTGTGACTGGCTTTTTCATTTAGTATAATGTCCTCACGATTCATCTGTGTTGTAGTATGTTGGGGGGAGAAATTAATCAAAGAACTTATATGCATATACAGGCCTGGGGGAGGGCTAGTGTGGGGTGGAGGGAGTCATTGGGGGGAAAAGGGGGATATCTGTAATACTTTCAACAATGAAGATACATTTTTTTTAAAAGCTAACTAATATTCCATTGTATGTATCACATTTTGTTTTTCTAATCATTTGTGGATAGACATGTGGGTTGCTTCTACCTTTTGGCTATTGTGGATAATGTTGCTCAACAGATTTATTAGTTTACTGGTGCTGCCATAACAAAATACCACACATTGGGTTGCTTAAACACAGTAATTTATTTTCTTACAGTTCTAGAGGCGGTAAGTCTGAGATCAAGGTATCAGGATTGATTTTTCCTGAGGCCTCTCATCTTGGTTTGCAGTTGGCTACCTTCTCACTGTGTCCTCACATGGTCTTTTCTCTGTGCACACACATCCCTAGCATCTCTTCCTGTTCTTAAAAGGACACCAGTCATACTGGATTAGGGCCCACCACATCATCTCATTTAACCCTAATTACCTCGTTATATGTCTTAACTCTAAATATAGTCACATTCTGAGGTGGACTGGACATTAGGACTTCATTGTGACTTTTGGGGGGATACAATTCAGTTAATAACAACATTGAGATCCAGCTTCCAGTTATTTCGGATACAATGCACAGAATTGGAATTACTGGATCATATGCTAATTCTATGTTTAATTATTTGAGGAACTGTTATACTGTTTTGCATAGAGGCTGCACCATTTTACATTCCCTCCAACAGTTCACAAAGGTTTACATATCTCTACATTGGTTATTTTCTGTGTTTTTTTTTTTTTTTAATAGTAGCCATCTTAATGGTATGAGGAATATTTTACTCTTTTTAATACTCTTATGAATGAAATTGTTTTCTTAATGTTTTGAGATTGTTCAATGCTAGTATATAGAAATACAGCTGATTTTTGCCTGTTGATTTTTGTATCTTGAAACTTGGCTGAATTTATTTCTTGGATTCTTTAGAGCAGTGGTTCTCATCCTTTCTAATGGCGCGACCCTTTAATACAGTTCCTCATGTTGTGGTGACCCCCAACCATAAAATTATTTTCGTTGCTACTTCATAACTGTAATTTTGCTACTATTATGAATCATAATGTAAATATCTGTGTTTTCCGATGGCCTTAGGTGACCCTGCTAGCGGTTCTCTGTTGCGACCCACAGGTTGAGAACCGCTGCTGTAGAGCCTAAGACCATCGGAAAACACAGATATTTACGTTACGATTCATTAACAGTAGCAAAATTACAGTTATGAAGTAGCAACGAAAATAATTTTATGGTTGGGGGTCACCACAACATGAGGAACTGTATTAAAGGGTCCCGGCATTAGAAAGGTTGAGAACCACTGCTTCAGAGTCTTCTAAAGACTCAACTGTGAATAGGGAGAGTTTTATTTCTTCCTTTTCAATATAAATGCATATTATTATTATTATTATTATGGCTAATTGCTCTGGCAAGAACTTCTGGTACTTTGTCAAATAGAAGCATCCTTGTCTTTGCAAATGGAAGCATCCTTGTCTTGTTTCTGATTTTAGGGGAAACCAAAGCCTACTTTTTTCTATAAAGTATAATATTCCACATATGGAGAATGGTCTTTCATATTTGGATACATTTTTCATTAGCTTGGTCTGAATGAAAAAACAGAAGAGCTCATTACAAACAAGAGGAAAAAAGTATGGGATGGAAGGAGTTGGGATGAAGCTGATAGGTAGGTATAGGAGAACATCACCAGGCTTGACAAGATGTTAAAAAAAGGTGGCGCCAGGGACATCCAAGAATCACCCCAACACTAGGAGGCAGTCCCTAGCTAATCAGGGCTAGATTATTTTAATAACTTGTTCATAGTTTATGACATGTATTTTTATAAACTAGCACTAAACATAAGGTGAAAATTAAGTGTAATTCATAAAAGTTTCTGTGTGCTTGGCTTCCTTGATATAGGGTCCATGCAATATATTATCTAGATTTTAAGAGTGTAAGAGGGTGCTACTAATGTTCCTGAAAAGCAGGTGTGAACTGTCTGCCCCAAGCAAACTGGGACATAGATTATCCTGTTTATAGAGCTCTTCACATTCCTAGATTACAACTGTAATTAGCATTTAATCTTGGGACTGTTTCATCATGATGGCGTATTGATTAATTTCTGTAAAGAATTGGCCGCTAAAACAATCTAAAGTTGTGGGTTTATAACTTTAAGAAATGTAAAATGAACGTAGATAATAAAGCGTAATTTATGAAAAATATAGAGATCCCTGCAGCTCTTACCTCTATTATTGCATATAACTAAATCTATTCTCTAAGCTAGTGTGCCCTTTAGGCAACCTTTTTGCCTGTTACATTGAGCCAGAGTAATCCTTACAGTGATGCAACTTTTTGTGGTGATTGATGATGAGTTTATACTCATTTGTGCTTACTGTTATTTTCTGAGACTTTATAATAGCATCTCTGAGCCAATTTAATCACCTGTATATGACAGAATTCATTTTCTGTAAGTAGTCTTTCTTTCTTTTAGAAAACCCTCCTTTATAGGAAGATGTATGTGTGACTTATATATAGGGCTGTAATCTTTTATATCAACCTAAAAGTTTAGGGATTTGTTTCATAATATACTAGTAAGCAGTCATGACTCTGTGGTCTATAACATTCCTCAAATCTTAAAAAATAATTAGCTTCTATTTTCAGGTTCTATTATCTACCTGGCAAGAGTAAAGCTTTCCATCATTTGTATATAAAGTAATATTCATCTTTTTTGGCTACTGGTTGTTCCTCTAGTCCTGTGGATGTCTTCTCGATATTTATTGCTTCTGTGAGTGAGCTCATTCATTTGGTGGTGAGAGATTCAACTGTCACCTGTGTTGGCTTTTAAAGATATTCAAACTGACTATCTCAATTTCATCAAATCTAAAACTTAACTCATCTCTGTAAGTCACACATTCCCTCTTCGCAACGTTGTGAGGTCATTTCTATCTGTCTTTCTCTAAGTCTGTCTGTCCTATATATTATTGTCAGTCTTAATTTTTACTATTCTCTCTAGGAGTCTATACAGGCTTCATTTTGTCTCTTACTTTAAATTCAGGTTCCTATGCCTGTGGAGACTTTTCATCATCTAACTCCACCATTCTCACTGATCCTCCCAGGATCTAACTTTACTCCTTTCCCTCCTCCTTTGGCTAATAGGTTGGTCTCCTCTTTCATGGTAATGCTGTTCAGTCAATTCTGGAATGTATGACAGAAGGCCTACCATATCCTGAGCCTTTCCTGACCCTCCTAGCCTCCTAAGACTATTGCCTAATCATGAACAAGTGTTTCACAATGTTTAAAAGGCATCTGGCATTCAGTTATTTGTTTGGTGTTTCCTTCACGAGCCTGTTTTATCCCTCTTTGTGCTTTAGGGTAATCAAGTGCTAGGTACTTAACAAAAGGCTTGTGATAAGTTATGTTTTAAACATACCATATTTTCCAATATTTACCTTAACCACATCATACTTATGTTGTTGGTCAATCATAGGTTGTTCTAATCCAATCCTTATCTTTAGGGAACCAAAGCTTATAAATCAGTGGTTCTCAATCTCACCAGACTGAACGCTCCCTTTTTTTAAAAAAAATGCTTTGTAAAATCCACTTTATTGTCCTCAAATAAAATTTATAGACACTACAACCTGTCTAAAAATTTAATTTCAAAATACAATATAGTGTTGGAAATCATAATCAGCAATAAAGGAAACTGATTTATATAAGATATTAGATACTCATATCTAATATATATTCAATGTATATACTCAGGAATAACTACACTGGAAGTCAAATGTCCGCCTATGTCCCCCTATAAATACAGCAGGTCGCGTTTCCGTCTTTCAAGGAGCAACCCACAGGGTCTAATATGCCTAAAGGGGCTATATTTTTAAACAATCTAATTCAGCAATTTGCAGGGACTCCACAGTGGAACAATTTGGGGAAACACTGCTGAATTTGTTAATAGTTCAATAGGAAGTAGTCAGATGCTTGCACTTGTAACAAAATCACTCTTGAAATAGACAGCTATGTATGCAAACTAGAGGTGTGTTGTGTATATGTTTAAAATACCATGAGTGGTGTTTCATATAGTGCGATTTTCTGAGATGGTGAAGTAGTCTTTAAAAAGTTCCAAACTTTGCATTCCTGAAAAATTCAGCACATGTCAATACCATGCAAGAATAAATTGTGCTTATATGTAATGTGGAGTTAGAGTCGGCTCATATAATTATAAATAAGTTTTTCCTTGCGTGGCTTTCAGGAGTTTGGAAGTCATGGAAACGGCTGTTTTTCTATGGAACTGTCCTACTTCCTGCCCACTTGCTTCTTGCCCACTAAATATCAGTAGCACCTCACCCATCTTCATAAATATAATAACCAAATTGCCCCCACAAGTTTCCAAAAATATATAAAAATATTTCAATTTTCACACATTAAAAAAAAATCCCTTTTCTTAGGGAATGCTGCCCCATTGAAAAGAATGTTGGAAACGATTTTCAAATTAAATTAACATTTCTCAAATTGTGTTTTGTGATAAACTAGTCTTGATATGTTAATAGAATACCCATGAGGGAGAAATATTCTATGGTGGAAGCAAAAGTTGTTTTTTTTTATCTGAACTGAATGACTTTCCATAGCCTTTCATGTGTTAATAGATATTGTCAATCTCCTAGGAAGATGCAGTGTTTCCCCAAATTGTTCCACTGTGGAGTCCCTGCAAATTGCTGAATTAGATTGTTTAAAAATATAGCCCCTTTAGGCATATTAGACCCTGTGGGTTGCTCCTTGAAGACGGAAACGCGACCTGCTGTATTTATAGGGGGACATAGGTGGGCCTGGGTGACCTAGAGCATTTTTAGTCTTGCCACATGTGAGTGCTTCTGTTCCACCAGAATATTATGGGAAAATTTAGTCCTGGACTGTGAAACTTAATAAACCAAGCAAAAGTTATGAAAATAACTGTTACTGGACAATTGAATTTGATATCAACCTAAAAGTGGCAGGAAGGTGGAGTGGCCAAAATTGGTGAAATAGGCCAATACCAGGTGTCCTGTGTTGACCAAACGGGTTTCAAATCTGGTGAGGATTATTAAAAAGTTCCTTTTGTTAATAGTTCAAACAGCTTATAAAGAGGTTACATTCAAATTGGGGAAGATAGAACTAAATGTAAATTATATGATTGTATCTGTAAAAAGATACCAACCTAAACATAGAAAGAAATTAGATTCTTTGGAGAAATCTGAGGCAGCGTTGAAGAAGATCAGATGGGAAAGTCAAAGAGAATGATGTGCACTGAAGAACAGAAGGAACACAAATAAATAGTGTGTGTAGAAACCGTTACTTCTTGCCAGAGTGAAGTCCAGGAACTTATTGCAGGTATTTGCATAGGAGATCTACTTGGAGAAAAGAGGTGATTCTGTTTTTTTTGGTTGATAAATATTATAGTTTTGTAAATCATATACATGATTATCATACATAGTATTCAGAATTCTAATTTCAAACTGCTTAGCTGGCAGGAAATCCATGGTAATGATACCAAAGGGTTGAGGCATCTTTGCTTTCTTAAGGTAAATCAGCAGGAGAGTCCAGAAGGAAACAATATGGTTAACAGAAAGATGTCCAGGTAGTTGAAGGAATCTTCCAAAACCCTGACTCTGGTCAGGACCAGCCTTGGAGATGAAGACCTGGTGTGATATACCCGATAACCCTGACTCCAGTCTCCCACACCACGGCAGTAGTTTGCTTACCCTCTTTTTAGACAAAAAGGGAAAAGTGGTCAGTCATAGTGAGCAATTTAAGATTACAGAGAGGCACCTGGGAATTTATAGTGAAACATTGCCTTAAAAATCATTTGCCCCTCCCTCAGTAAAAAATTCCTCCACTTGAGAGCCAGGAGAATTCTGTTTTACTTGCCAATTTATGAAGTGAACGACTAACTACTGATATTTAGTTGCTACATATAAAACTGGAAGAATATATTTAAAAGAGAATGAGGGGAAGAACATCAAAGGTGTCACTTATCTATATAATAAAAGCCTAAGTGACCGTTATGGCAGAACAACCGGTCACTATGATGCGCACTGACCACCCAGAGGCAGACGCTCAATGCAGGAGCTGCCCCCTCGTGGTCAGTGTGCTCCCATAAGGGGAGCATCGCTCAGCCAGAAGCCAGGTACACGGCTGGCAAGTGCAGCAGTGGTGGCGGGAGCCTCTCCTACCTCCCTGACAGCGCCAGGAGCAGTGAGCCAAGTGGTAAGGAGTGAGCAGGCAGGTGGTAAGGAGCGAGGGGTCCCAGACTGTGAGAAGGATGTCTGACTGCCGGCTATGCTATCCCTTGAGGGGTCCCGGACTGCAAGAGGGTGTAGGCCATGCTGAGGGACCACCCTCCCTAATCCACCCCCTCCGCCAGTGCACGAATTTCGTGCACCAGGCCTCTAGTCATTTATGAAAGCAAGTACAGGAACATTCAGTTGTCATGCAGAATATTTTGCTTGATAGTTTCTCTCAAACTAAGGTACAAATTAAGGAGGAACAAAAAGCAATTACTATAAAAATTCCTGCACATCTATAAAATCCAAGGGCTGTCAACTAAAACATAGTCAAATGATTTTAACATATTTCTTTCAATCTGATACACAGCGTGGGGCAAAAGTAGGTTTACAGATGTTTGTATGGGAAATAATACCATAACTAACAAATAATAACACAAGAGTAACTGTGTTTTGAGTACTCACAACTGTAAACCTACTTTTTTACCCTTTTCAGTATAAGTATTCAATTTCAAATAAGAAGGAAAAAATTTTAGATTTTTTTCCTTTATAAAAAAAATTCCAATAAAGTGACAAACTTGAGATTTGGGATCTTTAAAAATTTTTGTTGATTTTTAAAAAATATTTTTTATTGATTTCAGAGAGGAAGGGAGAGCTATAGAGAGATAGAAACATCAGTGATGAGACAGAATTATTGACTATCTCCTACACACCCCACACTGGGATGGAGCCCACAACCTGGGCTCCAACCATGCTGTGTTGTTGTTGTTGTTTTTTAATGCATTATGCATACCTCTGCCTCAGGCACATTGCATTGGCTGTTTAGTAATCCAGAAGATTCTCTAGATAGCCACAGGCCTCTTTCTTTTCTACTCTCTTTACTCAAATGTCATCCTCTCAATGAAGCTGACTTTGATCACCCTACTTAAAATTGCTGTGACCCTTATATTGATACTCTTTCTTGCTATATTTTTTCCATAGCAATTATCACCTTCAAAATACTATATAATTTATTTATTATATTTATTGTCTACCTACTCCTTCCCCATTATGATATAAAATTGATAGGGATTTTTATTTGTTTTATTTACTGATACAACCCCATGCCTAGAACATGGCTGGCACAGAATAAGTGCTTAATAAATATTTGTTGAATAAATGATTAAATGAATAAATAAGCTCTTCTTCATTTCTTCATGGACGTTATAACATATGCAGCAAGTAGTTTGAAGAATCCCTTAGTGTATTATCAGATAGTGGGCCTGGTAAATAGTGGATAGATATCTGAGTGACAATATAGTTAGTCCATTTTTTATGAGTTTATGATGGTGGATTTTGAATTAACATATATGAAAGACAAGCCGTGTGCTTTTTAAAACATTTTATTCAGTGTGTATACTAGTATTTTTAGATGTCTTGGTACATTTTTCTTTTTATTTAAAATATTTTGGATATAAACTAAAATGTAGAAATATAGTGATGTACCTATCATCCAGCTTCTATTGGTAACACGTGGCTAGCCTTATTTTGGTGATATTTCTTCTTGTTCACTGTTTCTTTCCTAGATTATTTTGAAACAAAATGCAATGATACAAAGACAACACATCATTTCATTAGTTAATAATCTGAAAGGTTTTTGATGAAGTTGAATATTATTAAAACTCTTAACATTGCAGCTCATGATTAGTTTCAAAATATAAAGTCTCTTCAATAAATGGTTCTGGGAAAATTGGACAGATACATGCAAAAAAAATGAGACTGGACCATCTGCTTATGCCATATACAAAAATAAACTCAAAATGGATACTTAAATGTAAGATCCAAAACCATAAAGCTACTAGAAGAAAACATAGGCCATAACCCCTTTGACATTATTCTTAGTAATATTTTGGAAATATCTCCTTGGGAAACAAAAGAAAAAGTAAACAAATGGGTCTGTATCAAACTAAAAAGTTTTTGCACAACAAAAGAAACCATTAACAAAGTGAAAAGACTACCTACTGAATGGGAGAAGGGGAGAAGATATTTGCCAATGATAATTTGATTAGGGATTGATATCCAAAATTTATAAAGAACTCACACAACTTAATACCACCCCTCAAAACAATCTAATAAAAAAATGGACAGAGGACCTTAATAGACATTTCTCCAAAGAAGACATACAGATGGCCAATAGACATATAAAGAGACGTTCATATGCACTAATCATCAGAAATA
Organism: Plecotus auritus; assembly: GCF_963455305.1. NCBI lineage: Eukaryota > Metazoa > Chordata > Mammalia > Chiroptera > Vespertilionidae > Plecotus > Plecotus auritus. The sequence goes on along the minus strand of NC_137782.1, from coordinate 137,481,275 downwards.
TAAATTAAAACCACAATGAGATATCACCTCATACCTGTCAGAATGGCTATCATCAATAAATCAACAAACAAGTGATGGTGAGGATGTGGAGAAAAGGAAACCCTTGTGCACTGTTGGAGGGAATGCAGATTGGTGCAGCCTCTTTGAAAAACAGTATGGAGGTTCCTCAAAAAATAAAAAATAGGGATCAAGCCAGCATGTGCCCTGATAGGAAATCGAACCTCGATCTCCTGGTTTATAAGCCAATGCTCAACCACTGAGCCATGCTAGCCGGGTGAAACATTTGAAAGTTTTAAGTGTTGACTAGGACATTTAAAAATGTTGTATTATTTAAAAAAGATTTCTTGACAGACGAATCAGTATCTCTGCCAGTTTTTGCATCATTATTTTGGCAGGATAATAAGCTTTAATGCCAGGATTCAGATATATGGTAGTTGGAATTATAGATGATCCAAAAATTCATTTGGAAACTGTGATCTATCTTCCACCCATAGGAAGTAGGGTGTGGATTACAAATAGCTAGGTGTGTACATGGTTTTAAAGCTACCAAAATAAAGATAAGTGGTTTCTCACAAGGGGATGGGAACTTTTGAACTACTGTAACTTTGATTATGTATTTTAACAACATTCAAAGCCTTAGCACTCTGTCAGGCTTTGGCACTATATAGTGGTAAATACACAATAATGCTCAGCACTTTTTGAGGGGAAAGGCATAACTTTAAACAGTTTCTGACATATATCTTCTTTGCTTATGAGGGAGTTGAAATTACAGAAGAGAGGGGTTTATTGATGGAGTATGACATCTGAGGAGGTGTCTGCAGGGCCACCTTCAGTAGTTATGCATAAGGATGCTGGGCCAAGTGGGTGAGGAGGGGCTGAAATTCTGTGCTTTGCCTGCTAAATTTATACCCTGTGTAGGGATTGTGTACCTAGAGGAGGTACTCTTCTCTTGTGCAGTGTACACATGAGCCATCAGAGGCTGGTAGGTAGAGATGAGCCCCAGAGCTCAGGAGAAGTGATTCCTATTCCATAATTACAATAGGAAAGTAGAAAGCAAAATCAAAACAGATACACCTGTAAATATTCAGTATTTATTTTATTGATGATAGGAAGATACTCTTTAGTAAAACAGTTATTTCTCATTATGTTCTTAATAAAAGATTTACCAGATGCACAGAACACACTGAACATTTTAACTTATACATTGTAAAAAAATTAGTTTTCCTACTACTTGCAACTAGATAGTATATTTATTCATACTCATTAAGGAGGATTGAGTGTTCCATATAACCCTACTTGATCTGACTTCTCCCTACCTTTCTGCCACCATCTCCTACGATTCATTTTCTTGCTCATTATATTCCATCCACAGACAAGTCCTTTATTCTATTCTTCAAAGGCCAAGCTTGCTTTTGTTTTGGGACTTGCTATTCTTTCTGCTTAGGATTTTCTGTCCTCCCCTATCTTCGCATGGTTGGTGTCTTTTACCCTTTAGGTCTTTTGTACCTCAGTGTGGCCTTCCTTACTTTCAGTCTGTATTAGCAGCCTCTCCAGCTCAGTCTTTTCTATCATAGCATCTAGTTTTCAAACACATAGTGTTTATTACTATATATTATCTTTTAAAAATAGTGTTTGTTGCTATTTATTATCTGCATTTGTTGTTTATTATCTACGTCTCTTAGAATTTAAGTCCCCAAGAGCAAGTTCCCCTTGTTTCCCACATAATTGATACTCAATAATATTATTGAATAAATGATTAAAGTGGGAAAGTGTTGTTCAAAATATATTTTAAAGTTATTTTCCTTGTTTTTATGTTGGCAGCATGCTCCTCACTCTTCCGTATTTGGGTTCTGCAGTCAGTTTCCTTACGCTGCTTCTGAACTAGATAGCTTCCCGTGAGGCATACTAAAGGTTTCAAAGTTAGGTTAAAAAAATAAATTAATTGTTCCTGGTAAATAGTACCATGCAATGCATGGTTTAATTTCAAATTTTCTGCAGATTGTGACTGTGAGTTTCAAGTGCCCATTGGCCGTTTGGGTCAGGATTGGTAACTTGCAGTAGTACTGTACAATCTGAAAGATTTTCCGGAAATATTTGATAGCGATAGATTTGGGCTGGTAAGAAGTACTTAAAAATTTTCTAACAAATGCTGTCAGCTTTGGTGGTTTAGAGACAAGTGGATGTCTGAAATCACAGATAGTATGTAAGTAAATATATATATTTATTTACACACACACACACACACACACATACACATACATAATGTTTTTTCCTATACATACAGACCTATGATAAAGTTTAAATTATAAATTAGGCATATAAAGAGATTGACAGCAATCTATAATAATAAAAGCATAATATGCTAATTAGACCTGACAGCCAAACAACCTTCTGGACGTCATTCCAGACGTCCTTTTGGATGAAGCCACCATGGCGGGGGCCGAGGCAGAGACCGTTAGGGGCAATCAGGCAGGCAGGTGAGCAGTTAGGGACGATCAGGCAGTCAGGCGAGTGGTTAGGGGCAATCAGGCAGGCAGGCAGAGTGGTTAGGGGCAATCAGGCAGGCAGGTAGAGGGGTTAGGGCAGCCGTGGGCAAACTACGGCCCGTGGGCCGGATCCGGCCCGTTCGGCTGTTCTATCCGGCCCGTGGAGCTGAAAGAGTGGAGGGTTCTCTTGCTCTCCCCTCCACTCCTTTACTTTGAATTTATATTAGTTCACACAAACACTCCAACAATGCTTTTGTTCCGGCCCTCCAGTCCAGTTTAAGAACCCATTGTGGCCCTCGAGTCAAAAAGTTTGCCCACCCCTGGGTTAGGGGCAATTAGGCAGGCAGGCGAGCGGTTAGAAGCCAGTGGTCCTGGATTGCAAGAGGAATGTCCAATTACCGGTTTAGGCACGATCGGACATCCCCTGAGGGGTCCTGGATTGCGAGAGTGTGCAGGCCGGGCTGAAGGACCCGCCTGCCATGCATGAATTTTGTGCACTGGGCCTCTAGTAACCTATAATAAAATAGAACAATTATAATAATACTAGAAGCCCGATGCATGAAGATTCGTGCTAGAATGGGCTTTCCTTTCCCTGGCTGCCGGCACTGCCTTTCCACTCCGGCCCAGCCCCTTTCCGCTCAGGCCCCGGAGCCGCCTCTTTCCACTCCAGCCTGCCTTCCCATGCTGCCCAGAGGCACTGAGAGACTGGGGGTGGGGCAGAATGCCTGCGTTCTGCCCGTCACTCGGCGCCTGTGTATGCAAATTAACCGCCATCTTTGTTGGGTTAATTTGCATGTCACTCCTGATTGGCTGGTGGCATAGCGGAGGTACAGTCAATTTACATGTTTGTCTATTATTAAGTAAGATATTGTAATAAAAGTTATGTGAATGTGGTCTCTCAAAATATCTCATTGTACTGTACTTACGTTTTTACCTAAAGGGAGCACTTTATGGCTTCTCTTTGGCACTCAATGGCAAATCTGAATCGCCAGCATCACTACTCTTGTGCTCTGGGACCATTAAGTAAAATAAGGGTTATTTGAACACAAGCACCATGATACCACAACAGTCAATCTGATAACCCAGTTGGCTAGTGACTAATGCGTGGGTAGCATATACAGCCTGGAAACACTGGACAAAGAGATGACTCACTTCCCAGGTGGAATGGAGTAGAATGGGGTTAGATTTCATCACACTCCTCAGAATGGTATGCTGTTTAAAACTTATGAATTGCTTATTTCTGGAATTCCTCATTTAATATTTTTGGATCAAAGTTGAATGTATGTAACTGAAACTGTGGAAAGTGAAACTGCAGATAGGTGGGGACTATTGTATGTTCAAATGATAGAATAAAATAACCTAAGATTAAGAGATTTAAAAAATAAAATTGCACTACTGAGGTAAATACTCAAATGGAATATACGATGTTAATATCCTGTACGAATAAGAATAAAAAGTGTTTTATGGGCTGTGCCTTGCTGTGAATTGCTGAGGCATAGAGGACATATCTATTTACTGGTGCCATTGCTCTCCTGCCTTCTCACTTTTGAAAAATCAATAGTTCTGTTTTAAAGGAAATTTGAAAGAATTTTTTCATTTCTTCCTTCTATCATGTTTTTGGAAGTCCTTAATTTCCTAAAATGCTGTACATGACATATTTTGTGAGTAATTTTCATAACTAAGTAATGTTTGGTTGTAAAATAGCTTTCTAGCAATTCATAAGTTTCAAATAAAAACATGGGGAGAGTTGATATCATAAAAGGGCATTTCATTTTATTTAATTGCTGGCAGCCTTGAGGAAATAGCCCTCTGGAACCAGCTGGCTTGTTGACATTTCTCTGCACGTTTGCTTCTCTCTTCCCATCCATTACAAACGGACTTTCCTGCCCACACACTCACTTGTACATGGCCTTATCATGACCATCTCAGAATGATAGCCTGAGACCTAGAATCTACATGACTCTGGCTCTTCTTCCCACGATCAGTTTCCTTGTTCTAATTCCAAATTCCCAGGAGAGAGTAATAAATTGCTTCAGTCGTGTTCTGGAGGTAGGGTTGGGAGTGGAGGGTTAGGATTAAATGGCACAAGGTATCCATTCCTTCCAGGGTGATGAGCAGGGCAGGTTTTCAGAGAGGAAGTTATTGGCATCTCTTGTATACATCATGACTAATTTCTTTTCTTTTTTTTTTTTAAATCCTCACCCGAGGATGTTTTTCCATTGATTTTTTTTTAAGAGGGGGTAGAAGGGAGAAACATCCATGTGAGAGAGACATATCCACTGGTTGCCTCCTGCTGATGCCCCAACGAACCCACAACCCAGGTAGGTGCCCTTGACTGGGAATCGAACCTGAGACCCTTCAGTCCGAGGGCCAACACTCTAACCACTGAGCACACCTTCCAGGGCAGTAATTTCATTTTTCATATATAATGTGAATGTTTACAGAGTAAAGTAAGGGATCTTCTTTTTATTTATTTATTTATTTTAAATATATTTTATTGATCTTTTACAGAGAGGAAGGGAGGTGGATAGAGAGTTAGAAACATCGATGAGAGAGAAACATCGATCAGCTGCCTCCTGCACACCTCCTACTGGGGATGTGCCCGCAACCAAGGTACATGCCCTTGACCGGAATCGAACCTGGGACCTTTCAGTCCGCAGGCCGACGCTCTATCCACTGAGCCAAACCATTAGGGCAAGGGATCTTCTTTTTAGTCTGACAATGTCTTACTTATTTGTGAATTATGTGAGCACATCTTTCCTCTCTTGATCGTGGCAACTTCATTAAGTGATCACAAAATGAGAACATGCTGATTTCTAGATAGAACCCCCCTAAAGTGAATCTCTGTACTTAAGATTTTATTTTTTAAATTTTACATAAAATGTTATCAAGTGAAGCCTTTAATTCCACTTCATAAAAATTACATGTGACATTTATTTGATATTTATAAATAAAGAAGTTTATTCATGTTACATAGACATTAAAACCTATTTTAGGAAAATCATTCTTGTTCTATATACATTTATAGTATTGCTTGTATAATTGTAAAATTTGAAATCCTGTTAGCACGCAGAATAGATTATGATATACTGAAGGATTAAGCTTCACTGTCTTGTGTCAGATTAATCCCTCATATATAGAGCAACACTTGAACTGACAGAAATATGGCTGCAATTCAGCAAAAAAGGCTCAATGGATAAATAATTTTATGCAGGATGAATGACATGCTTCTTGACTGGTTGATGTATACTTCTCCAAATTAAATTTAAATAAACATCATAAACTTCTTTTTCTCAGACTTTCATAGAGATTCATGGAAAATGTGTCTGACGATTTATGTGGTGAAATAGTGCCATTAAATATTGTTTGGATTCTTTCCAACTCAATAAGAATACCTTTTATTTTATATAAAAGTTTTTATATTTTAAACTTTAATTTACTTGTCAGACAAGCACAGATTATAAGAACATTGTCTACTTGCTTATGAATATGTTTTGAGTGAAATAGGTAAACATTATATATGTATAGGTGAATGTGGAAATAGGGCATGGAAAATGAAGACAGCTGTTATTGCATGGGTATTATCGTTTGCTGAAAATGTGGCAGCAGCTTCTTTATTGGCAGATGCAGCCTCTCCAATAATTTTTATATTTTCAGTCCAAACCTGTTCCTGAATCTGTGTAACCATTGCTTACTTGCAGTAGATGGCTTGATGTCATTTGTTGAAGGGGATCCCTTGCTGAAGTTTTCCTATAATAGGTTCAGTGTTTTCCAGTATAACACTGTTATGAATCGGAGCATGTTTTCGGTTCTTGTCTTCCATTCACAAATGTGATGCCTTTCCGTCTTAACTAAGCACTTATCACTGACTGTGGCCCTAATATTTCAGCTGGAGGTGCAGAACTAGCACAGATTTCCTTTTTTTCCTTCAGTTTCATGGGTAGATTTATTCTTACCATCAGTCTTATTATCCTCTGCATAGGTTTTTTTCCCGTTTCTAAGTCAAGAACTTTCACCTTTTCAGTTAAAGAAAGCACTTTTCAGCTTCTCTGCCTTTCTTTGGCATATCGGAAATGCCAGCATCACTACTCTTGTGCTTTGGGGCCATTATTAATTAAAATAAGGGTTATTTGAACAAAAGCACTCTGATAACTGAGATGGCTACTAAGAGATTAATGGGCGGGAAGTGTACAAGGTGGGGCAAAAGGAGGTTTACAGTTGTTTGCAGAGAAGATAATACAATCCTATATAATAAAAGGCTAATATGGAAATTGTCCTCTCGGGAGTTTGACAAACTGGGAGTTTGACCGCTTGCTATGACATGCGCTGACCACCAGGGGGCAGCATGGAATGAAGGCCCCGGCCCGCGGTCGGCAGCCAGAGGAAGGCCCCAATCAGCCCTGATCACTGGACAGGCCTAGGGACCCTACCCATGCACTGGGCCTCTAGTAATCCTATCTAATAAAGAGGGAATATGCTAATTGACTGTCACGCCCTCAAAGATGGCAGCACCCACAGCCAATAAGGAGGGAATATGCTAATTGACTGCCATGCCCTTTAAGATGCTGCTCCCACAGCCACAAGATGGCTGCGCCCAGTCCCCTCAGCCCCACTGGGGCACCTGCCTCCAGAGTCCCCCACTCCCCTAGCCAACCAGGGCTGGCCCGAGGCGCAGGCAAGCCTTGGATGGCAGCTGCCCAGCCGCTCAGGGCCGCTCGAGGCTCAGGTAACCAGGGCCGGCAGTGGCAGCAGCAGAGGTGTGATGGGGCATCACCTTTCCCTGATTGCTGGGTCGCCTCCTGCCCCTGAGGGCTCCCGGACTGTGAGAGGGAGCAGGCCGGGCTGAGGGACCCCCCACATCTAGTACATGAATTTTCATGCACCGGGCCTCTAGTAAATAATAATACAAGAATAAACTCTGTGTTTCACGCACTCACAACTGTAAAACCACTTTGCCCCACCCTGCATATAGTAGGTTGTTGAATAACATTGTTCAGTATTGATTCATTACAATATTGATAAGATGTGTAGGAACTTAACTCTTGTTTATATCAATAAGCCTATGGTAAAAGTGGTTTTGTTATACAATGTTTTGCTTAAAATTGCAGAAGCTATTACATTGTTAGGTGAAGACTTACTATATATAGCATGGATACACTAGACCCGTGGTCGGCAAACTGCGGCTCGCGAGCCACATCGGCTCTTTGGCCTCTTGAGTGTGGCTCTTCCACAAAATACCACGGCCTGGGCGAGTCTATTTTGAAGAAGTGGCGTTAGAAGAAGTTTAAGTTTAAAAAATTTGGCTCTCAAAAGAAATTTCAATCGTTGTACTGTTGATATTTGGCTCTGTTGACTAATGAGTTTGCTGACCACTGCACTAGACAAAGGGATGATTCCAGGTAGACAGAGTAGGAGAGTGGGAGCATAATCTCAGTTTTGGTTGTCTTATTAATGAACCAAAACCATTTCAGGTATTCCAAACATAGTTTACTCTAGTAGTCAGGCACAGTGTCATAGCTAATATGAATTACTGTGGAATTATTTGGGGCCTGGGAATTTTGGCGAATAGTTGAAAAAGCTTGTGGATCTATTCCTTAAGGAGAAACTGTGACCTGTCAGTGCTAGTGCAGGTCGACTTTGGTATTCTTGTCTTTGCCACTATTCTTAATTTAGAGCTGTGGTAGCTCATTCGTAGTCCTGCCAGTTCCTAGCAGAACAGGAATATCATTTTAGGGGAATGTTAAATTAATAAACACTCCCAGGTCCCCAGCATTTGGAAATCACATTTATAAACCATGTACATTGTGAAAGAAACTTGGTTTTCTATATTTTTGAGTTAATTTTTCCAGAGGCATGGGAAGTGGAAAAATGGGCAATTTGGTTAAGAATTAAGTTTTACTTAGTTTCACCCAGACAACTGGTAAACTTATCATCATTATATAGAACATAGTTTTATTTATAGTAATATCTCATTTAAGTGTTTACTTTTTAGTATAGACTATGACAGGCGTCCTCAAACTACGGCCCGCGGGCCACATGCGGCCCGCTGAGGACATTTATCCGGCCCGCCGGGTGCCGCTGCCTGTCCTGCTTAGCAGCCGACTCATCCCGGGCCCGCAGTGCGCATAGGAATTTGTTCATAGTTTTTTTTTTTTTTAAACTATAGTCCGGCCCTCCAACGGTCTGAGGGACAGTGAACTGGCCCCCTGTTTAAAAAGTTTGAGGACCCCTGGACTATGATCTACTCACATAGGACCTAGAAATGACACTGAACTTTTTTACTAGACTCTCACCTAGTTGAAGAAAACAGTGGCTAGAAAAACAAAAGGATATGGTAGATCAAGAAATGTGGTTTGTATTTTTGGTTAATGATTATTTACTAGAAAATCTGTAGAAAATGTTGCCATCTTGACAAAAACCATATCTTTCTCAATACAATTTTTCTTTAAAAAATTAATTACCTTTTGATTAATGTGATAAAGAAGGATAGGAATAGAAAAATGAAAATTTGCTGGTAGCTCTACATCTCTTTTTAGTAGGGCTCACGTACTAAATATTACTAAAACTTTTCCAGAGCAGTAGAAAACTGAAAAATGTAACTTGAGTTTCACCTTCTTTATTTTGGTCATACCCTCAGGTAGAGATACAGATGAACAGGAAGTAGGGAGAAAAACATAAAGTCTAAAAGCCTTCAGTCTAATTAGCTTTTAACAATAGACTTCAATTAGAATTTACCACATATACAATATTTGAAAAAGATGTTCATTATTATAGACTTATACTTGTAAAATATATGCTTTCTACTAATGAATGGATATCCAGAACTTGGAAAGGTCTGAGATTTTTACTCTGCTTGCAAGGTAAGTTATCAAACTACAGTTTCATGCTGGCATAACACAAGAGACTCCTCGGTCAGAGATAAAGGACACGTTATTGCTCACAATAACAGTACCTAAGGTATCAGTTTTTTGGGGGGAGAGGGGACGCGCTCATTTCCCGGGCACCATTCCTACAGAGTGATGTAGAGAGGGGTAGATGCTGTCTTCGCACTCAGTGGGCTGGGTAAAGGATAGGTATTCTAAACCTGGAAGTTCCTATCTTTTATCACCGGCGGTATCTGTTCCAAGGGTAGTCAGTGCCTCAGCAGTAATTCAAGAAACCCATGGAAAACTGTCTCCCAACAATGGGTCTGAACTGAAATTTTTGCTTAATACTTTATTTGTGATGCAAATTAATGATGTAAACAAGATCACAAGAGCAAATGTTTAAAATACTTAGAACTAAGTTTAAATATTCTACTTTTAAAGCACCAAATAATGCATAATTTACGAACTTTCCAATATTTTACATTATTGAAAATAAGTTAAAGCACTGTAGCACTTTAATTAGGATCATTTGCCATTATGCTACATGTTTTTGAAATGAATAAAACTTTATTTTGAAAACACTGAATTTAAACTCTTAACTAATTTATACTGTCTTTCCTCTTTTTACTCCATACAGGGAGGTTTTTAGTCAGTAAAACACAAATTTCATATTATTTACACCAAACCAAAGTGAACCATTCTGAGAGAACCACCATCTCCAATTTCCTGAAAGCAAACAAATAAAAAGAATTAAAATCATGTTTAAGCAGAGAGTAAAAGTAAGCGACTTAATACTTATATTTTCAGTATTTTTACTTTGAATATTTAAAAACAGTGAAACAAAATAAAAGTTTAAAATGCATTATACATGCAAACAAGAGAACTGTATGTTTATCTTACTCTTAAAATTTTGACACAGCATTCATAAAAATCAGTGAAAAGAAATGAATCAGAGGCATGAAATGGCAAAGGAAGAAAAGGATGTTAGTTGAAACTTGGAAGCATCTGAAGGCTCCTACAATGAAAAGTTGCAAATTGTGGGTCATCATTTCTTTTTTTTTTTTTAAATAAATCTTTATTTTTCAGATTACAGGTGTTCCTCTCCCCCCCCCCCCCCCCATAGCTCCCCTCCACCTGATTCCCCATGCCACCCCATGTCCTTACCCCCCGCCACTGTCTTCATCCATAGGTGTAAGATTTTTGTCCAATCTCTTCCCGCACCCCTCACACCCCCTTCCCCCTGAAAACTGTCAGTCCACTCCCTTTCTATGTCCCTGATTCTATTATATTCACCAGTCCATCTGTTCATCAGATTTTTTATTCACCTGATTTTTAGATTCACTTGTTGGTAGGTATGTATTTGTTGTCTTTTTGTTGTTCATAATTTTTCTCTTTACCTTTTTCTTCTTCTTCCTCTTCTTAAAGAATACCCTTCAGCATTTCATATAATCCTAGTTTGGTGGTGATGAACTCCTTTAGCTTTTTCTTGTCTGTGAAGCTCTTTATCTGCCCTTCAATTCTGAATGATAGCTTTGCTGTGTAGAGTAATCTTGGTTGTAGGTTCTCGCTGTTCATCACTTTGAATATTTCTTGCCACTCCTGTCTGGCCTGCATAGTTTCTGTTGAGAAATCAGCTGACAGTCATATGGGTACTCCCTTGTATGTAACTGTTTTTCTCTTGCTGCTTTCAAGATTCTCTCTTTGTCTTTTGATCTTGGCATTTTAATTATGATGTGTCTTGGTGTTGTCCTCTTTGGATTCCTCTTGTACGGGGTTCTGTGCACTTCCTGAACTTGTAAGTCTATTTCTTTCACCAGGTAGGGAAAGTTTTCTGTCATTATTTCTTCTAATAGGTTTTCAATATTTTGCTCTCTGTCTTCTTCTGGCACCCCAAAAATTTGGATGTTGGTATGCTTAAAGTTGTCCCAGAGGCTCCTTACACTATCTTGATATTTTTGGATTCTTTTTCTTTTTGTTTTTCTGGTTGGGTGTTTTTTGTTTCCTCATATTTCAGATCTTTGGTTTGATTCTTGGGGTACGCTGATCTACAGTTGAATTTCTGTATATTCTTTATTTCAGACAATGTATGCTTAATTTCTGACTGGTCCTTTTCCATTTTTTTGGCATTCTCATTAAGATCCTTAAAGGTCTCACTAAGTTCCTCAGAGGTTTTTAGAAGATTCTTGAGTAACCTTATAAATGTGGTTCTGAACTCTATGTCATCCATTAGTTTGCTTTCCTCCATTTCTTTCATTCATGACATGTTTCTTTGTCTCCGCATTTTGCTGCTTCCCTGTGTTGATGGAGTGGTTTTCTGTGGTAGGTGACCTATAGGGGCCAGTAGCTCAGCCTCCCCAATCACCTGAGGTGGACACTCTTGGTACACCCCCTTGTGGGCTGAGTGCAAAGTCTTGGTGCAGTTAAGCCTTGATTGCTATTGGTACACTGGGAGGAATTGACCTCCAGGACAATTGGCTGTGAGGACCCGCTGTGTCTATAATGGAAGAACTGCTGTGCTGGAGACACACTTATGGGGCAGGACTTGCTTCAGTAGGGCTTTGGTGCTCACTGAGTCTTCCTCTTGAATGTGTCACTTATGGATGTGAGTAGTTGAACTCTGGTGTCATCTCACACTGACCACTAGATACACTAGCTTCTGGATCTCCAATGGGGTGCATGTCAGCTACTGTCTGAGGCCACCCAGCAGAAGCTACAGCAAGAACTACAGTTTTCTCCTCTTTGCTTGTGGTTTGGAGGTTTTGGAGCTGTCTGACCAGAGCTGCAGTTTGTTAGGTTAAGCTGCAATAGGGCAGACCATTTATATGCAAAAGCCGCTGCTTGGAGCTTGGGTGGGTTTGTAGATTGTGCGGGGCGGGGTCTCAGGGAGTCACTAGGCTAGGGCGTGGCAAACAGCGATGGCTGCCAGTCAGCTGTCTCTGCGTCTCTGCGTTTCCAAGTCCCCACGCCCCATGCCCCAGCGCAGTAAACAATTATTCCTGCGCGCACCTCTGCAAGAAAGCCACCCTCACTTTCCGACCCGATGGCAGACAGTCCAGCTTCTCCCCGTAGGAGTTTGGGTCCCCCGTGTCTCCCCAGAAGCTGTAGTTTGGAGTAATCGGGAGCTTGTCTCCCTTCGGGTTGAAAAAAGTAGTGCACCCAGTCGCCCGCCGCCAGCCCGATTCGCGCGCCTCCGTACCTCAGCTTTTCAGTGCTTGTGCACGTCTCAATGCTCTTTTCTCTTTCCTTCTAGTTGTAGAACTTCCCCTCAGCCAGCTTTCCCGTGATTCTGGGTGATAGACGTTTTGTCTTTTAGTTGTAGTTTTAAAATTGTTGTGCGAGGCAGCAGTTTAGGTGTTTACCTATGCCACCATCTTGGTTCGCCCGCTGGGTCATCATTTCTGATTCCACCTATTTGGTTTTACAATATTATCTGTTCTACAGGTCCTATATAGCATATATTTCTTAATTTTGATGTTTTACTAAGTATTTAACAGTGGCTCTTGAGGTAATGGTTCATAGAAAAGATAATGGTTTTATAAGCCCTGTATAAGATTTTACAAAGCTGCAAAGAGCTACTAACAAGAACCTCATCCTTTTCTCATTTCTTTTTCTTTCTCCCCCCAAAAGGACTTTTTATTTTTAAAATTTAATTTATTGAAGTGACATCAGTTAATAAAATTATATAGGTTTCAAGTGTACAATTCTGTGGTACATCACCTGTATATTATATTGTGTGTTTACCACCCAAGTCAAATTTTCTTCCCTCATCATATATTTGACCTCATTTACCTTTACTACTCTCCCAGCCCCTTCCTTCTGGTAACCACCAATCTGTTGTCTGTATCTGTGAGTTTTTGTTTGTTTTTCTTGTTTGTGCATTTGTTGCTTCCAGTTTTATATCCCACATATGGTGCTTGATTTTTTTCTGTCTGACTTATTTTGCTTAGCATGACATTCTCAAAATCCATCCATGTTGTCACAAATGGCAGTATTTCATCTTTTCTTATGGCTGAATAGTATTCCAGTTTATTCTGTATCCAATCCTCTATTGAAGGACACTTCAGTTTCCATGTCTTGACCACCATGAATAATGCTGCATTGAACATAGGGGTGCATATAGCTTGGCAAATAAATGTTTTCAAAATTTGCAGGTAGATATCCAGAAGAGGGGTTGCTGGGTCATATGGTAAGTGTATTCCACTTCCATATTATTTTCCATAGTGGTTGTACCAGTTTACATTCCCACCAGCAGTGATTGATATGATCATATGATATCCACAACCTTTCCAACACTTATTATTAGTCTTGTTGATAATAGCCAGTCAAACAGGTATGAGGTGGTATCTCATTGTATTACCATAGACACCACAGACACCACAGAAAAACAAAGGATCATACTAGAGTACTATGAAAGACCGTATGCCACCAAACTCAATAACCTAGAAGAAATGGGTAACTTCTTAGAAATATATAACCTCCCTAGACTGAATTGAGAATAACTGGAAAATATATATAGATGGATCAGCAGTGAGGAAATTGAAACAACCATCAAAAACCTCTGAAAAAGTAAAAGTCCAGGATCAGATGGCTTCACTAGTGAATTCTACCAAACAGTCAAAGAGATTTAGTATTGACAGTCTCAAACTCTTCTAAAAAATTGAAAAGGCAATATTTTGCCTTCCTAACACATTTTATGAGGCCAATATAATCCTGATACCAAAACTTGGCAAGAATAACACGAAAAAAGAAAATATCTGATGAATACAGATGAAGAAATCACAAACAAAATACTAGCAGATCAAATATAAAATACATTAAAAAAATACATCATGATCTAGTGGGGTTCATTACAGAGTCACAAGGATGGTTCAATCTACGCAAAACCATCAATGTAATACACTATACCACATTAACAAATAAAGGATAAAAACCATATGATCATATCAATAGATGCAGAAAAAGCATTTGACAACATTCATTTATGATGAAAACACTCAGTAAAAAAGACCATATATGACAAACCTCCAGTTAATGTACTCAATGATGAAAAACTGAAAGCTTTTCCTCTAAAATCAGGAACAAGACAAGGATGTCCACTCTAATCATTGCTAATCAGCATAATACTGGAAAGTCCTGGCCAGAGCCATCAGTCAAGAGGAATAAATAAAAGGCATTCAAATTGGGAATGAAGTAAAATTGTCACTTTTTGCAGATGACATTATTCTTTATATAGAAAAACCTAAAGACTCCATCCCCAACAAGGATTTTATGATAGGACTAGAGGCCCGATGCACAAAATTCATGCAAGAGTAGGCCTTCCTTCCCCCCGCTGCCAGCACCAGCTTCCCTCTGGCACCCAGGACCCGGGCTTCCTTCTGGCCTCCAGCAGGCACCAGGATCCAGACTTCACTCGCAGTCCGGCTTTGTCTGGAAGAACATTCAGTCTAATTAGCATATTATGCTTTTATTATTATAGATTCTGAACCTGGAGGATGTAAGACTAACAGTGAGTGATATTATTTGAAAATAGCACAGTGGGGACATTTAAAATATATATTTTTTAATTGATTTAAGAGAGAAAGGGAGAGGGAGAGAGAAACATCAATAGTGAGACAGAATCACTGCTCAGCTGTCTCCTGTACATCTCCCACTGTGGGTATCGACCCCACAACCTGGGCAGGAATTGAACCGTGATCTCCTGGTTCCCAGGTTAATGATCAACCACTGAGCCATGCTGGCTGGGCACAGTGGAGACATTTTTGAAAGTTTGGAGATAGCCTACTTAGAGCTGAAATGGTAAAGGAGAAAGGTAAAGAAGAGTAGGGCTAAGGGTTGTACTTAAACTAACATTTCATAATTGGAGACATTTCTCTTAAAAGTTATTCCTCAAGTTATATCTTGAAAGTTCTTTTTGCTGAGAAGCCTTTCAGAAAGACATTAAATTATAGTATTTCAAATAGTTGTACCTCAAAAAACCCCACAAAAAACAAGGTGGCTAGCAAGTAAGGGAAACATATGTGTGCAAGTGCTTGTGGATCCTGATGTATAGAAGAAAAAAAAAAAACCACACCTGGAGAATGAGGTAACAAAAAGAATGAGTAATTTAATATTGCCTGGGGCTTTTGTGTGCGTGCTGGCTTTAGCTTTCAATTTTAAAATAAAAAATTATTTATATAAGCACCGGTATTTAAAAAAAAAACAAACGTAAGATCCATCTCATAGTTATAAGGTACTATACCAAAATATATTTTTTTACACCACTATAACAGTCATTGAGAAATCTGGACTTAGCTTTTGGTCTTGTTCAGTAACTGGCAGAGATCCTAGGTAAATTATTTTCCTAATAACTGGATGTAATTGTCGCTTGAAGGCCAGACTTTGCATAACCGGGAAGTATCATCTGTTTCAGCCATATTCTTGATATTCTGTAGTGTCTTCCTCTATCCAGGCCTTAATACCTCTCTTACATTAGGAATTACATTTAAAAACAATTAGAGCGTCGTCCTGATATGAAAAGGTTGCAGGTTTGATCCTCGGTCAGGGAACATACAAGGATCAACCAATGAATGCATAAATAAGTGGAACAATAAATTGATGTCTGTCTCTGTTTCTCTCTCTCTCCTCCTCCTTCTCCATCCCTCTCTCTAAAATCAATGAAAAAAAAAAGATCAAGAAAATTAAAATAAAATCCATCCTATTTTTAAAGAAGACTTCAGAGTATTTCCAGGTTTCCATGAAAGTCTGTTTCATGCTGTAACATTGACCGATACTCTATGTATTTTATAGCAATTTTTGATGATCAGTGAAATAATGTATTTTGTATACTCAGTTAATAATTATTAACAATAAAATATATTCATTAAATTTTGGTTAACAGAAAGATACAAAATTTACCCATAGTCCTACCAGTCATATGGAAACTATGGTTTCATGTGTATTTGCTTCTAGTCTCTTTTTTTCCACGTATATGTTTTGTTTTGTTTTAAAACAGCAGAAATCATATTGTATTTACAATTCTCTGTATTTTTGGTTTGGGTGTTTTGGCTTCACTTTATTCTTCAATGCTCCCACACAGTCTTTGTTTTTAATGGCTAAATGTTATTTCATTAAATACTATAGTGCTCCTTAATCATCCCTTTTATTTTTGTTAAACTTATACTGTTGCCATTTTCTTCTTTTTTATAAATAATACTATGAAAGACACTTGGGCATGAAGTGTTTTCTTTGTTTGGGAGTAGTTCCTTGCTGTAGAGCTTTAGCAGTAGAATTAAAGGATAAAAATTTATGAAATTTTAGGCCCCTGGATAAACAGTATAGAAGTGGTAGTTTTGGTTTGTTTCTTCCCTAGTTTGGGAGGAGGTGGTTTTGTTTGGTAATAGGAAGTTGTAGTTTCAACAGAGACTAATCTTCATGTGATTAAGTTCTGAAACTGTGCTCACCCTTGACTGAAAGGCAACATGTTAATTCATGCAATAACTTAATACAACAAAAGGGTTTTCCCCAGTCCCTCATTTGAGCTCTACATATAGTTAAGTGTATTTTCTGAGCCACACCCTGTTGCTGTTACCTAATGTTAGGCAATACCAGGTCACCTTTCTTTTTAAATGTATACAAACTTTCGTAAGCAAACTCTGCAGACAAGTTAAAGTTTGCTTTGCTACAAACTGGATTTTGACCTGTTGCTCGTTTAATACAGATATCTTTTATTAAAAAATGTAGAAATTGGCAAAAGACCTGAATAGATACTTCTCCAAAGAGGACATACATATGGCCAATAGTCGTATGAAAAGGTGCTCAACGTCATTAATCATCAGAGAGATGGAAATTAAAAGCACAATGAGATCACCTCACACCTGTCAGAATGGGTATTATCAAGATATCAATAAACAAGTGTTGGTGAGGATGTGGAGAAAAGAGAACCCTGAGGATGTGGAGAAAAGGGAACCCTCATGCACTGGTGGTGGGAATGCAGACTGGTGCAGCCACTATGGAAAGCAGTATACCAGTAGAATTACCTCAAAAAATTGAAAAATGGAACTGCCTTATAACGCAGTGCTTTCACTTCTGGAATCCATCCAAAAACCCGAAACACTCATTTGAAAGACTATATGCACCCCTATGTTTACTGCAGCATTATTTACAATAGCCAAGATGTGGAGCAGCCCAAATGCCCATCAGCAGATGAGTGGATAAAAATGGTACATTTACGCAATGGAATACTACTCAGCCATAAAGAAAGAAGGAGATCTTACCCTTTGAAATAGCCTGGATAGACCTGAAGAACATTATGCTTAGTGAAATAAGCCCATCTGAGAACGACAAGTACCATATTATTTCATTTGTATGTGGAATGAACCAGATAAACTAACAAAATAGAAACAGACTCATAGAGAGAACAGACTGACAGCTGTCATAGGGGAGGGGGTTGAGGGCTGGAAAAAAAAAATGAAGGGATGAAGCAAAAAAGAGCTATGTGAATAGGATTTCTGTCTTTTTTTTTTCCAAAACCCTATTTGAGGACATGTTTAGTTTGTTTTTCAGTTTTCTAACACAGCATTCTTGAGTGTGAATCAAATGCAAAAAATGTTTCTATTTAGATGAATTTACTATTTGCATGTTTTTAAAAATTAAGTCAGTAAGAACAATAATAATGTTTTGGAATTTATAAAATGCTTTCACATTACCTAATTTGATATAATCCTATGATATTATTAAATATAATTATTCCCATTTGACAGATAAGGAAGTAGGTATACAAAATGTGTGGCAATGAGGAAGAAAGGGCACAAAACTGGAATTGAGACAGTTTGCCTACAAATCCTGCATTCTTTCTATTATACCATTATGCCTCTCAAAGTACTCCCATTGCCTTTTTTTGTCTTAGCCTCCCCAAATTCAGAGCTAAAACTCAGTTTCAATATTGAACATCAATATAGATATATCCATAAAGAAGATTGAAACAATTATATTGATGATTATTAGTAGTATTAGTAGAAGTGAATTTAAGTTTACATACACCATTCTCTATACTTTGGTATAAGTTTGAAATTATCCAGAATTAAGTTTAAAAATGTATTAGTTCCATACAATTAACAAATTCCTACCAAATACATGGTCACAATGGTTTCATGAAAATCCTGTGGTGTATGTGAAATTATCTCTATTTTGCAGATGAGGAAGTTGAGGCTTACAGAGATGCAATGATTTTTCCAAAGTTATAATGCTAGTAGTTGTGGAACTATCATTCAAACTCAAGTTTCATAGTGAATCAGTCACTATAATCCACTATGGGTTTTTAATAAAATGGTGAGGCTTTCTCTGACTTACACCTAAGCTTTCTGAAATTAGTCTAACAGGTCACTGATATCATCTCTCAAAATGAACTTCAATGAAATGTCAGTGGCATAATATGGAGAGGGATCTCACACGCATTGCTCATTAATATTACACATAAATGTGATAAAAATGACAAGGATAACTTGTCATTATTACAAACCTTTCATTTTTAAACTTAATCCTGGATAATTTCAAACTTATACCAAAGTATAGAGAATGGTGTATGTAAACTGCTGTATTACTCATCACCCACTTTCATCAATTATCAACTCATGTGACTTAAATTCACTTATACACCGCCCCCCCCCCTTCTCCTCACGGGTTATTTTGAGGCAAATTTTAGACATATAATTTCATTTGTACATATTCCATGTACACAATTTTATGTTTCAGAAATAAATATTTTAGTAATCACAATTTTGAAATACTGAAAAGCTGAGTAGTTTTCTAGAAAGATGTTTCCACTTAATGTATACCAGTAGGCAGTTTCCTGAGTTCAAAACAATTACATACAGCCCTAGTTGGTTTGGCTCAGTGGATAGAGTGTTGGCCTGCAGAATGGAGGGTCCTGGGTTCAATTCCGGTCAAGGGCACATGCCTAGGTTATGGGCTTGATCCCCAGTAGGGGGCATGCAGGAGGCAGCCAATCAATGATTATCTCTCATCGTTGATGTTTCTATCTCTCTCTCCCTCTCCTTTCCTCTCTGAAATGAATAAAAATATATTAAAAAACAACAACAACAATTACAGTATGCTTTTCTCTTGGAATTTAATTCTTATAAGAAACAGTAATAGAAAGTGTTTTACCTGTCCTATGCAGTCTTCTCTTACTTCTCCTTCTAAAGTAAAAGATCACAACATTAATTATCTTAAAATCTAATAAAGGACCTTAACAAAAATTTTTAACAGAATCTTTTAACATCCTCACTAAACGAAGAAATACTTAAAACAATCATAATGTAAACACATTAATACTAAAATACTAAAAACTCAGAGAAAGCAATAAACAAACCTCAAAATAGTAATAAAGTAACAATTATTCTCCTACATACATGTTATGGCCAATATCTACACTGGAATCAAATGAACAGCTATGCCTATATTGTGCCTTTTCTCATTAAAACGGCGCCTTAAAACTTGCATAGCAAGTAAGTTTCATCTACGTGCCGATTCTGGTTGATTAGTGGGGGTTATCCAGGGAACTGTGGAACTGTGTTGAGAAGTTTTTTGAGGATTTATTATTATTTTGCTTAATGGAAAAGAATACTGTATTTGATTAATGGGGATCTGCTCTCAAAGCAGTGATATACCTGCTGACCCTGGCTTAGTACATCAAAATGATGCTTTTAAAAGAGGCATCCTTACTTAAATTTATGTCATTAGGCTAAGAGAAAAGAACTGTAATTACGGCCTCAATCTGATGTCTCACTATTTATGGATATTGGGCAGACATCAATGTACATATTCTCATTTTTGAAACCAGTAACTGCTGGTATTTATAAGTCCCAGTACAGTACTTAGTGAATGCATGCATGCACCACCCATTTGGCACTATGCTTATGTTAACTTGTAAGTTTTCTAAAGCTCATCAGCAGCATTTTATTCCTCCTTGTAGTCCTAGCACCAAGAAGTGCCTTGATGATGATTACATTTCTGTAATAGTGTGTGTCTTCTCTAAGTTGTCTAGCTGTGTTCTCTCTTAACTGGTTAGCTTCTTTACATGATTTTTATGAATTCTTTGCCAAGCAGTTCATGGATCCCTTTCTTTAGGGTGGCTTACTAGAACTTTATTAATTTCCTTTGATAATGTTATATTTGCCTGAATTTTTGTGATGCTTATAGCCTTGCATTGGTGTTTGTGAATTTGAAGGAGCAGGAGCCTCTTCTGTTCATTACAGATTATTTTTGTCAGGTAAAGACCTACTCCTGCCAGGCAACCAGATAGACAGGCTTGCCTCCAGGATGGCAGTTGAGCAGGGCCAGGGCCGGGGCCAGGCCATGAGGCTGCTTCCAGTTTCACAGTCACATCCTTGGCCTGTTACTTGTGCCGGTGTATCTCCTGCCAGGTCCCCAGGTGATTGGGGCTACTTCTGGGTCCATGTTGGCAGGCTTATTACTTGGGGTGCAGATCAGCGTGTCTCTTCCCAGGTCCCTCGGTAAGACTACTTCTGAGATTGAGCAATTGGAGCTGGTCATAGGGTTGCTTCCAGGTCCACAGTTGGTCTGCAGATAGTGGGCCTGTTATTGGGGTCATACACGATGTGGTTCCTGCCAGCTCCATGGGGCTGGTAGTATGGCCATGAGTGAGTGGGGCTGGAGCCATGATCCCAGGGGGACAGAGCTGTTCCTGGGTCTGCAGTCAGGTCTGTGTTCATCAGGCCTGCTATCGGGGTGTGGGTGTGCCTTGGCAATGTGTTTTTCCCTGGTCTCGGGCTCCGCTAGGGTTTGCAACTTCCTACTTGGATTTTGAAGCTTTTGGAGTGGCCCTTTTTTTCATGGATATTTGCTAGTTTAGTGTTTCTGTGGAGGAATGAGGGGGTCTCATATTCTGTTATGTTGCTAGTAACCATCAACTTTCAATTTCAACTTTAGTGCTGGCCTTGTTGAATATAATTAACTCTACACTTTTCTTTTTTTTCTTTTTTTTTTTTTAAATATATTTTATTGATATTTTACAGAGAGGAAGGGAGAGGGATAGAGAGTTAGAAACATCGATGAGAGAGAAACATTGATCAGCTGCCTCCTGCACACCTCCCACTAGGGATGTGCCAGCAACCACGGTACATGCCCTTGACCGGAATCGAACCCGGGACCCTTGAGTCCGCAGGCCGACGCTCTATCCACTGAGCCAAACCGGTTTCGGCAACTCTACACTTTTCTTAAAATTCAAGGGAAAACAAACTTAGAGGGAAAATACCATTTTTTTTTCTACTGAGAATCCCATATCTTTAAACCATTAATACAAAAAAAAATCACTTTAAATTATTTATTCAAGGGCCCATCCTTTATGAGACTCATTCCATTGAAATTGTGACTTCATAGGTAAAAACAACTGAAGAGCTGGAGTGACAGTATTTTGAGTCAGAGATGGGACCATATATTAAACAGGTGTTGTGACATACAGATAGTAGACCTGTTTGTGTGTGTGTGTTGGGGAAGGGGGAGAGAAATGTTAGTACTGCTACATGCCTGTCACTATGCAGTACTGCTTTAAAAATTCTTCTTTCTCTGCTATCCACTTCCCTCAGATGCTGAAGTTGCTCTCATGCATGTCCTTCCCTGGCCTATCCAGAAGAAAGGGATAGGCATGTGAAGAAAGGAAGTCACAGAGAAGGACAGGAGAGGCACGTGATGTTTATATTACCATCACATGCCTCTCTTGCCCTTCACTGTGACTTCCTTTCTTCTAGATTTTGCATTCCAGCGTCTCAAAGATTTAGTTCAGCAGAATTGGCCCATTATCAGAGGGAAAGGTAAGGAAATGAGTAGGCCAAGCTTAGAGTCATCTTTAGGGGACAGTGAAAACTTCCCAATAGTAACTACCTTTGTCCCTTCACAGCCAGTCATCTGTGTGTTGTTTGTGCTTCCATTTTCATAATATCTCACGCAATTTCTTTTGCATGTTGAAATTGTACTTTGCGGGCCACCAACTCAGCTTGACTGGAGGTGATTACTTTGTTACTTTTTCACTTTTTATTTGGTACCAGTTTTAGGGAGTATATTACATGACTGCCTTATATTATAACTAGAGGCCCAGTGCACAAAATTCATGCACTTGGGGTGGGGGGATGTCCCTCAGCTTGGATTGTGAGAGGGTGCAGGCCACACCAAGGGACCACACTGGTGCACGATCGGGGCCAGGGAGGGACGTGGGAGATTGGCCAAGGCATGTCCAGCCCATCTTGCTCAGTCCAGATCGGCCGGACCCCAGCAGCAAGCTAACCTACTGTTGGAGCATCTGCCCCCTGGTGGTCAGTGCACATCATAGTGATTGGTTGAGCAGCCTTAGCATATAATTAGCATATTACACTTTGATTGGTTGAATGGCCAACCGGACAACCAGACACTTAGCATATTAGGCTTTTATTATATAGGTCTAGTGGCCTGGTGCACGAAATTTGTGCATGGAGCGGGGGTTGTCCCTCAGCCTGGCCTGCACTTTCTCTAATCTGGGACCCCTTGGGGGATGTCCAACTGCCGGCTTAGGCCCAATCCAACCAGCAGTCAGACATCCCTCTCACAATCCGGGACCACTGGCTCCTAACCACTTACCTGCCTGCCTGCCTGATCACCCCTAACCACTCTGCCTGCTGGCCTGATCAACCTTAATTGCCCCCCCCTTCTGGCCTGATCACCCCTAACTGTCCCTCCCCCCCACCCGCCGGCCTGCTTGCCCCAAACTGCCCTCCCCTGCTGGCCTAATTGCCCCCAACTGCTCCTGCCCCCGCCCCCCCCCCCCCCCCCCCGCTGGCCTGCTCACCCCCAACTGCCCTCCCCTGCCGGCCTGATCACACCTAACCACCTCTGCCTCGGCCCCACCACCATGGCTTTGTCTGGAAGGTCTCCCGGTCTAATTAGCATATTACCCTTTTATTAGTATAGATACTATGTACATTTCTTTCCTATAGAATTGGGCAAAAATCATGCCACTTTTCTCAGTGACCTTCAGAGCCTGGTTTCTCAGTGTAATCTCCAGGCCAGCAGCATATACATCACTTGAGAGCTTGTAGAAATTCAGAATTATGGGCTCCCCCCAGACCTAGTGAATGAGAATTAATATCGTAATAAGATCCTCACATTTATTTGTATGTTCACTAAAATTAAATTTGTGTTATAAGCAGGTATTTTGCATTATATCAACCAAGTCCCGTCTTATAGCAAACTAACTAGAAATGTCCAGGGCTTTCTTATTTTTACTCATTTACTGAAAGCGCTTGCCAGGTATAATCCCGTTTTTCTGTTATACTTTGAATGCTTTGGGTACTGTGGATACCATTACCTTTCTTAAAACAGGCCTTATCCATCAAAGCTTCAGCACAGGTGTCTTTTTCAAGTTCATTCCTTCTGTCAAATACTTGTCTGTTGTATAAAGTTTTTTTTTTTTTTAATTGGGTAAAGGGTAAAAAGAAAATTATATAGTTAAATATGTTACAGATTTTTAAATATTAAATATTTTCAAACTTCGGAAGTTTTAAAAAATGTAATTAAAAATTTCCTTGGAACATTTCAACAATGTAATAATTTAAATATCATAATGTTAAAAACATTGAAAACTGATTTTAATTTTCCCACCACTGAGTATTTCATAGGACATTTTCAAGAGTATTAAATCCAACTTTAATATACAAATAAAATATTTTATGCATAATTTTCAAGAATGTCATATAATTTGAATCACACATTATAATGTTTGTGACTAGCTTCTGTCACTCAGTATAATGCCCTTACATTCATCCAAGATGTTACATGTATCAATAGTTTGTTACTTTTTATTGCTGAGTAGTACTTTATTGTATACTAGAGGCCAGGTGCACGAAATTCGTGCACGGGGGGGGGGGGTGTCCCTCAGCCCAGCCTGTACCCTCTCCAATCTGGACCCCTCAAGGGATGTCTGACTGCCCATTTAGACCTGATCCAGGTAGGATCGGGCCTAAACGGGCAGTCGAACATACCTCTCACAAACCAGGACTGCTGGCTCCCAACTGCTTGCCTGCTTGCCTTCCTGATTGCCTCTAACTACTCCCCTGCCAGCCTGATTGCCCCTAACTGCCCTCCCCTGCAGGCCTGGTCACCCCTAACTGCCCTCCCATGAAGGCCTGGTCACTCCTAACTGCCCTCCCCTGCAGGCCTGGGTCCCTCCCAACTGCCCTCCCCTGCAGGCCTGGTCGCCCCAACTTCCCTCTTCTGCCGGCCTGGTCACCCCTAACTGCCCTCTCCTGCAGGCTTCATCGCCCCCAACTGCCCTCCCTTGCAGGCCTGGTCCCTCCCAACTGCTCTCCCCTGCTGGCCATCTTGTGTCCACATGGGGGCAGCCATCTTTGACCACATGGGGCAGCCATCTTGTGTGTTGGAGTGATGGTCAAACTGCATATTACTCTTTTATTAGATAGGATAGAGGCCTGGTGCACCGGTGGGGGCCAGCTGGTTTGCCCTGAAAGGTGTCCCAGATCAAGGTGGGGGTTCCCTTGGGGCGTGGGGCGGCCCGGGCGAGGGGCCTGTGGGGGTTTGCAGGCTGGCCACGCCCCCCCCCCCCCCCCGGTGACCCAAGCGGAGGCCCTGGTATCTGGGGTTTATTTATCTTCTATAATTGAAACTTTGTAGCCTTGAGCAGAGGCAAGCCTCCTGCTTGCTCCATGGCCGCAGCCATTTTTGTTGGGATTTTTTTATCTTCTATAATTGAAACTTTGTAGCCTTGAGTGTAGGCCTGGGCCGGCCAGGGCGGCAGGGAAGCTTGGCTTCCTCCACTGCCAGGGAAACCCAAGCCTCCTGCTTGCTGCAGCTCCGTGGCCACAGCCATCTTGGTTGGGTTAATTTGCATACTCACTCCTGATTGGCTGGTGGGCGTGGCTTGTGTGTAGCAGAGGTATGGTCAATTTGCATATTACTCTTTTATTAGATAGGATAGATGTACCAGTTTGTTTATTCACCTATTGAAGGATATTTATTTTCCCAGGTTTTGGCAATTATGAGTAAAATGGCTATAAACATTCATGTACAGGTTTTTATGTGACATGAATATTTGTTCTACAGAAATTAAAACTCAAGAATAGCATTGTTGAATTAGATGATACCTTATGTTTAACTTTGTAGGAAACTGCTCAATTCTTTCTTACCATAGCTGTACCATGCTATGTTCTCACCAGCAATGTATGAGAGTCCCAGTTGCTCGGTGCTTGGTATTGTCAGTATGTTTTTATTGTAGACATTTTAATAGGTATGCAGGGGTATCTTATTATGATTTTAATTTTGCATTTCCCTCATGGCTAATGATGTTGCATATTTTTCATGT
The DNA here is from genome assembly GCF_963455305.1 of Plecotus auritus. Lineage (NCBI taxonomy): Eukaryota > Metazoa > Chordata > Mammalia > Chiroptera > Vespertilionidae > Plecotus > Plecotus auritus. The sequence continues at coordinate 137,455,578 of NC_137782.1, read as the reverse complement.
GCTTATTTGCCATCCATATATCTCCTTATTAAAGTGTCTGTTCAAATTCTTTTGCCCATTTTAATTGTGGTGTATTTTTTTGTTTGTTTTTTGTCTTATTGTTGAGTTTTCAGAGTACTTTATACATTTTGGGCACTAATACTTGATCTGTTATGTGATTTGCAGATATTTTTCCTAGCATGTAGCTTGTCTTTTCATGCTCTTAACAGTGTCCTTTGAAGAGCAAAAGTTGGTAAAATCCACCTTACCAGTTTTGTTTTATCCTCAGCCAAGGATATGTTTATTGATTTTAGAGCGAGAGGAAGAAAGGGAGGAGGGGAGAAAAGGAGAGAAATGTTTGTCAGTTGTCTCCCATATGTGCCCTGACTGGGGACGGACCCATAAAATAGATATGTGCCTTGATTCCTATCCCTCAACCCTTTGGTGTACCAGATGATGCTCCAACCAACTGAGCCACCTGGCCAGGGCCATTTTACCAGTTTTTTAAATGATGTCAAATCTAAGAATTCTTTGACTACTTCCAGATCATGAAGATGGCTTCCTATGTTTTTTTCCTAAAAGTTTTACATTTTATATTTCTATCTATGATCCATTTGAGTTAAATTCTTGAATCGGGTGTTAGGTTTTTGCCATACAGATTTTGAACATGTTTTGTTAGATTTGTTATCTAAGTATTTCCTTTGTTTTGGAGCTATTGCAAAATTAAAAATTTTCATTTTCAATTGTTCTTTACTAGTATAAAAAGTATAGTTGACGTTTGTGTGTTGGCTGTATATCCTGTGACCTTACAAACTTACTTATTAGTTGTATGTGTTTTTCTGTAGCTTCCATGCGATTTTCACATAGACAACCACATTGCCTGCAAATAGGGATGGTTTAACCTTTTCTTGACCAAGCTGTATGTTTTTTCTTTCTTTTCTTGACTCATTTCACTGGCTAAGACTTTCAGTACAAGATTGGTGAGAGTGGACAACTTTGTTGTGTGCCCAGCCATGTTCCCAATATTAGGGGGAAAACAGTCTTTCTCTACCAAGTATGATGTTAGCTGTAGTATGTTTTATCCTTTTTTTGTAGCTGTTCTGTAGATTGAGGAAGCTCCCTGTTATTCCTTGTTTTCTTAAAATTTTATAAAAAATTATGAATAGGTATTCAATTTGGCCAAGTGTTCTTTCATGCACTAGTTGATTTAATCAACTAAATTTTCTTTAAATTGTCAGTATAGTAGTGAATTTCATTGATTGATTTTTGAATATTGAATGAACCTTACAGAGAAACCCCAATTACTCACAGTGTATTTTTCTTTTGATATATTAATGAATTTGTCTCTGGGAAGGGACATGCAATGCTTGGTGTACCTTGAGGTACAGGTAACAGGCCAATAGGTTGGTCTATAAAGAAAAAATATTACAAGGTTGTTTCAGGGCTTTTCAGGCCCCATTTAGAGAATTTTCCTGCAGATCTGCCATATCTGCAGAATGCAATTCAGCAACCCTGTCCAGCTCTGTTTTCAGTTGTACATGAAATAGCAAAACCAAAGCCTATTATTTAGTTACTAGAGGCCTGATGCACAAATTTCGTGCAAGTGTAGGCCTTCCTTCCCCTGGCTGCTGGCATCAGCTTCCCTCTGGCACCCGGGACCTGGGCTTCCCTCGCAGCCCCGGCTTTGTCTGGAAGGTCATCTGGAAGGATGTCCAGTCTAATTAACATATTATGCTTTTATTATTATAGATAATTTTTTGTCTGTATGGCACCATCTTTCTTAGGTAATTTTTTTCTTTCCATAGTTGCCTCCATGAAGGTTTTAATTTTTTAACTTTTTTTCATCTTTCTTTTTTGACATAGAAAGGTATGGGAACCTAGATTTAAAAATAACTGCAGGAGCCCTGACTGTGTGGCTCAGTTGATTGAGCGTTGTCCTGTGCACCGAAGGGTCGCTGGTTCAATTCTTGGTCAGGGCACATACCCAGATTGTGGCTTCGATCCCCCAGTTAGGATCTATATTGCAGCAACTGATTGATGTTTCACTCTCACATCATGTTTCTCTCTCCCTCTCCTTTCTTCTTTCTCTAAAATCAGTAAAACACACACACACACACACACACACACACAAACTTAATTCTTAAAAAACAAAAAAAAACTGCAGGAGATCATATCTGAGAATAGGAAAAAAAGCCCCTTGAAGTGAATCTTTTAAAAATGGAATTGAAAGTCATAGTAAATAATGACAATTTAACTAAAAATAAAAGGTAAAAACATAGATAAGCTTATTTTATATAAAAATGTAAGTTATAATTTCAATTCACGAATTCTTAGAAGACACAAAGAGTAACTCAGTTTGATTAGGCGGGTGAGAAGAGGTGCTAGTGCAAAAAAGAACAGACTGTGTAAGAGCATGATATACTATATGGCATCTTTGACTTTGACAACGTTGATACATGATCATAAAAGAGGGACATTTTTTTCAATAAGTATTTAAGGATTTTATTTTTTAAGGCTTCTATTAATACTTTACTAATAAGCTAATTTTCTTTTATAATTCTTTTAATTTTATTATCCTTGTGGTTTTTGAATGAGATCTACACTTTATCCATTTTATTGACTTCATGAAACAGTCTTTTTTATTTTTTAATATGTTTGTATTGATTTTAGAGAGAAAGGGAGAGGGAAAGAGAGATAGAAACATTTATGAGAGAGAAACATTGATTGGCTGGGGACTACTGGGGATCTAACCCACAACCCAGGCAAGTGCCCTGACGGGAAATTGAACCAGTGACCTCCGGTGCATGGGCTGATGCTCAACCTCTGGGCAACACCAGCTGGGCCATGAAACAAGTTTTTTGTTTTGTGAAAAATTTTCAGTTGTTTTGAAATCTGTCTGCATTATATGTTGGTTGTTTACATAACTGACAGTCAGTGAAAGCACTGATGAATTAACAATTAATAGGTGAAGAGAAATGCTAGTCTTCACTGGGGAGTATGGACTAAGTTTACAAGTAGTTCTTTTTTTTTTTTTTTAATCTTTATTGTTGAAAGTATTACAGATGTCCCCTTCTCTTCCCCATTGACACCTTCTAGCCTGCACCCGCCCCACCCCAGGCCTTCACCACACGATTGTCTGTGTCCATGGGTTATGCATATATACATATAAGTTCTTTGATTAATCTCTTCTCATCCACCCAACCACCTACCCCTGCCTTCCCTCTGAGATTCACCATTCGCTTAGCATAATACTCTCCAGGTAAAATATTTCACATTATGAAGACTTTAACCACAGTTTTAGATAATAAATAAGGATATTCTTTTGCTGAAATTTTATGGTATTTTCAATGCAAAGTTATGAAGTTTGAATGCTCTGAGTTTTGTGGAAGAAAAATACTATGCAAATAGTACATATCACATGAAGTCCACTAACAAAGGATAAAAGTTTCAAAATATATAACATTAACAAGGCTTTGTACATGAAATTATACTTTCATGTTTTTCATTTGGCTTAGTTAATAAAAAGAATACATTCCAAAACCAGACACTGCCACTTAGAATATATAAATTTTGGAGTTTTGGATTTTCTAGTTGTAGTACTGGAGAACTTCCATGTCATGGAAGAGCTATGAATCTGTAAAGCAGCTCATTTCCTCAGAGCTTTTCTTGAGACACATTAAAGGAACAGCAAAATGTAACTTCTCTTCTCAATAAGATTTACTTAGTGGGCCAGAAAACAAAAATAAGAAAATTCATAGGAGACCAGATTAGGCTGAGAGGAAATGGAAATCTTCTTTTTGTTTTTCAGCTCCCATTTTCTTTCTCACATTATCTTGATCAGCTTTCTGAAACATAGTTAGAGGTTCAGTGAAAACCTGTAAACATCTCTAGGCTGTCAAACTGCTGATACCCTTTAATTTTTGGTTTAAAAGCGCCTAAGATTGTCTATCTTCTTTGGAACTATGTTTAAGATTGGCTAGTTTTTTAGTCAAATACTGAGGCTTAGAAAAAGATGTCTCTACTTAGTTTCTAGTTTTATAGACAGCAAACATAACACACCTACGTGGGAATAATATGAACTTAACCAGTTCTGGAAATCCTCCATACATTCCACATTTATTTCAGTTTAAGATGCAGAACTGAACTTCCTAGACATATGCCATACGTTTTCCTTTTATGCCAGGTTAACAAGAATTACAAGGCTGGGAGGAATAAACAAGGTCAACCGAGGCTGAGCCGAATGAGATAGCAGACTGTCAGGTTTTCTGTTGGCAGAGACAGTTGTATTGAGCCAGTTTTCATGAATTATAGTCTGTAAATTTTTTTTTTTCTGGTAAATTGCTAGGCATTCTTTTGACAACATTTTTATGTAAATACTGAAAAATTTCATCCATTATATTTATAGGCACACATCAGGATTCTAAATAGAAGGATATTTTTATTCTAAGTTAAAGAAAAGTGGCTTAGATATGAATCAAATAATATTAACCCAAAATTTAATAACTTTTAACAGTTAAGTATTTGTACTTTAGTCCTAGGATCAATGCTGTTTTCACACTGAATGGTGGTTTCTTTTTCCTTCTAAAGTGATTTTTGAGTTGTGTAATCTTTTTATTTACTTATTTTTATTTATATTTTTATTGATTTCAGAGAGGAAGGGAGAGGGAGAGAGAGAGAGAAACATCAATGATGAGAGAGAATAATCGATCAGCTGCCTCCTGTACGCCTCCTACTGGGAATGGAGCCTGCAACCCGGGCATGTGCCCTTGACTAGAATTGAACCTGGGACCCTTCAGTCCGCAGGCTGACACTCTATCCATTGAGCCAAACCAGCTAGGGCTCTGTAATCTTTTTAAATGACTAGGTAAAAAATATGAAAACCAACCATTTAAATAGTGGTAGTCTTAGCCACATAGAAAATATGAAAACAATTTGAGTAATAATATTTGTGACAGAAAGTATTAAAGTCTTAGTTAATTCACATAATGGTGATTTAAAAAAAGAAACCCTACTTCATTTATACCCTAGGTGTTGTAATTGCTTTAAATTTGGAAGTGCCTGATTCTTTAATATATCTAAAATGTCTACACACTAAGTATCAGCTATATATTCTTTTTTTTTTTTATTATTGACTAAGGTATTACATATGTGTCCTTAACCCCGCATTGCCTCCCCATCCCCCTACTCATGCCCTCACCTCCCTGTTGTCTGTGTGCATTAGTTAGGCTTATATGCATGCATACAAGTCCTTTGGTTGATCTCTCTTCCTTACCCCCACCCTCCCCTACCTTCCCTTTGAGGTTTGATGGTCTGATCGATGCTTCTCTGTCTCTGGATCTGTTTTTGTTCATCAGTTTGTTGTTCGTTATATTCCACAAATGAGTGAGATCATGTGATATTTATCCTTCTCTGCCTGAATTATTTCACTTAGCATAATGCTCTCCAGGTCCATCCATGCTGTTGCAAATGGAATACTATGTTACTGTAACAAGGAAGGAACTCAGCTATATATTCTTATATCCTAAATATTCTTATAACATAAAAATTTCTTTATTTATTAAATTAATGTTTATGAAGCTTCTGTTACAATACTTGGCACTTTTCTAAGTCCTGGAGGTCACAGTAGTGAATAATAAAAACAGAAAGGCAAACATTTCTACCCTCATTTGGTTTATATTCTAGAAAGTTTGTTTATAAACTTAAGTACAGTACAATCTATTCAAAACCAGTTTTCAGTTGTTTTCTGCATTATATTTAGGTTAAATGAATATAGTTTACTATATTAAGGGCTACCCAGAAATTAAAATTTCATTTTGTGACTTGTAAGCATATGCAGAATGTAAACAGTCATTGGGAAGGATTTAAAATTAAGAGAACATTTTATAGAGTAGGCTGATATTTTATGGTTCATTCATTCATTTATGGATGGAATATTTGTTGAATGCTCACTGTGGTTGGTACTCTTTTGGATGATGTGGATATAAAAGAGAGCAAAAGCAGACACACCCTTAACTAAATTAACTTATGTATTGAAAACAGCTGCTTTTGTGCTACAGTAGAGTTGAGTAATTGCATAAAGCTCACAAGCCCAAAATATTTACTCTCTAGATATTCGGGAAAGTTTCTCAACCTCTACTCTGCTCATTAGTTTCTCCTTTTATCTTTATTATTTCCTTCCTTTTGACTAACTTTGGTTTAGTTTCTTGTTATTTTTTAGAATTACTGAATTAGAATTAGTTCATTTATTTTATTTTTTCCGATAAAAGTATTCAGTGTTATCACTTTTACTCTGATCATTACTTTAAATATGTCCCATAGATCTTATATATAGTTTTCATTATAATTATTTTTTAGAAGTTTCATGTTATAGTTTCCTTGTTCACTCAAGAGTTGTTTATTAGAAGGTTTAAAAACTTCTAGGAAGAAGGTAATTTTGTTTCTTGCTAAACGTTTCTACTTGTACTGCTTTGTGATCAGAGAGTTTGAAATAGTTCTTTCTTAAGAAACTTAGTGCTATCTTTGTGGCACCTGACATATGATCACTTTTGGTGAGTATTACACGGGTTTTTGAGAAGAAAATTTATTTGCCATTATCAGAATTTGTAATAAGAATAGTGAGTTAGAAGCGCGGCTGCTGGGGCTAAGGGCTGCACGGCTTCTCCCGCTAGAGCGTCTCTGCCTCCTCAATATCATAGCCAGGTGCTGGCATTTCACTGGTCTCCAACCACCTGGCCTGCTTCCAGTTTGACCATCAGCCATCCAAGTACAGGGGCAGAGGATCCAAGATGGAGGCGTAGGTAAACACCTAAACTGCTGCCTCGCACAATTTCAAAACTACAACTAAAAGACAAAACGTCTATCACCCAGAACCACAGGAAAGCTGGCTGAGTGGAAGTTCTACAACTAGAAGGAAAGAGAAAACAGCATTGAGGGGTGCACAAGCACTAAAAAGCTGAGGTACGGAGGCACGCGAATCGGCTGGCAGCGGGTGACTGGATGCACTGCTTTTTTCAACCCGAAGGGAGACAAGCTCCCAATTACTCTGAACTCCAGTTTCTGGGGAGACGCGGGGGACCCAAACTCCTACGGGGAGAAGCTGGACTGTCTGCCATCCGGTCGGAAAGTGAGTGAGGCTTGCTTGCAGAGCTGCGCGCAGCAATCATTGTTTACTGTGCTGGGGCGCAGGATGTGGAGACACGGTCGGAGATGCAAAGCCACCTTACTGGCAGCCATCGCTGTTTGCCACACCCTAGCCTAGTGACATCCTGAGACCCCACCCCGCACAACCTACAAACCCACCCAAGCTCCAAGCAGCGGCTTTAGCATATGAATGGCCTGCCCTGTCACAGCTTAACCTAGCAAACTTGCAGCCTAGGTCAGACAGCTCCAAAACCTCCAAACCCCAAGCAAAGAGGAGAAAACTGTAGTTCTAGCTGTAGCTCCTGCTGGGTGGCCTCAGACAGTAGCTGACCTGCACCCCATTGGAGATCCAGAAGCCAGTGTACCTAGTGGTCAGTGTGAGACACCAGATTTCAACTCCTCACATCCATAAGTGACACATTCAAGAGGCAGACTCAGTGAGCACCAAAGCCCCACTGAAACAAGTCCTGCACCATAAGCATGTCTCTAGCGCAGCAGTTCTTCCATTATGGACACAGCGGGTCCTCACAGCCAATTGTCCTGGAGGTCAATTCCTCCCAGTGTACCAATAGCAATCAAGGCTCAACTACACCAAGACTTTGCACTCAGCCCACAAAGGGGTGTACCAAGAGCGTCCACCTCAGGTGATTGGGGAGGCTGAGCTACTGGCCCCTATAGGTCACCTACCACACAAAGACACTCCATCAACACAGAAAAGCAGCAAAATGCGGAGACAAAGAAACATGTCATGAATGAAAGAAGTGGAGGAAAGCAAACTACTGGATGACATAGAGTTCAGAACCACATTTATAAGGTTACTCAAGAATCTTCTAAAAACCGCCGAGAAACTTGATGAGACCTTCAAGGACCTTAATGAGAATGCCAAAAAAATGGAAAAGGACCAGTCAGAAATTAAGCATACACTGTCTGAAATAAAGAATATACAGAAATTCAACTGTAGATCAACGTACCCCAAGAATCAAACCAAAGATCTGAAATATGAGAAAACAAAAAATACCCAACCAGAAAAACAAAAAGAAAAAAGAATCCAAAAATATGAAGATAGTGTAAGGAGCCTCTGGGACAACTTTAAGTGTACCAACATTGAATTATTGGGGTGCCAGAAGAAGAGAGAGAGCAAAATATTGAAAACCTATTAGAAGAAATAATGACAGAAAACTTTTCCTACCTGGTGAAAGAAATAGACTTACAAGTTCAGGAAGCGCACAGAACCCTGTACAAGAGGAATCCAAAGAGGACCACACCAAGACACATCATAATTAAAATGCCAAGGGCAAAAGACAAAGAGAGAATCTTGAAAGCAGCAAGAGAAAAATGGTTAGTTACCTACAAGGGAGCACCCATACGACTGTCAGCTGATTTCTCGGCAGAAACTATGCAGGCCAGAAGGGAGTGGCAAGAAATATTCAAAGTGATGAACAGCAAGAACCTACAACCAAGATTACTCTACCCAGCAAAGCTATCATTCAGAGTTGAAGGTCAGATAAAGAGCTTCACAGACAAGAAAAAGCTAAAGGAGTTCATCACCACCAAACCAGGATTACATGAAATGCTGAAGGGTATTCTTTAAGAAGAGGAAGAAGAAGAAAAAGGTAAAGATAAAAATTATGAACAACAAAATGACATCAAATACATACCTACCAACAAGTGAATCTAAAAATCAAGTGAATAAAAAAATCCGATGAACAGAATGGACTGGTGAATATAATAGAATCAGGGACATAGAAAGGGAGTGGACTGACAATTCTCAGGGGGAAGGGGGTGTGAGGGGTTTAGGAAGAGATTGGACAAAAATCTTACACCTATGGATGAAGACAGTGGTGGGGGGTAAGGGCATGGGGTGGGGTGGGGAATCAGGTGGAGGGGAGCTATGGGGAAAAAAAGAGGAACACCTGTAATAATCTGAACAATAAAGATTTATTTTAAAAAAAAGAATAATGAGTTAAAGTCTCCTATTATTAGTGTGTATCTCTCTTTTTGCATTTCCTGTAGGTTTTCCTTCATAGAGGTGGTTTCTGTGTTATTTGGTGCATACATATTTGTAAATATTATATTTTTGTTATGAAACTTGGATGGCCACATATTTAATGCTTTAGAGTTTGAATTCTATTTTCTCTGCAACCAAGATTTCCATTGTTGGTTTCTAACTTTCATTTGTCTGGAATATCTTTTTCCCATCTCTTTATTTTTAGCTTTTCTGAATCAATTAATTTTAGATGTATCTCTTATATACAGTACATAGCTGGATCTTGGTTTGTGAGCAAATTAAAAATCTTTTAATAAATGTAAGTTCATTTATTCTCATTGATGACTGATATTCTTTTTAAAAAATCTTTTTATTGATTTCAGAGAGAGGTAAGGGGAGAGAGAGAGATAGAAACATCAATGATGAGAGAGAATCATTGATTTGCTGCCTCCTACATGCCCCCTACTGGGGATTGAGCCCAAAACCCAGGCACAGGCCCTGATGGGGAATAGAACAGTGACCTCCTGGTTCATGGGTCAATGCTCAACCACTGAGATATACCAGCCAGGCATATGACTGATATTCTTGGTCCCAAGTCTGTCTGAATATTTATAATTATGTGAATTTGGTTATATAATATATACCTATGAAGTATATATTTCTTTATGAAGTTTCTTTATGAAGTGTGTGTTTCCTTTGCTCTTTTTTATTTTTAGAAGTGGTATTTAGGAAGGTTTGTAGTTTTGTTTTAGTGGTTACCTTTGTCCTAATCTCTTTTCTAATGTTCTTTTCTTAACTTTTTATTAGGTGATTTGTTTATTGGCATTTTTAACTCTTACCTGCATACAATAATCGGTGAGCTTATTCTGCTTTTCTCTTTCACTCTCTGTACTCCTCCCATTTTTCAGCTGTATCATTTGTACTTAATCACAACATATAGTGTCTGTACACGAGTCTTCCATACTGATTTACTGTTTTTATGTATTGAAACGTTTACAATCAGTCCTTTGCTGTTTTTTTCTGAGTCATCTCATGGTTGGGTGAAGCTCTTCCTCTAGTACATTCTTCAAGAAGGTTTAGGAAAACTGTTTTCCTTTAGCCTTGGTACTCAGAGCTGGTTCACACTTTCTTGGAGTTTTTAAAAATTGCAGCTCCACTTTTGCCTTGCCTTGTATTTTATTTTTGAAAAGGTTAATGCTAGTTTAATTCTTCTGCTTTTGTAAGTTACTTGATCTTTTACAAGGAGGCCTTGAAGATGTTTAAAATTAATCAGTGGAATCTAAGAACTTTGTTAGGGTATGTCTTAGGACCAATTATTCTAATACTAGAGGCCTGGTGCACGAATTCGTGCACTAGTGGGGTCCCTCGGCCTGGCCTGTGGGATCGGGCTGAGACTGGCTCTCTGACGTCCTCTGAGGGGTCCTGGATTGTGAGAGGGTGCAGGCCAGGCCAAGGGACCCCACCGGTGCAGGATCGGGGCCGGGGAGGGACCACGGGAGGGCTCCAGGGCATGTCCAGCCCATCTCGCTCAGTCCCAATTGGCCGGACCCCAGTAGCAAGCTAACCTACTGGTCAGAGCATCTGCCCCCTGGTGGTCAGTGCACATCACAGTGAGCGGTTGAGCGGTATTAGCATATCATTAGCATATTATGCTTTGATTGGTTTAACAAAAGACTGGACACTTAGCATATTAAGCTTTCATTATACTTGATAATTTTTCTCAGGTACCTGTATAATCTTTCTTTTTCTTTTTTTAATGGTTACAAAATAGCATTTTTATTTTTTAATTACATTAATTGAGATGACATTGGTTAATAAAATTATATAGGTTTCAAGTGTAGAATTCTATGATACATCATATGTATATTGCATTGTGAGCCTATCACCCCAAATCAGGTCTTCTTCCATCACCATATATTTTACCCCCTTATCTCTTTAACACCCCAACCCCCCTTCCCTCTAGTAACCACTATACTGTTATTTGTGTCTTTGCATTTTTGTTTGTTTTTCTTGTTTGTTCATTTGTTGCTTTGTTTTATATCCCACATGAGTGAAATAATACGGTTCTTAACTTTTCCTGTCTGACTTACTTCTCTTATCATATTTTCAAGATCCATCCATGTTGTCACAAGTGGCAGTATGTAGATCAAATATGTTTTTTTTAAAAAAATGTATTTCAGAAACATTTTCCAGGATTATAGTTTTAAATATTCTGTTCCATTGTTTCATTTTTCTTCTTCAAGGAATCAAATTATTCAAATCCCATTGCTTCTTTGCCTTATCTCCCATTCTATTACAGCAAGCCCTCGAATAACATTGATTAGTTCAACAACCTTTTGAAATGAGAGAAAAATTGATCCATGAGTGGAACCACTATTTGTATGGAGTTTGCACTTTCTCCTTATGTCTGGGTGGGTTTTTTTCTGGGTACTCTGGTTTCCTCCCACATCCCAGATATGTGCACGTTAGGGTAACTGACATGTCTAAATTGTCCCAGTATGAGTGAGTGTGGGTGAGTGTGTGAGTGAGCTCTGCGATGGAAGGGTGTCCTGTCCAGGTGGGTTCCTGCCTTTCATCCTGAGCTGCCAGGATAGGCTTTAGTCACCTGCGACCCTGAACTAGACTCAGTAGGTTGGAAAATAATTATGTTACTTGTTTTAGTTAATCTTTCATAAATGTATGTATAACTCACATTTACTTAAGTGTTTAATATTAGAAGTGTTTTGGGTCTTTATTTAGAAATTTGGTGATGTTTTTGTGCTCAGAAACATGCTATAGGAACTTAACTCTTTTTTATGTCAGTCTATGGTAAAACTGGTTTTATTATATGTTTTTTCACTTAAAAGTGGCAGTTTCCAAGAACCTATTATTGATATTAAGTGAGGACTTACTGTACTTTCTCCCTGACATTTTTTTTTTTTTACTTCTCTCTTTATCTCCTTTTCATTTACTTGTTTTCTGCATTTTCAGTGCCTTTTATTAAATTTTATTTTGACTATTCTCATTTGGATGCCTTGTAATTTATTTTTCATTTCTGAGGTAATACTGTCTTCTTCCTTTTCTTTCTTGAGTTCAATGAACTTCCTCCATTGCTTCCTCCCTCCCACCATCCACATCCTTCTCCTCCTCTTAGTTTTTTGTCTTCTAATTCAGAGGCATTTCCATGTACCCAGTTGCTTGTTATATTTAATTTTGCTTCCAGTGTTGTTGCAGTATTTCCTACTTCATGGTGGTTGTTTTTTTGGGGTGGGGGTAGAATTTTCCTCAATTGATATGTGTAGGTTTTCATTTTCTGTTGCTTTGTAGTAACTTTGTATGGAACTGTTCATCTTTCTACTGCTTATTTATTTTTATTTATTGTCTAAACTTTTACATAGGTCTCCTTTTTCCCTGATTGACCCCCCACCCCCTCAGCCATTCCCACCCTGGGCATGCCCCACCGCCCCAGTGTCTGTGTCCATTGGTTATGCTAATATGCATGCATACAAGTCCTTTGGTTGCTCTCTAACCCACCCCCTTCCCTGCCATTTGTCTCTGGATCTATTCTTGTTCATCAAATTATGTTGATCATTATATCCCACATATGAGTGAGATCATGTGATATTTATCTTTCTCCGACTGGATTTTTGTGGTATTGTGATGTATTTTGTGAGACTCTGGTTCAGTACAGCCTTCCATAGAGCAAAGTCTAGGCTCTTGTTGGTGTAAGGATATAAGTAAATGGAACAGAATGGCAGATCCAGAAATAAGCCGTTCCACTTATGGCCAATTGATTTTTTGACAAAGATGCCACAGCAATTCAGTGGGGGAAATGAGTTTTTCAACAAATGGTATTGGGAAAATTGGATTTCCATGAACTTAGATACTTATATTACATTACACACAAAAATGAACTCAAAATAGACTCAAACTACTAAAACTTCTAGGAGAAAACAAGAGACAAATTTTGTGTCTTTAGGTTAGAAAAAGAATATTTATATATAGCACAAAAAGCACAATCAATGAAAGAAAAAATAGCTAAATTGGGCTTTGACAAAATAAAATTTTGCATGTCAAAAGGCACTGTTAGAAATAAAAGGGCAAGCCATAGACTGGGAGAAATTATTTACAAATTGTATATCTGATAAAGGACTTATGTTCAGAATATATAAGGAACTCTTATAACTGAATAAGAAGACAACTCAATAAAAAATGGACAAAAGTTTTGAATAAATACTTCACCAAAGAAGATATACTAATGGCTAATTATCACATAAAAATGCTCAACATCATTAGTCATTCGGGAAATACAATTAAAATCATAATGAGATACCACTCTACACCAACTAGAATGGTTATAAAAGACTGACAATACCAAGCATAGGTGAGGATGTAAAGAAACTGGAGCCCTCATACATTGTTGGTGGGTATGTAAAATGATACAATCACTTTGGAAAAACAATTGGGCAATTTCTTAAAACTAACAATATAAACTTACAATATAACTCAGCATTTTCACTCTTAGATATTTGCCCAAGGGAAACAAAACATAAAACTATACAAACACTTATATGCAAATATTTATAGCAACATTATTCATAATAGCCAAAACCTGGAAATAATTCAAATATCAATCAGCTGATTAGTGGGTATACAAAATGTGTTATACCAATGTAATATCATACTATTCAGCAATTAAAAAGGAATAAACTACATGATGTGACATGTATAAACCTCCAAAATATAATGCTAAGTGAAAGAAGCCTGACACACACACATACAAAATTGTGGACTCCATTTATATAAAATTTCCAGATTGTATGATTTTACATTTATATAAAGTTTCTCTAAGACAGAAAGCATACCAATGATTGTCTTGGCTGGAGATGGGAGTGGGAATTGACTAGAAATTGGCACAAAGGAACTACGTATATGGGGTGATGGAAATGTTCTAAAACCACACTGTGGTAGTAGTTGCAAATTTTATAAATTTACCATTCATCACTGAATTGTATAATTAAAATGGGTGAATTTTATGGCATATGTAAATTATACCTCAGTAAAATTGTTTTTTTAAAAAGTAAATTGAGGAAGGACTTCCAGGTAGCTGAAGATATTAATAGTGGTTGCCTTCCTTTTCATCTCCCAATACTTCCTCTATAAACAGTACAAAACAGAATATATAAACAGTACAAAACAGAATAAAGGGAGAAATGAAACTTCATGAAAACCACACTTCTGTCATGACTTGAAGATAGGATGTCAAAAATTCAAAATAATTGTAAATAGAATGGAAAAAACACCAAAGCCCAGTGTCTGGTCTCTCCAACTCCTGGTGTTCTTGCAGATCAGAAGGCCTAAAATTAAAAGTACCATTCAATTCAAAGGGATAGGTTTTTAGTTTTTGGTGAGGGGAGGTAGGTGGGTGATCAAAGGCAAAAAGAGAGAGGCACCTTTGATAATGGGGTGTGAAGGAGGAAAGAAGTATAAGGGGAAATTTTAGGGTTCTGCAAGACAGAGAACCAAAAAATGAGGTCATACAACTCTATCAGGAATGTGCAGAGTTTAATCAGCTTCTCTTTGGTTCTCTCATTTCCAGCATCTTCCTGTTCAATTTCTGGCTAGCCTGCCATACTGACACTTGACCTAATAAGTAGAACTGTGGCCTTCCCTGTTCATTAATTATCAAGTTTGTTACTTTTGCCCTAGCTGGTTTGGCTCAGTGGTAGAGCATTGGCCTGTGGACTGAAGGGTCCCGGGTTCTATTCCATTCAAGGGCACATGCCTGGGTTGCGCGCTTGATCCTCAGTAGCGGGGCGTGCAGGAGGCAGCTAATCAATGATTCTCTCATCATTGATGTTTCTATCTCTCCCTTTCCCTTCCTCTCTGAAATCAATTATATATATTTAATAAATCAATTTTATACACACACACACACACACACACACACACACACACACATATACACGTTGGTTACTTTTACTGATGGTGAGTTTGCTATTTTTATTGACAATGCTGCTGGATGGAGTTTTTCTAGTCTTAAGCTCTAAGTCAAGTCAGCTATTGGTTTTCACGAAGCCTGTCATCCTTTACAAAAACTATAAGGTTTTGAACTAGCTTTGGGTGGTGGGAGGATGGGCGCAATCTCCTAGAACACCACAGATAGCCATATATCGTCACATGATATAGATCACATACTGATATCCATCACATATGATATATATGAAAAATGTGGTCTCTTCATAATTATTGCATAGAGTTGGGATCTTTAAGGGCAGCTGTATAAATTACAGACCAAGCTACAATTCCTGCCCACTTCCTGCTTTGTAAATAAAGTTTTACTGTAACAGCCACTCTCATTTATATATATTTTTTGTGGCTGTTACAAGTAGTTGTGAGAGTCTGTATGGCCTACAAAGCATAATATATTGCCTTTTACACAAAAAGTTTGCTGACCTTTGCTTCAGAGTATTATCATCATATTATTATTTTCATTATAAGTAACACTATTACTTTATCTAGTGTTTTTAATTTCACATTTATCCTTATGTTTATTTTCTTAAAAACCTAATGTGGCAAGCTGAATAGATACTAAATTATCATCAGATTTCAAAAACTAATGGCTAGCTTGTATAAGTATAACATATAAATTATAATTTAAGTATTCAAAATTAATATCTTAATCTAATAATCTAACAGTCCTAAAATTTAACAACAGAATACAAACAATTCAATACATTAATTTTATTTTGGCCTTAAATAACATTAATTCTAACAGTATCTTTTCTACATTCACTTTTGCCTCCATCTTGCCTACTCTTGCATGACCAAAATACTGCAAAGTCTTAGATGTGAGAAAATGCACATTTTTCCCTTTGACATTCTGAAATTTCATTTAACTCTTAGTTTGCATTTAAACAAGGAATGTTTAAATTGTTTATTACTAAATACTTTATGCAGCAATTTTCTTAGTTCAACATATTTTACCTGCTAGAAGAGACATTCAGTGTTCTTTGTTGATTAATATGTCTGTGGACTGAACAAAAGGGAGAGAGTTTTTCTGGAAATGTGTCTTCTTCTTGACATGTTAAAGATAGGCCAACAAATGCTTCATTTAGCATATCCCCTCTGTCTAAAGGCTCCAGGAGTTCTGTTAAAAAATGATAAGACATGAGTCAAATACAGATACAGTTGCTGCTAACTCCCTTATGAGTATGATTACAGGAAAGCTTTTATATGCCCCAATGAAATGTAAAAAAAATAAAATAAAATAAATTGGCAATTTACTGTGTAGTGCACAGTGGAAAACCTATAGTCACACCCCCTATTACTTTTGTCATTCTTACATTTAGTTCAACCAGGGGTTTCTGATAATTGAATAATGAATGTTTTTTGAATTCACATTTAAAAATATCATTTCTAACTTGACTATTCATAGTGTATCTTTTATTCTGAGGTGGGTCTCTTGCAGACAGCATATATATCGGTTGTTTTCTTATCCATTCAGCTACCCTATATCTTTTGATTGGAGCATATAACTTTGTTCACATTTAAAGTGATTATTGATAGGTACATATTTATTACCATTTTATTCTTTATACTTATCCCCTCAAATTGTTTTCCTTTTAAGGCCCTTTAACATTTCTTGCAATATTGGTTTGGTGGTAATGAACTTCTTCAGCTCATTTCTGTCTGGGAAGCTCTTTATTTTGCTTTCAATTTTAAATGATAGCCTTGCTATGAGTAAGTAGTCTTGGTTGTAAGTTCTTGCTTTTCATCACTTTGACTATTTCATGCCAATCCCTTCTGGTCTGAAATGTTTCTATTGAGAAGTCACCTGACAATCTTATGGGAAGTCCTTTGTAGGTAACTGTCATTCTCTTGCTGCTCTTAAGATTCTCTCTTTACCTTTAACCTTTGCAATTTTAATTATGATGTGTCTTGGTGTGGGCCTCTTTGGGTTCATCTTGTTTGGGACTCCCTGTGTTTCCTGGACTTATGTGACTTTTTCCTTTAACTAGGTTAGGAAAATTTTCACTCATTGTTTCCTCAAGTAGGTTCTCAATCCCTAACCCTCATTTACATATTTCAGAGGCACAAATGGAAGTCCAAACAACCTAGATGCACACTTATGGGTGCTACTTTCCATTGTCATATACTCATGTGTTAGACCCAAAGAGGATATTTTTTCACTACAATGATTGTGAAAAGTGAAACAAGCGCCCAGCTGGTGTGGCTAAGCAGTTGAGCATCGACCCAGGAACCAAAAGGTCATGGGTTTGATTCCCGGTCAGGGCACATGCCTGGGTTGTGGGCTTAATTCCCAGTAGGGGTTCTGCAGGAGGCAGCCAATTGATGATTTTTCTCTCTCATCATTGATGTTTCTATCTCTCTGTCCCTCTCCCTTACTCTCTCTCTTAAATATCAATAAAAACATATTTTAAAAAAGTGAAGCAAGCATCCTTTTACTTGTGAATCTGTTAGAAGTGGGTTGGCTTGCATTCATATTTGCAATTATGAAATCCATCATACATAATGAAGGATTAATGTAGAGATTTTTTCCCATGCAAATATAAGTACTTTCTCATATGTGTGTATATGTATGTATATATACAGGGTGTCCCCCAAAATGTATATACACTTTGAATAATTATTAGTTCCAATGGGTTAAATCTGAAAAGAAAGACACATCAATTGAACTATTAGCCATTAAGTGTGTATACATTTTTTGGGACACTCTATATATCTGTTTCTTCTTGCCTTTCCATTGTTAGTGCATAAATCAATGGCATAGTATAGCCCAACTAGAGGCCCGGTGCACAAAATTCGTGCACGGGGGTGTGTGTCCCTCAGGCCAGCCTGCACCCTCTCCAATCTCGGATCCCTTGAGGGATGTCCGACTGACCGTTTAAGTCCGATCCCCGTGAAATCGGGCCTAAACGGGCAGTCGGACATCCCTCTCACAATCCAGGACTGCTGGCTCCCAACTGCTCGCCTGCCTGCCTTCCTGATTGCCCCTAACCGCTTTTGCATGCCAGCCTGATCACCTTCTAACCACTCCCCTGCCAGCCTGATTGATGCCTAACTGCTCCCCTGCCAGCCTGTTTTCCCCTAACTGCCCTCCCCTGCAGGCCTGGTCACCCCTAACTGTCCTCCCCTGCAGGCCTGGTCACCCCTAACTGCCCTCCCCTGCAGGCCTTGTCCCCCCCAACTGCTCTCCCCTGCAGGCCTGGGTCCCCCCCTCAACTTCCCTCCCCTGCAGGCCTGGTCACCCCTAACTGCCCTGCAGGCCTGGTCCCCCCCCCCCCCAACTGCTCTCCCCTGCAGGCCTGGGTCCCTCCCAACTGCCCTTCCCTGCAGGCCTGGTTGCCCCCAACTTCCCTCCTCTGCTGGCTTGGTCACCCCTAACTGCCCTCCCTTGCAGGCCTGGTCCCTCCCAATTGCCCTCTCCAGGGGCTCGCCTGGAACTGGGGTTCAGTGCAGTCAGAATTGGGGTTCATTGCAGTCAGGAGCTTCGGACTCCCTTCTGCTAGGGAAAGCCTGTGGCAACCTCCGCAGCCTTTGTGCACACTGGCGCGCGCGCCTCCAGAACCCTGCCTGCCGGGGCTCCCCCGGGTCTCCCCCGGGTCTCCGAGTGCCTTTCTCTCTACCTGACAGTCCAGACTCCCCCTGTATGAGCCTGGGTCCACGGGGTTTCGCCCGGGACTGGGGTTCAGTGCAGTCAGAACTGGGGTTCAGTGTGGTCGGGGGCTTCCTTCCCCCTTCCGCCAGAGAAAGTCAGCCAGGCTCTCAGCCGCCCTTCCTCTCTGCGCGCCCAAAGACCCTTTGCCGTACCTCCAATTCTCTGTGAGCTTTTCTCTTTCCTTCTAGTTGTAGAATTTTCACTCAGCCAGCTTTCCTGTGGTTCTGTATGGTGTCCGTTCTGTCTTTTAGTTGTAGTTTTGAAATTGTTGTGCGAGGCAGCAGTTTAGGTGCTTACCTATGCCGCCATCTTGGTTTCTCCTCCAATAAGTTTCTTTCTGGTAGCATTAACAGGACCTCTTCATCATGAATATCACAGAGAGTTCTTTGAAGTAACTGTGATGGTGCTGCATTTGTTTCTTTTCTGCATGTCATTTTAACCTATTCAGTGTTTTCCTTACTACCCCATCAATATCAACACAGTGCTGATGTTTTCCTGTCACATCTTTAATGACTGTAATGTTATCCACATTCTAACTAGTTGTACTTTGGGCAGTGCAGATTCTCCTCTCTTAGTACGTTTATTCCTACCTCTGTTAAAAGAAATGGGAATGGTAACAAAACCCACTGTGATGTAGCATTGGCTTTTTTTGGGTGAGTATCCTACTTCTGCCATATTCCGCCATGATTTTCAAGTAAAGATGTTATATTGCCAAGCAAAAGAAGGGTTGCTGTTTTTCTTTTGTAGCCATCTGCCCAATGGTTGCTGGTTTATTGATAGGGGAAACCTCACTAATGTCTTATGGATTTGACATCCAGTTGAGCAGGACTGGATCAGCCAGTAGGTGGAACCAGCCAAGGGTGTGGTGGTCCCTGCCGACGGGCAGGTAAGTGTAGACGTCACATCCACTAAAACCCTCTCCAATAATGTGTGGCAGATGGTTCCTGCCTTCTACTGCAATTATATCTCTGTAGGACATTGATTCAAGGGAAACATCATCCATTAGACCTGGGTGATGGGATAGTTATAGGATGTTTAATAGATACCCACATAACGCCTCATTGTGGTTATTATACCTGACTGCTATGTGGCAGGAGAGCCATACCCATTCTCACTCCTGAATAAATAGGATGGTCTGTAAAATATTTACATCAACACATTGACCATCCCTTTTACTTGGCAGCTTGACCTAGCTCCTCCTTCCAAATTTCACCCTTTTTGAATGACCCAGACATATCCCACGAAATGCAGTGACATATTAATACGCCATGCATTGTGAGATCCCATCCTCGACTTGTCATCCCCTATGTATTTCTCTAACTGTAGGATTCTTGCTATGTAGTATGCATAGCAATATAAATCCTTCTCTTCTGCAATATTTGAATCCAGAACCTATCTACCTAACCCCATGTGCTATTACCAGCTAGGCTACCAAGGCAAGAAGGGGTATTATTGGCAATACAGCCACACTATTGGATTATTGGACTAATAAAACATGATCGTATTTTTTTATTGGAGAGAGAGAGAGAGAGAGAGAGAGAGAGAGAGAGAGAGAGAGAGAGAGAGAGAGAGATCGAGATCTGTTGTTACACCTTTTTATGCATTCATTGGTTGATTCTTGTTATGTGCCTTGATTGGGGATTGAACCCACAACCTTGGCTATCAGGACGATGCTCCAACCAACTGAGCTAACCAGCCAGGGGCATGGTGGTATTTTTAATGTACTAATTTTGTGAACCAAAAGCGTAAACATTATGAGCTATTTGAACCCAGAGGTATTTTCTAAGCGTGGACATCTTTGACAGCGCCAAATCTCCAGGACCATTTGGCATGAACCAAATATGCTCACGAATGTTTTTGATAGGGACAAATTTCAAGGACCTTTTGGTGTGGACCAAATGTCTCAATGTACAGTTTGGACAGGACCAAATGTCTACTAATCTCTATTAAGGAGCAAAAGAATCGAGGTTCATATCTGGTATGTCTGGCTCAAAGCCAATACTGTTCCATTTTTTCAAATAGCCCAAAGAAAAAGAAGTGAGCTAAGAGAACTTACTGCTTTTATACATTTGTCTTCTGAAATAAATGGCACTATTTCCCTGGTGATCTTATACATTATTCTTTAAATCTAGCTATTCTTTTGTTGGCCTTGTGCATTCTAAGGAGATATCCTTTCCAGTCTAAAATCTCCAAGGGATTTTCAGGGTAAAACACATTTCAAGATATGCAATCACATGGAAGAATGAAAATCTTTTACAATATTGTTTGCAAAAATGACAGCTCTACTTAACAGAAGCCATTAAAATATTTACAAAGTAGCAGCTGCTCTTGTAAAAAAAAATATGGCTTTTTGGAGGCATAAAAATAAACAAGTTGATAAGTACAAGATAAGCCATTTGTCGGCTTCTTTGTGTACATAGCACAATATATAAAAAATTCTGATATTTACAGAGCAATTATTATATAAAGCCTTTTTAAGTTAAAAGGACACAGACTCTGTGAGAACTGTTTACAAGAATTCTTCATACTGATCTTTTAAACAATTTAGGAAGCCCCCAAACATATTTTTTAAAGAGATGTTAGGTTTTAAATGTGTTTTTTAAAAATAAGTTTTGTTCTTAAAAATAATTTTACATTTTATATATGTATGTATAAAATTCTCTCCCTATTCGCGTTCTTCATTGAACTAGAATTTCAGCCAGTGGTCTTATGAAAATAATTACAAATCATAGGAAACAGATCAAGAAAACCAAAATGGTTAAAAGTAACTGAACATTTGCATTTTTATTACCAATCTGACATTTTGTAGATAAACTGAATGGCTGACTTTGTCTTTTTAAAAATAAATCATTTAAAAAAGCAAACAATTATTAAAAATCTGTATTGTTGATCATTTTTATTCGTTTTCTCAAAAGAGAGCAATGATATGCAATTATTACAACCCTAGATTATTTATGAAAAAAGTGAAAAATATAAAAAAAGTGGCTTTTGGCAAAATCTTGACAGTTACATGGAAGAGTGACTTTGGACATGTTCCTGTGATATGAGCTTGCTCATTTTATTTAATGACTTCTACTTACTGTTAAGAGAATTATATGGAAAGGAAAATCTTCTGGTAATGGTTTCTAAATCTGTGATATTACTATTAATAGCTTGAGAAAACTACACATTATAATTTCATTATTAAATTTTCAATTTTATCCCAAACCTTTAAAATATTTTGAGAATATTTTCCCTCCCTTCAAGTTCATTTTTTCTTGTACCTCCAAAAACAATATTTTCCATGCTGTTCTTAAAAAAAATAATATTTTTCTATCTTTTAGAAACTGAAAAAGGCATGAGAATATTATGATAATGGGGGAAAGTGTTGGGATGCTCAATTATCAACAGCATGTCAAAAGTAAGAAAGAACAGGAAAAAAGAGCCAAAATGGTTAAAAGAGGTCAGCATAAGCAACTTTTAGGGTTAATGTTAAGGGGTTCTACACTGCTAGTCTCAGTCATTTCAAAGTGTTGATATGATCTTTATGAAAGTCATGCCTTCTAATGTAAGAAATACAGAATACATTGTGTTGAACAGTTATGTTTTCATTAGAAAATATGTAAGCACAAACAGAAAAAGTATGCACATTATTGATAATGTGTTATCACAGAGTTTTATGAATAAAAGTTTGCCTTTAGCATTGGGTTTCTCTTTTGAGAGCTTTGATATATGTCTTCAATGGAAATAAATAATGACAACTCATTCTTTGGGGAGATGTAAATATAATTGACCGTTGAACAACTCAAGTTTGAACTGCACGGGTCCATCTATATGTGGATATTTTTTCAATAAACAACTGTTGGCTCTCCATGTCCATGTGGGTTTTGAGTCTGCAGATTCAACCAACTGGGGATCAAAAATGGTATTTTCCATTTGTGGTTGGGAATCAGCAGAAGCTAAGGGTTGACTGTATGCACTGTTCTATGCCATTTTATATTAGGGACTTGAGCATCTGTGTATTTTGTTATCCATGGGAGTTCTGGAACCAGTTACCTACATATACCAAGGGCCAACGACTGTTAATTTTGGGGGGTATCAAAAGTTATATGTGAATTTTCAACTGCAAGGGAGTTGGTGCCCCTAATCCCCATGTTATTTAAAAGGTCAAATATACTATATATCAGGGTGTCTTGGGGTTAGATTTCTAGAAGTGCAAGTTCCATAACTGTTACATCTTCATTGTGAATTGTATCTTTCAGCATTATGAAGTTACCTTCTTTGTCGCTCTTTTTGGTCTGAATTCTCTTAACAGATTTCTAGTGTGAACTCTATTTCCTTTTTTTAAAATATATATATTTTTTTATTTCAGAAAGGAAGGGAGAGGGAGAGAGAGGTAGAAAAATCAATAGAGAGAATCATTGATTAGCTACCTCCTGCACACCCCCTACTGGGGATCGAGCCTCTAGCCTGGGCATGTACTCTTGACCGGAATTGAACCTGGGACCCTTCAGTCCACAGGCCAACGCTCTATCCACTGAGCCAAACCAGCTAGGGAAAACTCTGTTTCTTTTAATTGTATTTGTCCACATCTGTATTTCTTTTTATTTTAATATTTCTAGGTCACTCTCCTCCTCCCTCCAGCTTCTCTTCTCTTCTTGACTGTGTGTGTGTCTATCTTGCACGCATCATAGTGTTGGGTTTTGCTTTGTTAGCTAATCTGAACTTTTTCTTTTTATGAGTTAAATTCACTCACATTTTGATCTTTATGTTCATCCTCAGATTTGTCATCTTGTTTCATTGTATTCACACAGAGTCTATGTTGTCTGCCTTATTTAATACGCATATATAAACTTTTAATACTTAGTAAATTTTCTATTTATTCCAATAGTTTTGTTTTATATCTATACCTTTATAAATTATTCTCGACACTTGCTTGTTTTAGGGGAGCACTATCTGTTGGTTCCCTACTGTGAGCAATATGGGAATTAGCTACTTGTCCATTTTTCCCTTTATCCCTCTCCACTGTCAGATTTGAAGTAGTATTTCTCTTATTTCCAGCCAATACCAATAAGGCAATCATTGTACTTATTCTGCTTTTATTCTACTCTTCTCATTCACCCCACATTTTTTGATAATTGTACTATGTCACTGTCTCTATTATAACTATCATTTTTTAAAAATAGTGAAAAAATACATGACAATTTATCATCTCACCATTTTCAAGTAGAGTCAGTCAGTCCCCCATTTAAGATGGTTCAAGTTATGATTTCTCGACTTTACAATGGAACGAAAGTGATACTCCATCAATAGATACTTGGTAGACTAAGTTATGATATTTGGTAGATTATAGATGTATCAAATGCAACATTAATATTTTCAACTAATTACAATATTTTCAACTAAGATAGGTTTATTGGGATGTAACCCCATTATAAGTCAAGGAGCATATGTATATAGTTCAGTATTGTTAGCATATTCACATTGTTCTGCAATCTAGAATTTTTTCACCCAGGAAAACTGAAACTCTATACTCACTAATGCCACTGCCCTTCCATCCCCCTAGCATCTATCTTTCTACTTTCTGTTTGACTGCCTTCAATATTTCATTGAGTAGAGTCATACAGAATTTGTACTTTTGTGACTGGTCTCATTATTTAGTTTCATAGGTTGATATATTTATAATGGTCACCTTATGTAGATGTCATCAGTCATTTTGGTTGCCTGAATCTCTTTCTCTAGATCTCACAGTAAAGGCTCATGGGAATAATAGGTTGTTTTGGCTGAATATAAAATATTTGGTTCACATTTTCTTTTCTTGAGTATCTTAAATATATTATACTCTGGAAAAAATTATTGCTATCAAAAATGATCATAATCTGATTTCCTGGAATACAGTGTTAAAAAAGTGATCATAACCTGATTTTATTTCCTTTATCGGTACTTAGTCTTTTTGTCTGAATTCACAAAGGATTCTTTTGTTTGTTTTCTTTAAAGTCCAAGAATTTCCTTAATATATGTCTTGATATAGAAAATCTTGGGCTAATGTGCTATGTCCTTTCATTTTGCAGTTTAAAGTTTCTTCATTTCAGGAAAATTTTCTTTAGAGTTTTTTAGAATTTATTCTATTGTATTGCTTTGGTTATTCTTTTTTAGGAACTCTTATTATACATATTTTGGATCTTCTTTGCCTATTATCTCTATCTAGTACTTTCTCTTCAGGTTGTTTTTTAAAATATTTTCCTCACTTTTTTCAGATTCAATACATTTTATTCAAAATACTTTTATTACTGAAGTATAATTGATATAGCATTATATTTATTTCAGATGTATAATGTAATATTTGATATTTATATTACAAAATGACCACTACAGTAAGTCTAGTTCATATCCATAGTCTACATAAACTTTTTTTTCTTGTGATGAGACCTTTCAAGATCCACTCTCCTATCTGATTTCAAACATGCAATACAATATTACTAAGTATAGTCACCATGCTGTACATTATATCCCATGACTTATTCATTTTATAACTGGAAATTTATACCTCTGACCCCATTTATCCTCACTCCTTTCCCCTGCCCCAGCCTACTTAAGGCAATACCAATCTGTTCTCTATATCGATGAGCTCATTTTCATTGTTTTTTTTTTCTTTTTAAATTCTACAATAAGTGAGATCATTTAATATCTATCTTTTTCTGTCTGACTTCAGTTATCATAGTACTCTGAATCTATTCCTGTTGTCGCAAATGGCAAGATTTCATTCTTTTTTTGTGTGGCTGAATAATATTGCATTATATATATATATATATATACATATATATATATATATATATATATATATAAATAGAGGAATATGCAAATTAGCCAGGATGCCATAACATCATGACTGAACAACAGAGACCTGAGGCTGCCTGGCGCCTGGCCAGGGGTGAGGGATCTCAGGCCGCACCCCCGGCCCTGCGGGACTTGATGGGGACCTCAGGCTGTGCCTCCCACCCCGGCACCAGGCTGGGAGACCTCAGGTCACGCCTCCTGCCTGGCAGGGCTTGATGGGGACCTCAGGCCATGCCCCCCTGCCCCGGTGCCAGGCCGGGGGACCTCAGGCTGCGCTCCCTGCGTGGCGCCGGGTTGGGGGACCTGAGGCTGCGCCCCCGCCCAGAGGGGCTTGACGGGGGTGGGGCCAGCCAGGTCTGGGTCTCACCCATTGGGGGTGGGGCTGGACGGGTCTGGGTTTCCTGTGTTTTTGAAGCACGTGCGGGTGGTGGGCAAGGACTTGACTCTAGGTCCCGTGGCATGCCCCAGACTGACAGGATGGAGATTTTCATATACATTTTATTAATTTTCTTTCATCTCTGACACTTCTTTTATAGAGAAAGGGCAAATAGCAATATTAAAATATTTCTTCTAGCACTAACTGGTTTGGCTCAGTGGATAGAGCGTCAGCCTGCAGACTGAAAGGTCCCAGGTTTGATTCCGGTCAAGGGCATGTACCTTGGTTGTGGGCACATCCCCAGTAGGAGGTGTGCAGGAGGCAGCTGATCGATGTTTCTCTCTCATTGATGTTTCTAACTATCCCTCTCCCTTCCTCTCTGTAAAAAATCAATAAAATATATTTAAAAAAATATTTCCTCTAATTATTTCCCTTTTAATGTGCACGAATTTTGTGCACCGAGCCACTGGAGTGTGTGTGTGTGTGTGTGTGTGTGTGTGTGTGTGTATCACATTTTCTTATCCATTCATCCATTGATGAACACTTAGGTTGCATCCATGTCTTGGCTACTGTAAATAATGCTGCAATGAACATGGAGATGCAGATATACATACTTCAGAGAGGAAGGGAGAGGGACAGAGAGATAGAAACATCAATGATGAGAGAGAATCATTTATTGGTTGCCTCCTGCACACCCCCCAGTGGGGATTGAGCCAGCAACCTGGGCATGTGCCCTTCACTGGAATTGAACCTGGGACCCTTCAGTCTGCAGGCCAACACTCTACCCACTGAGCCAAACCAGCTAGGGCATAAATATCTTTTTAAGTGAGTGCCTTTGTTTCCTTCAGATAAATACTCAGAAGTGGATTTACTGGATCATATGGCAATTCTATTTTAAATACTTTTAGTAACTATCATACTGTTTTCCATAGTGGCCACACCAATTTACATTCCCATCAATAATGCAGAAGGGTTCCCTTCTTCACATCCTTGCCAACATTTGTTATTTCTTGTTTGTTTTTTTCTTTATAATAGCCATTTTCTCAGGTGTGGGGTGATACCTTATTGTGGTTTTGATTTGCATTTCCCTGATGATCAGTGATGTTGAGCACATTTTCATGTACCTGTTGGCCATCTGCATGTCTTCTTTGGGAAAATTTCTATTCAGATCCTCTGCCAATTTATTAATTGGATTGTGTTGTTTTTTTCCTATTGAGTTGTATGAGTTCTTTATTTATTTCAGATATTAACATCTTATCAAATATATGATTTGCAGACATTTTCTCCTGATCTGCAGGTTACCTTTTCATTTTGTTGATGATTTACTTCATTTACTTTTAATTTTCAAGTATTTCCTCCTTTAAATTCTCTAGTTATCATAAGGCATTGTGTTTTTGGTCTTGTGATCCTTCTAGTTTGAGCTTCATCTCTGAAATTTTCCTCTATTTTTATTTTATTTTTATTTTTATTTTTAATTTTTATATATTTTATTGATTTTATACAGAGAGGAAGGGAGAGGGATAGAGAGTTAGAAACATCGATGAGAGAGAAACATCGATCAGCTGCCTCCTGCACACCCCTTACTGGGGTTGTGCCCGCAACCAAGGTACGTGCCCTTGACCTGAATTGAACCTGGGACCTTTCAGTCCGCAAGCCGACGCTCTATCCAATGAGCCAAACCGGTTTCGGCTCCTCTCTTTTTAAAAATTATTTTCTTTGAAGCTTGAGAATCCACAACTGCGGAACCCAAGGAACAGCTGCGAGCCCCAGAACAACGCTCCCCAACTGGCGCAAACACACGGGTTCAGAGGAGCTCTATACTCCACCACGGAAAGGTCAGATTTCGCCTGGGATAAGGTGAGGTCTCTGGTCCCGGCGGGAGAGAGGAACGCGCGTTTTGCGGGAGCTGGAGGACCAGGGAAGTCTGTGCCTAGAAAAATCCGTGGCTGTAGGGGCTGGCGTGATCTGTGATTGTGGAAAGGGGTCCTCAGAGCTGCTAAGAGAAGGGCACTCTAAAAAGCAACCCATTTTGATCTGAAGTGCAGGGACACCCTAAGAATTTCAGGCAGTTCAGACTTATGCGCAGCCCCTGCATTCCCTGGGTGCCTGGGCTTATGCGCAGTCCCGGAGTTCGCACAACTGGGCTTTTTCCTCTTGAAATTCTTGCTTCTGATTACTAAGCCCAATACATAGGATCACCCAGTTGGGGACACCCTGGGAGACTGCAGGGGAAAGTTGTTTTTCTGGAACCTGGGGATCGGAGCAGGGAGTGACCATCGGAGAGTCAGCTCTGAGGGAGCCCACTCCCACAAACCAGTTGCAAGTGCCACAGGGAAAGAAGGCTCTAACACTGCCTAGAGAGGCCATAGATAGACCCGGAAGTCAATCCAGAAACACTGCCACCCAGGGGCTGAATCACAAATTGACTCTTGTGTAATCAAAAATAAAGGAATATGAGAAATTAAGACACACCGCCTGCTTAAAATCAGGACTGGCTTACAACGCCGAAGAGCAGTGGAACGCAGGGAACTGCAATACTGTCTGGACTGAGAAACAGGCGTGCCAAACTGAAAAACAGAGGAAGTGAATGACCTTCACTACTTCACATTTTATTTTTACCTTTTATTTTTTTATTTTTTTTATTTTTTTTTATTTTCATTTTTTGCATCTTTTAATCAAGAAACTTTTTTTTCTTTTTTCATCACTTGATTTTACCTTTTTAATTATTACATTTTTATTTTCAATCCGTATTATTACTACTGCTATTTTATTTATTTTTTTATTTTTTTTTAAAGTGTCATTTTATTTTCTCTTCATTTTATTTTGGGATTAGGGTTCTACATTCTATTTTTATCTTTCCTTTAGCATCGTTTTACTCTATCTCAACTCTACCTTTAGGCCATCACTCTCTTCCTAACCTCCCCCTTTTCAGTGTCCTGTTTATCTTACCCTTTTACTGCTTTAGATTTTCCCTATTCTTTCTGTTTACCCCTTGTTAAAATTTCACCCTACTTACATATCTAATCTCCAATCCCCTGCTCCAAGTCCACATACACCTCTCCCTTCGCTGTCTGAGCTATCCATAAACTTGTCCTTCTCTCTGTCCTTTTGTTGTTGTTTGCTTGAATGTAGATTATATTGAATTTTTATGCTTTTTTGTGAGATTGTTTTGCTTATTCTTCTTTTGTTTATTTTTTTGTTTGTTTTGTGCTTCAGCTTTCCCTTGCCTCACTCCATATTAGCTGGTGTTGTAGTTTGTATTAATCCCCAGGCACTTGTTGCTGGCATTTGCTGGGATTAGTGATTGTTCTATTGGAGTTTTATCCCCAATATATATAGTCTGTTCCCCTTTCTCTCTTAGTCACTTTCTTGTCTCTCTTACTTTTTTATTCTCTTTACTTTCCCTTTTCCAAATTTCATTTTCACACTCTTTCTTTCTTTCTTTCTCTTTCCTTCCTTCCTTCCTTTCTTCCTTCCTTCCTTCCTTCCTTCCTTCCTTCCTTCCTTCCTTCCTTTCTCTTTCTTTCTTTCTTTCTTTCTTTCTTTCTTTCTTTCTTTCTTTCTTTCTTTCTTTCTTTCTTTCTTTCTTTCTTCCTCTTCTTCTTTCTCTCCTATCACCTAATTTGCCTTTCTCTGGTGGTCAACTTTATTGGAGGTTATTAATATCGTGAATACATTCCTGTTCAGTGCCTTGTGAGTTGTACCTGGTAGTGCTGTATTTTGTGCCTTTAAATCAACCCAGGAGAGAGAGAACTACATAACCAGACACCCAGAGAAGAGAGACCATGGGGAGACAAAGAAGCAGCCCGCATATGAAAGAAAAGCAGTTATCACCAGAAAAGGAAGTAAACGAAATGGAGGCAAGCAACCTTCCAGAAAAAGAATTCAGAGAAATGGTCATAAGGTGGCTGAAAAGAATGGAAGACAAATTCGACAATATGAGCAAGAACCAAGAGGAAATGAAGAAGAACCAAGAAGAAATGAAAAATGACATCGCTGCTGTAAAGAACTCAATAGAAAGCATCAAGAGTAGACTAGAAGAAGCAGAGGACCGCATCAGTGAGCTAGAAGACAAGATGGGAAAAAATACCCAAGTAGAGCAACTTCTAGAAAAAAAAATTAAAAGGCAGGAGGAGAGCCTAAGGGAACTTTGGGACAACACGAAACAAAACAACATCCGCATAATAGGGGTTCCAGAAGGAAAGGAAGCTGAGCAAGGAATAGAAAACCTCTTTGAAGAAATAATGACAGAAAATTCCCCTGATATAGGGAAGAAAAAACCCACACAAATCCAAGAAGCTCACAGAGTCCCAAGCAAAATGAACCCCAAAAGACCGACGCCAAGGCACATTATAATTAAATTGGCAAACACCAACGACAAAGTAAGAATCTTAAAAGCGGCAAGAGAGAGACAGAAAGTTACATACAAAGGAACCCCCATCAGACTAGCAACTGATTTCTCAACAGAAACTCATCAGGCCAGAAGGGAATGGAATGAAATATACAAAGTCATGCAAAGGAAGGGTCTGAATCCAAGAATACTGTACCCAGCAAGGCTATCAATCAAAATTGAAGGTGAAATCAGGAGCTTCACAGACAAAAAAGGACTAAGGGAATTTATTACCACCAAACCAGCAATGCAAGAAATGCTAAAGGGTCTGCTGTAAAAAAAAAAAAAAAAAAAAGAAAGAAAGAAAGAAAGAAACAGGAAGCGAAGAAGTAACACAGGGGTAAATAATAGGAATGGCGACAAATAAGTACCTATCAATAATAACTTTAAATGTAAATGGATTAAATGCCCCAATCAAAAGACATAGGGTAACGGATTGGATAAGAAAACACGACCCATATATCTGCTGTCTACAAGAAACCCACCTCAGAAAAAAAGACGCACACAGACTGAGGGTGAAGGGATGGAAAAGGTTTTCCAGGCAAATGGAACTGAAAAAAAAGCTGGGGTAGCAATACTTATATCTGACAAATTAGATCTCAAAGTGAAGGACATAACAAGAGATAAGGAAGGCCATTTCATAATACTAAAGGGAGCAATCCAACAAGAAGAAATAACTCTGGTAAACATATATGCACCCAATACAGGAGCACCCAAATACATAAAAAAACTCCTGGAGGATATCAAGGGAGAGATTGACAGCAATACAATCATAGTAGGAGACTTTAATACCCCACTATCACCATTGGACAAATCCTCTAAACAAAAAATCAGCAAAGAAACATCAATCCTAAATGACTCACTAGACCAGATGGAATTAATTGACATCTTCAGAACATTTCACCCCAAAGCCACAGAATATACATTCTTCTCAAGTGCACATGGGTCATTTTCAAAGATAGACCATATGTTGGGACATAGGCAAAGTCTCTTCAAATTCAAGAAGATATAAATCATATCAAGCATCTTGTCAGACCACAGTGGCATAAAACTGGAAATCAACTACAATAAAAACAACCCAAAGAAATCAAACACATGGAGACTTAACAGCATGCTATTAAACCATGACTGTGTTACCAGAGAGATCAAAGAAGAAATAAAAAACATCATGACAACAAATGACAATGAAAACACTACAATCCAAAATCTATGGGACACAGCGAAAGCAGTCTTGAGAGGGAAGTTCATAGCTCTACAAGCCTACTGCAAAAAACAAGAAACAGGGGTAATAAATTACCTAACCCAACAACTCAAAGAGTTAGAAAAAGAGCAACAAGAAAAGCCCAGTGTAAGCAGAAGGAAGGAAATAATAAAGATCAGAGCACAGATAAACGACATAGAGACCAAAGAAACAATACAAAAGATCAACAAAATCAAGAGCTGTTTCTTTGAAAGTATAAACAAGATTGATGAACCTCTAGCCAGGCTCACCAAGAAGCAAAGAGAGAGGACCCAAATAAACAAGATCAGAAATGAAAGAGGTGAAATAACAACAGATCCCGCCGAAATACAAAGGATTGTTAAAAAATACTACGAACAACTCTATTCCAACAAACTGGACAACCTGGAGGAAATGGACATATTCCTAGAAAAATATAACCTTCCAAAACTCAATCAGGAAGAATCTAAACAGCTCAACATGCCAGTAACTATGGAAGAAATTGAAGCAGTCATCAAAGAGCTTCCGGCAAACAAAAGCCTGGGGCCAGACGGCTTCACAGGAGAGTTCTACCAAACATTCAAGGAAGAACTAAAACCTATCCTCCTCAGACTATTCCAAAAAATTCAAGAGGAAGGAACACTTCCAAGCTCCTTCTATGAAGCCAGCATCACCCTAATACCAAAACCAGATAAAGACAACACAATGAAGGAGAATTACAGGCCAATATCCCTCATGAATGTAGATGCCAAAATCCTCAATAAAATTCTAGCAAATAGGATCCAGCAGTACATCAGAAAGATCATACACCATGACCAAGTAGGGTTTATCCCAGGAATGCAAGGATGGTTCAATATCTGCAAATCAATAAATGTGATACATCACATAAACAAATTGAGAGATAAAAATCACATAGTCATATCAATTGATGCAGAAAAAGCATTTGACAAAATCCAACACCCTTTCTTGATAAAAACTCTCAACAAGGTGGGAATAGAAGGATCATACCTCAACATAATAAAAGCTATATATGATAAACCCACAGCTAACATCATACTCAATGGGCAAAAACTAAAACCATTTCCCCTAAGAACAGGAACAAGACAGGGATGCCCACTCTCACCACTCCTGTTTGACATAGTACTGGAAGTATTAGCCACTGAAATTAGACAAGAAGAAGAAATAAAAGGCATCCAAATTGGAAAAGAAGAAGTAAAGCTGTCCTTATTTGCAGATGACATGATATTGTACATAAAAAACCCGAAAGACTCCATCAAAAAACTAACCGACTTAATAAATGAATTCGGCAATGTAGCAGGATACAAAATTAACACCAAGAAATCTATGGCATTTCTATATACCAACAATGAACTTACAGAAAGAGAGACTAAAAAAGCAATCCCATTTTCCATCGCACCAAAAAAATTAAGATACTTAGGAATAAACCTAACCAAGGAGGTAAAAGACCTATATGTGGAAAACTACAGGACACTGAAAAAAGAGATAGAGGAAGATGTAAACAGATGGAAGAACATACCATGTTCATGGATTGGTAGAATCAACATCATTAAAATGTCCATACTACCCAAAGCAATCTATAGATTCAATGCACTCCCCATTAAAATACCAATGGCATATTTCACAGACCTAGAAAGAACTCTCCAAAAATTCATCTGGAATAAAAAAAGACCCTGAATAGCTGAAGCAATCCTGAGAAAGAAGAATAAAGTAGGAGGGATCTCAATACCAGATTTCAAGCTGTATTACAAAGCCACTGTCATCAAAACAGCCTGGTACTGGCACAAGAACAGACATATAGATCAATGGAACAGAATAGAGAATCCAGATATCGACCCAAACCAATATGCGCATTTAATATTTGACAAAGGAGGCATGAGCATACAATGGAGTCAAGACAGTCTCTTTAATAAATGGTGTTGGGAAAACTGGACAGATACATGCAAAAAAATGAAACTAGATCACCAACTTACACCATACACAAAAATAAACTCAAAATGGGTACAGGACTTAAATATAAGACGGGAAACCATAAAAATACTAGAGGAATCCACAGGCAGCAAAATCTCAGACATATGCCAAAAGAACTTTTTCAGTGATACTGCCCCTACCTAGGGCAATGGAAGCCAAACAGAAAATAAACAAATGGGACTACATCAAAATGAAAAGCTTTTGCACAGCAAAAGAAACCATCAACAAAACAACAAGAAACCCCACTGTATGGGAGAACATATTTGCAAATGGTATCACTGATAAAGGTTTAATTTCCAACATCTACAGGCAGCTTATACAACTTAATAAAAGGAAGATAAAGGATCCAATAAAAAAATGGGCAACGGACCTAAATAATCTTTTCGAAAGAAGACAGAAGGAAGGCCAAGAGACACATGAAAACATGCTCAAAGTCACTAATTATCCGAGAGATGCAAATCAAAACGACAATGCGATACCATCTCACACCTGTCAGAATGGCTATCATCAACAAATCAACAAACGACAAGTGTTGGCGAGGATGTGGAGAAAAAGGAACCCTCGTGCACTGCTGGTGGAAATGCAGACTGGTGCAGCCACTGTGGAGAACAGTATGGAGTTTCCTCAAAAAACTGAAAATGGAACTCCCATTTGACCCAGTAATGCCACTCCTAGGAATATATCCTCAGAAACCAGAAACACCAATCAGAAAGGATATATGCACCCCTATGTTCATAGCAGCACAATTTACAATAGCTAAGATTTGGAAACAGCCTAGGTGCCCATCAGCAGATGACTGGATCAGAAAACTATGGTACATCTACACAATGGAATACTATGCTGCCGTAAAAAAGAAGGAATTACTACCATTTGTAGGCACTTGGATGGAATTAGAGAACATTATGCTAAGTGAAATAAGCCAGTCAATGAAAGAAAAATACCACATGATCCCACTCATTTGGGGATAATGAAAAACATTATAAACTGATGAACAAAAAGATAGTTACAGAGGCAGTAAAGCATCAAACAGACTGTCAAATTACAGTGGTAAGGTTAGGGAGAGGTGGGGGAAATAAGAGATCAACTGAAGGACTTGTATGCATGCATATAAGAGTAACCAACGGATGCAAAACATTGGGGGGTGAGGGCATGTATGGGAGTGGGGTGGGGGTGGGGGGCAATGGTAAGATATGTACACATATAATACCTTAATAAAAATTTGAAAAAAAAATTCTTTGTTCTTTCATCTTTAAAAAATCTTACTTCTCTAATCACCACATTTCTTAGTTTCTCTAATACTGATTTATGTTGTTCTTTCATAACTGCTATCACAATTAATTTATTTAAGCTTATTTTAGAATATTAGGGTTTGTTTTCATCTGTTTGTGGTAATGTCAATTTGTAGTTTTTTCACTCTTTGTAGGGAAATTATTCTTCTGTTTTTTAAAAGTAACTCTGTAATTAAATTTTTTTATGAGAAATTGGGTTTTCTATACATTTAAGATGGCAGAATGGGCCAAGATGACTTTATCTTCATAGAACTGGAGCACATGAGTCTGTTGTGTTCATCAAGTAGTCAAAAATATGGTTTCCTATTGTCTTAGTCCATTCAGGCTGCTATATCAAGATACCCCAGACTGTATTGCTGATAAATACTAGGAATTTATTTCTTACAGTTCTGGAGGCTGAAAGAACAATAGGGTATCAGTATGGTCATGTCCTGGTGAAGGCCCTCTTCTAGGTTGAAGACTGTTGACTTCTGTCCTCATGTGGTGTAAGAGGGTGAAGGATCTCTCTAGATCCTGTTATATAAAGGCAGTAATCCCATTCATTACGGCCCCACCCTGGTGATCTAATCACCTTCCAAAGGACCCATCCTGGTACCATCACCTTAGGGGTTACGATTTCAATGTATGTATTTTGGGGGGACACAAATATTCAGACCATAGCATCCATATTTTCCCTTCAATTTCAACTTTCTTTTTCCTGTGGCCTAATTTTGCCTGTTATGCTGAATTTGGGCTCTAATCCCACTGTTTCTTCTCAGTTTGGGAAATTTATCTAAAAATGGTTGATTTGTTAGTTTTAAACATTTGTAGGACCCAGAATCTAGTCCATTCCAGTACCTCCATACCTTCCTACAATTCTATTGTATCCACAAATTATAACCATCAGTGATATCTCCCATTTCTGGTACTGAGAATGGCCCTGCAAAATTATTCAGTAAGTAATTGAGTTCTCCATCTCTCAGGGCCCAAAAAAAGACCCCTTATTGTTCCTCTCCTTCTCCCATTAATTTTTTTATTATGTGTGCACGTGCACATGTATGTCTCCCCACTTTTCTAGTCTACATTCATACTGAAAATCAAGATTAAGTGAGCTTTTGCTCTTCTGCTCCATCAGTGGTTTCTGTCCTCCGTGAGCTTTACTTAGGACACCTGCATTATCATTTCACAGGTGCACAATACCAGTTCAACTCCCTAATTGTCAATGTCCCTGGAGTGGGTTGTGTCTGGCTAGTGTGACTGGGTGGTTAGAGCCAGAAGCAAGAGCCCATTTGGCCTGTGAAAAAAACAGTGAGAGTATTGCTATTTCACAGGTGGCCCATAAGGCTGCCCCATTCCCACCCTTTTAAGGCAGGGATGTGGTAATTAGGGTGTGTGTGCACTCAAGCTGGGAGCCTCCCACTTGTTCTATACTTCTTGAGTCTCTTCATTGTTCCAGAATAGAGTTGAGCTCAGCAAAGTCATTTTCCTTGCTGATTCTGCCAACCCTGTTCTCTTGGCCTTGGTTTTGCTAGATAGTAGGTAGGGACATTGGGAATCTTGTTCATCCATTCATGCATGTCACTAATTAGATGATGAGGCATTTGACAACCTTAATAGAGTTATAGTTACTCCCATCATTTATCTGTGCTTCATTGAATTTCTGCACTTAGACTTTTAGAGCACTGGGTAGAAATCACATTGTGTCAACACCCATCGTGGGCCTTCACAATCCCATGAAGTTTTTAGTACATTTTGTATTTGTTGGAGATTTGTCCATACCATTATATTTTGGATTATAAGAATATGTTTTCACTAGATTTTGCTGATGTTGTCTATGGATTTTTGGGGTTATTAGTGGATTCAAGATTAAAATACTACACTGCTGCCATCTTCCCAAAACCCTCTGGTGGCACTGATTTTCATAAAAATAGGGAATAATCCAAACATCCATTTGTTAAAAAAATTATAGTATGTCCATCCAATTGAATAGTAGCTGTTGAAAAAAACTATAGTATGTCCACACAATTGAAAAGTAGTTGTTAAAAAAGAGAGGGGTCAATCTACATATACTCACATAAAGCTTTGCAAAATATTTTAAGTTCTTTTTAAAAGGTGATTTGTAAAACAGGAAGTAATAAATGACCCACATTTTGTTCAAAATATGTGAAAGGGGAAAAGCTAGGAAAATATGTATTACTAAGAATCCTTTTCTGATGGGTGGGATTATACAGAATTTTTATTTTCCAAACTAGAGGCCTGGTACACAAAATTTGTGCATGGGGGGGCGATGTCCCTCAGCCCAGCCTGCACCCTCTCCAATCTGGGACCCCTTGAGGGATGTCCAACTGCCCATTTAACAGGCAGTCGGATATCCCTCTCACAATTCAGGACTGCTGGCTCCCAACTGCTCGCCTGCCTGCCTTCCTGATTGCCCTTAACCGCTTCTGCCTGCCAGCCTGATCACCCCCTAACCACTCCCCTGACAGCCTGATTGATGCCTAACTGCTCCCCTGCCAGCCTGGTCACCCCTAACTGCCATCCCCTGCAGGCCTGGTCACCCCTAACTGCCCTCCCCTGCAGGCCTGGTCACCCCTAACTGCCCTCCCCTGCAGGCCTGGTCACCCCTAACTGCCCTCCCCTGCAGGCCTGGTCCCCCGCAACTGCTCTCCCCTGTAGGCCTGGGTCCCCCCAACTGCCCTCCCTGCAGGCCTGGTCACCCCTAACTGCCCTCCCCTGAAGGCCTGCCCCCCCCCCAACTGCTCTCCCCTGCAGGCCTGCGTCCCTCCCAACTGCCTTTCCCTGCAGGCCTGGTCGCCCCCAACTTCCCTCCTCTGCCAGCTTGGTCACCCCTAACTGCCCTCCCCTGCAGGCTTGATTGCCCCCAACTGCCCTCCCTTGCAGGCCTGGTCCCTCCCAACTGCCATCCCCTGCTGGCCATCTTGTCACGGCCATCTTGTGTCCACATGGGCGCAGGATCTTTGACAACATGGGGGCAGCCATCTTGTGTGTTGGAGTGATGGTCAATCTGCATATTACTCTTTTATTAGATAGGATAGAGGTCTGGTGCATGGGTGGGGCCAGCTGGTTTGCCCTTAAGTGTGTCCCGGATCAGGGTGGGGGTTCCCTTGGGGCGTGGGGCAGCCTGGGCGAGGGGCCTGTGTTGGTTTGCAGGCTGGCCACACCCCCTGGTGACCCAAGCGGAGGCCCTGGTATCTGGGGTTTATTTATCTTCTACAATTGAAACTTTGTAGCCTAGAGTGGAGCCAAGCCTTCTGCTTGCTCTGTGGTGGCAGCCATTTCTGTTGGGATTTATTTATCTTCTATAATTGAAACTTTGTAGCCTTAAGCGAGGCCTGGGCCGGCCAGGGTGTGCGGAAAGCTTGGCTTCCTCCATCGCCGGGGGCAACCCTAGCCTCCTGCTCTTTCCAGCTCCGTGGCTGCCGCCATTTCTGTTTGGGTTTATGTATCTTCTATCATGAAACTTTGTAGCCTTGAGTGGAGGCCTAGGCCAGCAAGGGCAGGCGGAAAGCTTGGCTTCCTCCATTGCCAGGGAAACCCAAGCCTCCCTCCTGCTCTCTGTGGGCGTAGCCATCTTGGTTGGGTTTATTTGCATATTTGCTCCTGATTGGCTGGTGGGCGTGGCCCGTGGGTGTAGCAGAGTGCTGGTTAATTTGCATATTACTCTTTTATTAGATAGGATTAAACATTCCATCAATGTTTGAATTTTATAGTATGTGTATGTATTATTAACTTTTGTCATCAGAAAGTATATATTTAAAAAACATAATGGTTATACTATAAAATTACATAACATAAAATTAACATACATATACAATTATAAATGTAATATATAGTATACATACCATGTAACAAATCAATACTACTTGCCTCTGAAGAGAAAATTGGTGACTACAAGTAGGCTTGAGATTTGAACTTTTCACTAGATACTATAACTTTTGAATACTGAACCATGTTTGTATTCATTTAAAAAAATAATATGAGTAAAATTAAAATTCTTATATATCCAGGTTATTTAATTTGAAGATTCTTTAACAGATCACAGCAACGTTCGTAATAAAACTGTTATGGTGTCTTCAAAGACTTGATAAAATACACTAAAATAGATTTAGTCATTTGTATTCTGTATTTCCATTAGTTGCCAAAAGGAATGGGGTTAATATTAAACTTGTTTCCATTCTCCTTCGTATGGATCTACATCCCCTTGCTTTACTCACACATTGGGGGCTCAGTTGTGTGCTGTAATATTTTATTAAAGAAAAAATGCAATTTAAAATTAAAAAAAAGCACATACATTTAAACTTCCTCTAAAATAGGTAATTTAGGAAATGGCCAAACTTAATGCCCTTTTTTCTAAAAATGTATTAGCATATGAATTTTTAAAAGAGAATAAATAGAACCAAAGATTTTATACTAAAAACTGATGTTTTCTACTAAGGACTACCACAACTATAATGTGGTCTAAAGATATTGAATTGGGTTCATCTACAAGATATATTTTACTAGTAAATGGCATCACTTCCACATATTTATTCTGGCAAGTCATTGATAGGCTTTAAAAAAAATCAATCAAATACTTTAAGCACAATTTTTAAAAAATCTCAGCGATATGTTTTTTCTTTTGAAGCATAGAAATCCACCAAACAAGAACCAAAATAATCCCTTAGAACAAGAGTCGTAAACTATGGCTAGGCCAAATCCAGCTTCTGCTGCCTGTTTTTCTGCAACCTGTGACCTAAGGATGATTTTATGTGGTTGGGAGAAAGTCAAAAGAAGAATAATATTTTGTGACATGTGAACATTATATGAAATTTATATTTTAGTGTTCATAAATTATTTTATTGGAACTTGATTTCGATCATTCAATTACCTATTGTCTATGGCAGCTTTTGCACAGGGGCAGAGATGAGTAGTTGTGACAGAAATGACATGGTCCACAAGTCTAAAATATTTACCATCTGGCCCTTTGTAGAAAATAATTTGCCAACCTCTGCTTTAGAACACTTCAAAAACCTAGAAATGCTAGGTCCATTAGAATCATAGGTTTTGAATCATCTCTCCAGTTTTATTTTAGTTCTGACAGAGTGATCAACAAAACAATTGATTTGATCCTCAAATAGTAGTTTTTCATTCATGACTTAGGTAAATTCTTGAGACCAATAAATAAGGTATTTAAAATAGCTTTCTTTCTCCTGAACTAAAATCTTCCCTTACAGCTGTCATCCTAGAGTAAAAAGGAAGAATAACATATCATTTGGTGCTGGGCCACATAATTAATGGACCAGTGCACACATTGATAGGTTTAGATGAAAAGTGACTGAAATTTGAACTGTTAGCTTTCCCTTTCTTGTTACTTCAAAACTAGTCTGGGCTTTAAACTTCAGCTTACAGGTGTTTATCTCTCCTTCCTTGTCACATAAATAGGCTTCTTGAGACAGTTTTGTGGTTTGGTCCACCTCAAAAAGAAAAAACCCAAAATCCTACAATTTGATCCACAGATAAAGACTAGACCACCTAATGTCCCTTAAAGTTGCCTCCATCCATTGACACCCTTCATATGCATTCACATATGAAAAATTAGAAGTGTCACTATTGAATACTAAGTTACCAAGCAATTACACAGAAAGGTCTTTACCTCAGAGTTTGAGCACTGACCAGAATTCAGATTGGTAATTCATGGTAAAAGGATTAAAACCTTTAATACTTATCTAAAGGCTTAGACATTTAGATTATTACCTTATTGAAATTAGACCACAAAAGTTATTTTATTGCAAGTAAGGTTTTTTATCTAGAAAGAAAGGGACGAGACATTTTCATGGATTATATTGTACTTTTCAGTAAAATTGTAATTTTTTGATGAGTTAATATTACTTTTTTATTGACACTAATTAAGATTAAATTATTGAATATTCAGGACATTAGAATATTACTAGTTCGAAGTCAGTAAACTGTAATATTTGTTTTCATCCTTATTTTGGTTCAAAATTGTGCAGTTGTTAGAGAAGTATGATGTAAGTATATATTTGTTTTTGCATTAATTTTCATATTTTAATGTAAAATTAAGCATTTCTTATAAAATATAGCATACTGGAAAACAGCGGTTGCCAACCTTTCATCAGTGGTCCGTGGACCACCAGTTGGCAACCGCTTCTTTAAAACACAGATTTTTGCATATTTCTTTATAAAGATAGCAAGGGTCTCTAGTGAAGCTTTTGATATTAATAGCAATTTTAATTTAGTATGTATATTGTCATACTGAAACAAATTATTAATAAGATATTTTAGAATACTGGTTCAAAACCTGCCAACAATTAAAATTATATTCTTTGTCCTCAATCTGAAATAGTTGCTGATATAATGAAGGCTGAATTAGCTAATTGTGATGTTAAAAATGTAACTTATATGCATGCATAGTGTCACAAATCTTTCTTGCATTGTTCTTTACATTTGGGTTTTATTATTTAGTTTTTTTCCAGATGGACACTTTATGAGCCAAAACATAGGAGCATTTTGTGAATTTACCTTTAGGCATTAAGACAAAAAAAAACTAGCAGTATTATAACCTGACTTGTTTCAAATATCACTCGGCTACTTTGAATGACAGTTTATAATTTACAAGTAGGGTGTGGCTAATAAAGTCACTGAAGCAGACATAAGCATAGGTTTTCCCTTATACACACTTCTGGCCTGTCAATCACATCTCCCAAATGCTTTGTTGCACAGGCATGCCAATAACTAAAACCACATTTTATCATCTTATACCCAAAGGCTTTTAAAAGGCCATGCAATCAGTGTTTGAAAACTCCAGAGTAAAGTTGGAAGTCCTCAAGCCCAGACTTCTATTCCATCTAAAGAGTAAAATTTCCTTGTGATTCATACAATGTATAAGAATAAAGATTATAATTTAACAAAACTTAAAACTTTGGTTTTAAAGTACTTGTTCTGCCTTGTTTTCAACATTTTGTTTTTTTTTAAATAATAATTCTTTATTGTTGGAAATATTACATATGCCCCCTTTGCTCCCCTTGAACCCCTTCCAGCCTGCCCCTGCCTCTAACCCCATGTTCTGTGGCCATGGGCCATGCATATATGCATAAAAGGTCCTTGGTTGATTACCTCCCACCCACCCACCCTCCCCTGCCTTCCCTCTGAGATTCTGCACTCTGTTACATGCTTCAAGTCTCTGGATTTACTCCGTTCATCAGTTTATTTTGTTACTTAGATTCCACAGATGAGTGAGATCATGTGATACTTGTCTTTCTCTGACTGACTTATTTCACTTAGCATGATATACTCCAGGTCCCTCCATGCTGTCTCAAAGGTAACCCTTTCTTAGTATTCCATAGTATAAATGTACCACAGCTTTTAAAAAAATATATATATTTTTTATTGATTTTTTACAGAGAGGAAGGGAGAGGGATAGAGAGTTAGAAACATCGATGAGAGAGAAACATTGATCAGCTGCCTCCTGCACACCTCCTCCTGGGGATGTGCCCACAACCAAGGTACATGCCCTTGACTGGAATCGAACCTGGGACCTTTCAGTCCACAGGCTGACACTCTATCCACTGAGCCAAACCGGTTAAGCTATACCACAGCTTTTTTATCCACTCATCTACTGATGGGCACTTGGGCTGTTTCCAGTTCTTAGCTATTGTAAATTGTGCTGCTATGAACATGGGGGTGCATACATTCTTTCTGATTGGTGTTTTGCATTTCTTAGGATATATTCCTAGAAGTGGGATCAATGCGTCAAATGGCAGGTCCATATTTAATTTTTTGAGGAATCTCCATACTGTTTTTCATAATGGCTGCACAAGTATGCATTCCCACTAGCAGTGTACTAGGGTTCCCTTTTCTCCACATCCTTGCCAGCACTTGTCATTCGTTGATTTATTGATGTACCCATTCTGACAGGTGTGAGGTGATACCTCATTGTTGTTTTAATTTGCATCTCTGATGATCAGTGACTTTGAGCATTTTTTCATTTGTCTCTTGGACATCTGTATGTCCACTTTGGATTAGTGTCTATTTAGGTCCTTTGCCCAGTTTTGAATTGGATTGTCTTTCTTTTGTTAAGTTGTATGAGTTCCTTATGTATTTTGGATATTAACCCTTTATCAGATGTACCATTGCCAAATATGTTCTCCCCTACAGTGGGCTCCCTTGTTGTTTTGTTGATGGTTTCTTTTGCTCTGCAGAAGCTTTTTATTTTGATGTAGTCCCATTTGTTTATTTTCTCAGTTTCCTATGCCCTAGGGCAGTGGTCGGCAAACTCATTAGTCAACAAAGCGGCAAACCACGGCTCGCCGCAGTTTGCCGACCCCTGCCCTAGGGAGATGTATCTGTAAACATTTTGCTATGACAGATGTCTGAGATTTTGCTGCCTATGGTTTCTTCTAGGTTTTTATGGTTTCATGACTTACATTTTATTCATTTTGAGTTTATTCTTGTGTATGGTGTAAGTTGGTGGTCTAGTATCTGTCCAATTTTCCCAACACCATTTATTGAAGAGACTGTCTTTACTCCATTGTATGCTCTTGCCTCCTTTGTCAAATATTAATTGAACGTAGTGGCTTGGGTTGATTTCTGGAGTCTCTGTTCTGTTCCATTGACCTATATGCCTGATATGGTGGCTTTGTAGTATAAATTGAAATCTGGTATTGTGATTCCTCTAACTTTGTTTTTCTTTCTCAAGATTGCTGCAGCTATTTGAGGTCTTTTTTTGATTCCATATAAGTCTTTGGAGTATTTGTTCTAGTTCTGTGAAATATGCTGTTGGTATTTTAATAGGAATTGCACTGAATATGTAGATCGCCTTGGGTAGTGTGGACATTTTAATGATGTTGATTCTACCAATCCATGAACACAGTATATTCTTTCACTTGTTTATATCTTCTCTTTTA
Source organism: Plecotus auritus (assembly GCF_963455305.1). Taxonomy (NCBI): domain Eukaryota; kingdom Metazoa; phylum Chordata; class Mammalia; order Chiroptera; family Vespertilionidae; genus Plecotus; species Plecotus auritus. The sequence continues at coordinate 137,411,829 of NC_137782.1, read as the reverse complement.
TCAACGTCCTGGAGTTTTCCGAGTACAGGTCTTTTGCCTCCTTGGTTAAGTTTATTCCTAAGTATCATAATTTTTTTTTGTTGCAATGGTAAGTGGGGTTGTTTGTTTAGTTTCTCTTTCTGAGAATTCATTATTGGTGTATAAAAAAAGCCATCAATTTTTGGGTGTTGATTTTGTATCCTGCTACATTGCCAAATTCATTTATTAAATCTAGTAGTTTTTTGGGTGGAGTCTTTAGGGTTTTCTATGTACAGTATTATGTCATCTGTGAATAATGAGAGTTTTACTTCCTCCTTTCCAATTTGGATGCCTTTAATTTCTTTTTTTGTGTTTGATGGCTGTGGCTGGGTCTTCAGGACTATGTTGAATAAGAGTGGTGAAAGCGGACATCCCTGTCTTGTTCCTATTCTCAGGGGAAATGGTTTTAATTTTTGCCCATTGAGTATGATGTTGGCTGTAGGTTTGTCATATATGACCTTTTTATCATGGGTTGAGGCATGTTCCCTCTATTCCCACTTTGCTGAGAATTTTTATCAAAAAAGGGTGGATTTTGTCAAATATTTTTTCTGCATCTATTGATATGATCATACGATTTTTATCTTTCAGTTTGTTTATGTGATGTATCACGTTTATTGATTTGCGAATATTGTACCAGCCTTGAATCCCTGGAATAAATCCCACTTGGTCAGGCTGTATATGATCTTTTTAATGTATTGCTGGATGTGATTTGCTAATATTTTATTGAGGATTTTAGCATCTGTGTTCATCAGGGATATTGGCCTGTAGTTCTCTTTGTAGTGTCTTTACCTGGTTTTGGAATTAGGATAATGCTGGCCTCCTAAAAAGAGTTTGAAAGTGTTCCTCCCGCTTGAATTTTTTTGGAATAGTTTGAGGAGTATAGGTGTTAGTTCTTTGAATGCTTGGTAAAGCTCCCCTAGGAAGCCATCCAGACGCGAGCTTTTGTTTGCTGGGAGTTTTTTTTAATTTTTATTTTTTTATCACTGCTTCTGTTTCATCAGTTGTTACTGGCCTATTCAGGTTTTCTGATTCCTCCTGATTCAGTTTTGGGAGATTGATCAACACTTTCTACACTAGTATATAGGAAATGTTAACACAAATGACTTAAATACATATGTATAATATCTTTAGTGGTTTCATGCATTTTAAGGTCTAATGAAAACAACATAACAGCAACAAAGAACTCTATGGCTATGGCTAACTACATCTCCTTACCCTACTGCCCCGAACACAGCATCCTTAGTAATTTTCTCTTACTTATGTATTTATTATCTTTTTATATTCTATCTTTTGTGGGGTAACCTGGTACATATTTTAACTTAGATGGGTGACAGAAGCAGGGTTTAAGTCAATAAAAGTTCTACATGTATTTTAGCACTTTCTAGTTTTAGAAAATTAGTTCTTATTATAGCAGATTTCAGAACTGGACATGAAGTTGTTGGGAGCTTGTTACTTCTTGCATGTCTTCTGTGATTGGAGCATGAGGTGAGAAAGTAACTTGAGAGATGCAGGGAGCAGCAGAAGAGTGGGTGAATCTGACTGGACATGTATAACTTTAAGCTGAATGTGAGGTTGTTGGTTACAACATTACCCTGGAAGTCTCTAGGTTATTTTTAGCTAAAATGGATAGTATGGATGTGTCCTGGAGGAAAATGATGTCTCTAACTTTGATTATGTCTCCTGATGACTACTGTCTGTTGCTTGGTGCATTAGAAGGTTTTCTCTTAGTCTTTTTAGGTTTCTTAGTCTGAAGTCCTTCCAAATCTAGTGATTGGGGAGGGCTGTGAAGTTAACTAGCAGTACAGGAAAAAAAAACAGGTGTGGAAGTTAAAATTAGTATGCAGTGATATTCTGTAAATGAGTGTAAATTATTATTTACTGGCCAGAGTATAACGCTCCAGTGCAGGACTTGTTTCAAGTGTTTTTAAGATACACAGAACCAGGTGTATTGACAGATAACTTCCCATCTCTTGGTCTATACCCCTTGTCTTGAGGGGGCTTGTTTCTAAAAGGTTCTTGGTTATATTAGGCAATGCCATGTGTGCATGTCTACGTGCTGTTTGCTCTTAATAGTCTCAGTCAATTAAAATGATGTGAAAAATGTATGACCAGAACTCAAGCAAAGCCTTTACTTTTTTGAGACTGTTCATTAAACAGGGCAGTGAGGTTAGGAAAATGGGGGATGAAATAACCTGTGAATCCCAGAAAAGTTTAAATATCTTTGATGAGGGGTTGTCCCACTTGGAGTTGGATCCTTTCCCATAGTTGGAAGGTGTGAGATGGTACCGCATTGTCATTTTGATTTGCATCTCTCAGATGACTAGTGACTTTGAGCATTTTTTGATATGTCTTTTGGCCTTCCTTATGTCCTCTAAAATCACATAGGAACTCTTGCTTTCAAATATTCCTGGGTATTGGGAAGGGTGGTACTAGATTGTGGCAATAGTCCTCCAGAATATTTGAAAGCAAGAGTTCCTACATTTTTTCAATATATTATTAACAAATATTTTCAAGTGGAAAGAGCAAGCCTAAAACTAGAAATACAAATGTTTAAAAATGCCACAACTCAGAACACATTTACATCTTCTCAAATAGTTCAGTTTTCAAGTGAGATTCTTTACATCTGTTCTATATAACATTTTATGTGGTTTTAATGATATTAAAATATTTTCCTTTTGAATAAAACCTATGTTTCCAAATGCCATGTAAATAGTCAAAGTAATGCATAATGGAGATTACTTTATTCTACTCTCTAGACTTTTATTAGTAGCCAAGTCGGTAACATCTTTACTTGCCTACTGAATTCTACTAATGGGAACACATTGGGGGTTTGTCATATAGTGACTAGAATTTCATCAAAACCTACAAAAAGGAAACATTTTTGTGACTATAGTGTATGCTTTGAAAGAAATAAGTTATAGGTTTTAAATGAAATACAATTTTCCTTTGAGAAGTCAAGTTGAAATGTTATTTTTTTATTCATTATGTTACAATGTTTTCTCTCATTAAGCGAAATAAGCCAGTCAGAGGAAGATAAATATCACATGATCTCACTCATTTGTGGAATATAATGAAAAACATAAACAGATCCAGAGACAGAAGCATTGACAGTCAAATTTCAGAGGGAAGGCACGGGTGGGTGTGGGGGTGTAAGGGAGCAACCAAAGGACTTGTATGCACGCATGTAAGCATAACCAATGGACACAGACACGAGGAGGGTGAGGACATGTGCTGGGCGGTGGGGTGGCTGGGGAGAGCTCAATGGGGAAAAAGGAGACATATGTAATACTTTAAACAATAAGAATTAAAAAAAAACTTCTAAAAAAATAATCACTTCTTGCTGACCTCTCTCCCTTTCTACCCTTGCCAGGATTTTGTATTATCACAGTTTTTAAATTTAGTTGTTCTAATAGGTATTTAGTAATATCTCATTATGGTCTTGTTTTGCATTTTCCTAATGGCTAGTGCTGTTGAACACCTTTTCATGTGCTTATTTGCATACTATATCCTCTTCAGTGAAATATTTCTTCATGTCTTTAGCCAATTTTGTAATTGAATTGTTTTTACTGGTGAGTTTTCAGATTTCCTTATGCAGTCTAGATATGAGCACTTTGTCAGATACATGGTTTGCAAATATTTTTTTTCCCAATCGCTAGTGTTTTTCAAAGAGAAAAAGTTTAAAATTTTAAATAAGTCCAATGTAATCAATTTTTTTCTTTTATGGATTATGATTTTGGTGTCATATCTAAGAACTCTTCACTGAGCCCTAGTGCCCCCCATTTCCTCTGTCTTATCTTTAAATCTATAATCTGTTTTGAGTTTTTGTATGAAACGTGAGTTTTAGTTCAAGGCACATTTGGAGGAGGGCGGCTATGGCTATCCAGTTGCTTCATTACCATTTGTTGAAAAGGTATCCTTCCTCCAATAAATGGGTTTTGCACCACTGTCAAAAGTCATTTGGGCATATTTGTGTGGGTCTATTTCTTGGTTCTCTATTCTACTCCATTTATCTATGTCTATTCCTCCACCAATACTATAGTCTTGAATACTGTCTATAATAATAAAAGCGTAATAAGCTCATTAGACTGGACAGCCGAATGACCTTCCAGATGTTATTCTGGACATCCTTCCAGACAAAGCCATGGCACAGGCGGTTAGGGGCGATCAGGCAGGCAGGTGAGTGGTTAGGGGTGCTCAGGCAGGCAGGTAGAGTGGTTGGGGCAATTAGGCAGGCAGGCAAGTGGTTAGGGGCAATCAGGCAGGCAGGTGAGTGGTTAGGGGTGATAGGCAGGCAGGCAGAGTGGTTAGGGGTGATGAGGCAGGCAGGTAGGCAGAGTGGTTAGGGGTCATCAGGCAGGCCAGCAGTTAGGAGCTAGCGGTCCTGGATTGTGAGAGGGATGTCCGACTACTGGTTTAGGCCCGATTGTGGGGCCTAAACCGGCAGTTGGACATCCCCCAAGGGGTCCCAGATGTGAGAGAGTGCAGGCCGGGCTGAGGGACCCCTTCCCCCATGCACAAATTTCCTGCACTGAGCCTCTAGTAGCTTATAAGTCTTGAAAAAGGTAGACTGTGTCTATGAGGTTTTTGTTCATTTATTGCTATCATATAAAAATTAAAAATAAAAATCCCACATATGAGTGAAATCATGATTCTTAACTTTTTCTGACTTACTATGCTTAGCATGATATTCTCAAGATCCATCTATGCTGTTGCAAATGGCAATATTTCATCTTTTCTTATGGCTGAGTAGTATTCCATTGTGTATATGTACTACATTATCTTTAACCAGTCATCTATTGAAGGACATTTGGTTGTTTCCATGTTTTGACCACCATGGGTAATGCTGCAATGAACATAGATAGGGGTACATATATAGCTTTGCAAATGTTTTCAAAATTTTCTGGGTAGATACCCAAAAGAGGGGTTTCTGGGTCATATGGCAACTGTATTCTTAATTTTCTGAGGAACTTCCATACTGTTTTCCATAGTGGCTGTACCAGTTTACATTCCCACCAGCAGTGATTGAGGGTTCTTTTTCTCCACAACCTTTCCAACACTTATTGTCTTGCTGACAATAGCCATTCTAACAGGTGTGAGGTGGTATCTCATTATAGTTTTGATTTGCATTTCCCTAATAGCTATAAAGTTGACCATCTTTTCATATATCTGTTGGCCATTTGTATATCTTCATGGGAGAAGTGTTTATTCAGGTCCTCTGCCCATTCTTTAATTGGATTGTTTGTTTGGTGATGAGTTGTATGAGTTCTTTATTTAACCCCATGCCAGAGCTGTTGTTTGTGCAAATATCTTCTCCCATTCCGTCGGTTGCCTTTTTGATTTGTCTGTTTCTCTTGCTGTGCAGAAACTCTTTAGTTTGATACAGTCCCAATCATGTATTTTTACCTTTACTTCCTTGCCTTTTGGGTCAAATTCATAAAATCCTCTCTAAGACCAATGACCTTAAGTTTAGTATCTATGTTTTCTTCTATATAATATATTGTTTCAGGTTTTATATTTGGGTCTTTGATCCATTTTGAGTTAATTAATCAATGTCTCCCCAATAAATTTAATTAAAAAGAAAAAAAAGAATAAAGATTAACTGAAAAAAAAATAGGTTTACTGATACTTTTCTCTTTATGCTTTTTTTCGAAATGATGTTAGCTCTTCCATATACATTTTAGAATGATCTTTTCTCCATCTACCATTAATGTTGCTGGGATTTTGATAGGAATTGGGTTAAACCTGAAAATAAATTTGGAGAGATATGACATCTTTACTATATTGAGTCTTCCAATCCATGAACACAGTGTCTCCACACTGATTTAGACATTTGATTTTTGCATAAGTATTTTGTAGTTTTCAGCAGACAAGTCTTGTGTTTGTCACATATACAACTATGTTTGTTTTGAGCAACTGTATATGTTATCATATTTTTAATTTTTTATTTCAGTGTCTATGTGTCCATTGCTGGTCTATGGAAATAGCTGATTTTTTAAAAACATTGATCTTTTACCCTGCAATCTTGGTGAATTCATTTATTACTTCTAGGAGGTTTTATTTGGTTAAGATTCCTTGAGGTTCTCTATGTCAACTATCATGTCATTAGAAAATAGAGTTTATTTCTTCCTTTTCAGTCTGTATGCCATTTATTTCCCCACTCCCTTTTTTTGCCTTATTGCACTGGCTATAGAACTTTAAGTACTTGGTTGAATAACAGTGGTGAGAATAGCTATCTTTACCTTGTTCCTAGTCTGGGAAGAAAACATTCAGTCTTTCATTATTATGATGCTTACTGTAGGTAATTTGTAGATGCTCTTTATTAAGTTGTACAAGTCCCTCTTTTTTTCCGAGAGTTTTTATCATGAATGGGTGTTGAATTTTGTCGGGTGCTGTCTGCACTGATTGCAATAATCATGTGATTTGTTTTCTTTAGTCTGTTCTTTATTGGATTACATTGATTTTTAAATATTGAATCAGTGTTTCATGCCTGGGTTACCCACTTAATCATGGTGTATAATTTTTTAATAGATTGCTGAATTCTGTTTGCTGATATTTTGTAAAAGATTTTTTAATTTACATTCCTGAAGAATATTGATATGGAGTTTTCTTTTTGTACTCTGCTTGGCTTTAGTGTCAGGGTAATAACTGGCTTAATAAGATGAGGTGGAATGTGTTCCCTTCTCTCTTTTCTGGAAGAGATTGTGTAGAATTGGTGTTAACTCTTTAAAAGTTTGGTAGCCTTCTCTAGTGTAGTCATCTAGACCTGGAGTTTTCTTTTTTCTGCAGTTTTCAAATTATACTTCTCTGCTATTATAAGACTATTCAGAGTATCCATTTCACATTGGGTGAGTTCTGATAGTTTGTACTTTTGGCCAAATTGATCCATTTATTCTAAGTTGTCAAATTTAGGTGTAGAGAACTATTTGTAGCATTCCTTTCTTGTCCTTTTGATGTCTTCAGCATATGTAGCAACACTCCCTTTTCATTCCGAATAGTGGTATGTTTGTTTTGTGTTGTGTTTTTTTTTTTTTTGGGGGGGGGGGTCAGTCTTGCTAGAAGTTGCTCATTTTATTGAACTTTTCAAAGAACGAGCCCTGTGTTTTATTTTTTTCTGTTTTCAATTTTATTGATTTCTGTCCTTCTCTTTATTATTTTCTTCCTTTAGCTTTGGGTATATTTTGCTCTTCTTCTTCTTAGTTTTTGGCTCTTATTTTTCTCTTCTTCTGGAAGTGAGAACTTAGGTTATTGATTTGAGATTTTTAATATAAATGTTCAGTGCTATAAATTTGCCTCTTGGCATTTCTTTAGCTGTGTTCCAGAATTTTGAATATATCATATTTTCATTTATATTCAGTTCAATGTATTTTTAAGTTTCCCTTCATATGTCTTCTTTTTTGACTCATAGATTATTTAGAAGGGTACTGTTTAGTTTCCTTGTGTTTGGAGACATTCCTGTTTTATTTAGTTTATTTTTCTCTTTTTATTGATTTCTATTTTGATTTCACTAAATCCAGAGAACACACTCTATGTGATTTCAGTTCTTTTAAATCTGTTGTTTGTTTTTAAGCTCAGAATATGGTCTATTCTGGAATATATTTCATGAGCAATTGAGAAGAATATGTTGATGTCCTTGGGTAGTTGATGGTATTGTTTGACTTCTATATCCTTGTCAATTTTCTGTCTAGTTGCTCTATCAATTACTGAGAGTGGGGGTACTGATATCTGTAACTGCAGTTGTGGGCTTGTCTAATTCTTCTTTACATTTTACAACTTTTAGCTTCACTTATTTGGAAGTTCTGATGTTTATTGCATACATACTCATGTGTTCTTGGTGGATTGCTCTTTTATGATAATAATGTCTATGTTCTTGGTAATTTTCGTTGCTCTAAAGTCTAGCTGACAATAATACAATCACTTCTGAATGCTATACTTTTTCTTTCAATTTTAGTTTGTACTGGTTTTAGATGTACAGCTTAGTGGTTAGATACTCATATTCTTTACATATTGTTCCGCTTGATTGATATTTCCAGTACTTCACCTGGCACCATACATAGTTATCACAATATTATTGACTGTATTTCCTATGCTTTACTTACTTACCCATGACTGTTTTGTAACTATCTGTGCTTCTTAGTCCCTTCACTTTTTTTACTCAGTCCTCCAAATACCTTCCTCTCTGGCAACCATCAATTATCTCTGTTTCTTTCAATTTTGTTTGTTCATTTATCTTTTTTTTGGTTCATTTATCTTGTTCTTTAAATTCCACATATAAGTGAAATAACAATATATTTGTCTTTCTTTGATTGACTTAATTCACGAGGCATAATAACCTCTAGGTCCATCCATACTGTTGCAAATGGTAAGATTTCATTCTCTTTTACAGCTGAGTAATATCCCATTGTACATATGTACCATAGCCTTTTTATCCACTCATCTATTGATGGACGCTTGGGTTGCTTCAATAGCTTGGCTATTATTAATAAGACTGCAGTGACCATAGAGGTGCATATATTCTTCTGAATTCGTAAGATTTCTTTGGCTAAATCCCCAGATGTGGAATCACAGAAGCTTTTTAGATTGATGTAGTCCTACTTACACTTATCTTTGCCTTAACTTTTGGTGCCAAATTAAAAAAAAAATAACACCAAGACTGATGTCAGTGAACTTACCACATATATAAAGAACTCCTTAAAATCATAAGAAAAAAGATGATAACTCTATAAAACAATGATCAAAGGTTTTGAAAGACACTCCACAAAACATATATCTGCATTTCCAATAAACTTATAAAAAGATGCTTAACTTCATGAGTCATCAGGGAAATATAAATTAAATTTACAATGAGTAAAATGAGTAAACAGTGTTTAACAAGTATTGGCAAGGATGGTGATGAACTGGAATTTCCATATACTGATAACAAAAAAGTAAATTGCTTCAGTTACTTTGGAGAAATCTTTGAAGGTATCTACTAAAATTGAATGTATGTAGAAATGCATAGGTGTATTCACAAAGGCCATGTAGAAGAATATAAGAGCCTCAAACTGGAAATAACTCAAATGTCCATCAGTGACAAAATGAATAAATAGACTGTAACATATCTATGGTAAACAAGGGAATAATATAATAGTAATATGGGCGTATTTTAAAAAACATAATGTTAAGTAAAATACATCAACTTCAACCCTTCTCAAAAGTCACTCTATTAGTCATCTCTATACATTACTGACAATACATATATTTATGAGTGCACCTATTTCTAGATAAGGATGCATGATTTTCTTCCAACTAAAATGATTTGTTGTATTATAGGTCAGGAATGTTTATACTTTGGAGGTACAAGAACAGGATACAAGGGAGGCTTTTGGGTGGTGATAAAATTCAGTTTAATTATCTGTATGCTTGTTATATGGATGTGTTCACTGAGTTGAACATTTACTAGTAACAGTATGCATACTCGTTCAAATGTACATTATACTTTAACATTTACTTTAAAAAGCACACACTCATTTTTCTATGATAGAAACAATATTTGGCGCTTTAGAAGCAAATCTTGTGATCTAACCATATTCTTTGTTGAAACCCCATGCTCTAGAACAGGAGTTTGTAATGACAGCTAAATAATTGCAAAGGCTTTAGATAAAAAGGAAAAGTAGGTGAAACATAAATTTATTGCTTGAATTGTCTGATCATAGATATGTAAACTCTAAATAAATAGAGTACCTACCAGCAGATACATCTAACTATAAAGGAATAGAAGATTCTTCCCAGACCCCAATTGCCAGGTATATTTTTTCCTGAGCAAAAGACTTTCCTAAGCATTTAAGCAATTGAACTCCATTCTTTGACAGATAATAGGAGAGAAAAAACGACATACTCCACAGATCTTTAAAATATTGTTTTGAATATTTCTTAAAATTCCTGACCTGAGTCCTCTTTGTGATATGTCACACCCTGTCACATCAAGTTACCTTACATTGAATATACAGAAGAAAGGTTATAAATTTAGCATGCATACCACCTGACATAAAAATATTTGCCAGCTATTTCTTCTGCTTAAATGAATGCATTCAGATATGTATATTATTAGCTTAGAAAAACTATAAATTTTAATAAAAAACTAAAATAGTCATTTCTATGTAGTACTACAATGCATATTTTTGAATACCCTCTTCTAGAAGAGGAAAGATTTTTACTAAAAATAACATGTTTCTCTTTCACATTTTGTCTTCTTTTGCCCTTGCATATGAATGTATGTGCAAAAACTTGTTTTGCTTCCTTCTGAGAAACAGTCTTACCAGGTACGTGGTAACTAGTAATTTAGTCAGAAAATACATTAAAAAGAAAAAGGAACTAATTTAATTTTAAAAGAAAAGTTGCCCTGGAAGCATGTATGGTGGTTAGGTTACTATACCATTTGTAATTAAAAAAAATGTTAGGAAGATGTAAACACTTGTTTTTGATTACTAAGGCCAGATAAAGTGAGTTCATGAGGATAGTTAGGTAAGATAGGAAAAAAGAATCTTTTCACACACACACACTCAATAGTCTCCAGTAATATAAATTATTTAGCTACATTAAGCAGATTTGCTAAACAATGCTTAGTTCTCAATCTCATATTTTGTTACAAATATAGCTTTAAATAGAAATAGCCACTGAATGAACAAGTCAATTTCCTTTAGTTCTAGAGGAGTTGAAGAAATTTACCATTTAATAAGTGAAGGAACTACTTTGCTCAAAATCCAAGGTAAAGAAGTTCAGTTCCACATTAGTATTATTACCTGCCAACTTACTATTCAAAGGTGTTAGAGATGGTATGAGATGGTGCACAAAGCTATTTCCCTGCAGTATGCTATGAAAATGCTGTAAGTACGTACTTTTGGCAATGTTAGTATAATATGGTGAACAAAGACAACAAAGAAAACCTTTCTTACTAGCCTTCTTAAATTCAAAAGACAAATGAATGAAACCCAAAGCAAAAAAAAAACTCAAAAAACAACAAAAACCTAGCAAGCAGTTTTGGGGCAGCATGTAATATGGGAAATAGGAGCAGACTTGATATATTAAAAAAAAAAAAAAAAAAAAAAAGCAGAATGGCAAAGTGGTTCCAAGTATGTGATTTGAAATCAAACAGGAATTGTTTTAAATTCTGACTCTGACACTTTGAGTCTGTGTTCTTATTTATAAACTAGAGGCCCGGTGCACAAATTCGTGCACCAGTGGGGTCCCTCAGCCTGGCCTGCGGGATTGGGCTGAAACTGGCTCTCCAACATCCCCTGAGGGGTCCCAGATTGCGAGAGGGTGCAGGCCAGGCTGAGGGACCCCCACCAGTACACGATTGGGCCCGGGGAGGGACTGCAGGAGGGCTCCAGTACGAGTCTGGCCCGTCTTGCTCAGACCCCAGCAGCAAGCTAATCTACTGGTCAGAGCATCTGCCCCCTGGTGGTCAGTGCATGTCATAGTGAGAGATTGAGCGGCCTTAGCATTCATTACGCTTTGATTGGTTGAATGGCTGACCGGTCGACCAGACACTTAGCATATTAGGCTTTTATTGTATAGGATGGGAAAGATAATACTTAACTCTTATTATTGTAAATATGAAACAACAGTAATTGCAGAGCTTAGCACCATGTCTGGCAAATAATATGTGCTAATAAATAGTAGTTATTTTTATTTTTAATTAAGATTAGTCCCACCCTGGCCAGGTGGCTCAGCTGGTTAGAGCATCATCCAGGTACGTTTTGGGTTAGATCCCCAGTCGGGGCTTGTGTGGGAGGCAACTGATGTTTCTCTCTCACATCAATGTTTCTCTCTCTTTTCTCTCCCTCATCAATAAAAATATCCTTGAGTGAGGATTAAAAAAAAAGATTAGTTCCTTTCTTTTCTAACCAATAATATTTTATTTTTAGATTCAGCACAGTAGAGAAGTTAAAAACATGTTTTGAGAATAAAAGAAAGACCTATGGGTAACAGTTTTCTGCATTATACTTTTTTCATTTGTAAAATAGATACATTTGTGATATGTTGAGACTATTAAATGAGGTAATACACAAAGTGTTCAACACATTCTCCAACAATAGTGAGCACTTGACGAATGGCTAAAATCATAACTCGTGGGGTTTGGCTCCAGCTCTTGTACTGATCACTGTGCAACTTTGAGCAAGTCACTTAGCTTTTCTTTCCTTTTTTTTTTTTTTTTTTTTTTTTTAAAAAAAAATGTATTTCAAAGCAGAAGGAAGAGAGAGAGAGAAACATCGATGAGAGAGAATCAGCGGCCTCCTGCACACCCCCTACTGGGGATGGAGCCCACAACCCGGGCATTTGCCCTAACCGGGAATCAAATCCTGACCTCCTACTTCATAGGTCAACACCAACTACTAAGCCACACTGGCTGGGCCAATCTTTCTGAATTTCATAAAAAAAGGGGAGGGGGTTATAACAACACCTGTCCTGTTTATCTAGGGTTGTTGAGATAATAAAAGAATGCACGTAAGCACTTTGAAAACTATAAAGCCCATTAATAATGGATGGTGTTATTATGGTTCTTGTGGCAGTTTTAGAGGTTAAGCATCATAAAAATGAGAATTTAAAAATCTAAAGAAAGCTATGCTTGACCTTTGTTAATTTTGCAGACAATACACAAGTGATGAACATTATAGAAGCAACATTTTTCTCGGTTGAGATTAATTTATTATGGTACTAAGGATCAGAAAAGTTACTAAATATGAATATTTTGTGCACTCAGAAATAAGATATTAAGACTTGAATTTATGTACATTGTAGTGTATGGTAAGTGTATCGAAGGCCTTATTTGACCTCAGGAATTCACTTCTAACAGGAATTATATATTATTATGTTATTAAATTAATTAAAATTTGTAAAACATTTTAAAGATGAAAAACTATATAAAGTGGTTCCCAACATGGGGCACATACCCCACAGGGGGGCAATTTCATTTTTAAGGGGGCAATTCAAGAATGAGTTGTTAGTGAATTTTTTGCATTTCTTATGGTTCTAGGGGCCTCTTATACAGTATATAAATATATATTGTGACATATTTATACATTTCAGTTCTCTATTATATGTTTTGAAACTTCATTTGCTATTTTTTCATATCACTTCATATTATTTTTTAAAACAATTTCTTAGTGATTTCTTCCTCAGTACTTCAACTGTCCTTTCGTTCTTCTATTTTTCTCTTTCAGGGATGCCATATTCTTTGGAAGGTTGTTTAGACCAAGTTAATGGCCGTTTAGGTTTCCTCCATGTGAATAGAGTTCACTTTTTGAATAATAAGAATTATATGTCACAGGAGGAGGGCATCAGGATTTTAGAGATGCTTAGGTGGGGCATGGCCAAAAAAAGGTTGGGAACCACTGCTATAAATGCTTAGCATTTATTGCTACAAATGCCTAACAAGGTTAAGTTCCTCTTCAAAATGCAGCGACTTCTTGATGAGCTAGTTGTTAAAATAACATGGCATGCCAAAAAGAGAGTTCCCATATCATACCAGTGATTTCATGGATATAGCAATCGTTAGAACTTACTAATTATATCTATTAAACAATCATTCTTCTAAGGTTATTACTGTCTCACAAAATTGAGGCACTGAGAAGTGAAATAACTAACTTGATTCTACGCTTCAAGCTGGAACAGAGTAAAGCCCAGGCTTTCTGAGAAGTACTAATGCTGCAGAGTTGCCATGTCCAATATGGTAACCACTACTGTGTGTGACTATTTAACTCTTGACACAGGGCTAGTATGACTCAGGAACTAATTTTTAAATTTTATATAATTTTAAATAATTTAAAATTTAAAACTGATACCGAGTTTAGTAATTATACACATTTTAAGAACATTTAGATCAACTTAAATACCACGAAGTACCTATTCAACTGTAAATTTTGTGAAATCTAAATATGAAGTATTTCCAATGAAAACTTAACATCTTATCTGATAAGTATTTTAAGATATAGTAGTGCCCAGCCAGCGTGGCTCTGGTTGAGTGTCAACCTATGAACTAGGTCATGGTTCGATTCCCAGTCAGGGCACATGCCCAGGGTTGTGGGCTCGATCCCCTGTCTGGGGCATGCAAGAGGTAGCCGATCAATGATTCTCTCTCATCATTGATGTTTCTATCTCTCTCTCCAAAATCAATAAAAATATATTTTAAAAAAAAGATAGTAGCAATTTTAAAGTTATGTAAGTAGTTTGCATTATATTTCTATTAGATAACACTGTTATACACGTTTAAAGATATGCAATAAATTATATATGGACCTATTCCCTCTTTTATCCTTTCAATTCAATTATAGGAAGTTGAAGAATACTTGAATGTTAAAAATTCAGTTCTGTAGTTATAGAATCAGGAACAATTATATAGGTCTTTCTTTGATATGTAGAGACTTGGCCTTCAGGAAGCATAATCTCAGTGATGTGCTGATAAATGTTTAACAAATAGATAATCAAAAACCAAAACAAAATATAAACAGGGGCATGGATACATGGTACAGACTGACAACTGTCGAAGGAATGGGGGAGAGGAGGACTGGATGAAAAAAGGTGAAGGGATTAGCCAAAGGACATATATGCATAACCCATAGTCACAGACAACAGTGTGATGAAGGCCTGAGGGAAGGGGAGGCGTATCCAAAAAATATTACTAAGAGTGATGTCAAAGAGTTACTATCTATGTTTTCTTATAGAAGTTTGAGGTCTTACATTTCAGTCTTTAATCCATTTTGAATTAATTCTTGTATATCATATAAAAGAATTATGATTCTTTCTTTTGCATATCTGTCCAGTTTTCCCAATACCTCCAACTTTCTTCTTTCTCAGGATTGCTTGGCTATTTGTGGTCTTCTGTGATTTCAGATAAATTTTAGGATTATTTTTTTCTAGCTCTGTGAAAAATGCCAATATTTTGATAGGGATTGCAATGAATCTGTAGGTTGCTTTGGGTAATATGGACATTGTAATGATGTTAGTTCTTTCTATTCATGAGCATGGTATAACCTTGCATTTATTTGTATCTTCTTCAATTACTTTTTTCAATGTCTTATAGTTTTCCAAGTACAGGTCTTTTACCTCCTTGGTACAATTTATTCTTTGAAATTTTATTCTTTTTGATGCAATTGTAAATGGGATTGCTTTCTTAATTTCTCTTTCAATAGTTTGTTATTGGTATATAAAAGTATAACCAATTTCTGAATATTAATTTTGTATCCTGCTACTTTATTGAATTTACTTAATAGTTCTAATAGTTATTTGGTGGATTCTTTAGGATTTTCTCTATATAGTATCATGTCATCTTCAAATAATGAGTTTTACTTCTTCCTAATTTGGATGACTTTTATTGCTTTTGTCTGATTGATGATGACAGTGATCATCCGTGTGTTTCTGATTTTAAAGAAAAAGCTTCCAGCCTTTCACAATTGACTATGATGTTAGCTGTGGGTTTGTCATACATGGTCTTTATTATGTTGAGGCATTTTCCCTCTATCCTCTCTGCTGAGAGTTTTTATCATAAGTGGATATAGATTTTTGTCAAATGCTTTTTCCATATCTGTTAATATCACGTAATTTTTATCCTTCATTTTGTTTGTGGTGTATCATGTTAATTGACTTACTGATATTGAACCAACTTTGTATCTCAGGAATAAATCCCACTTCATCATGATGTATGATCTATTAATGTATGGCTGTATTTGGTTTACTAATATTTTGTTGAAGATTTTTACATCTATTTTACAGTGGGCTGTAATTTTCTTTTGTAGTGTCTTTGTCTGGTTTCGGTTTCAGGGTAATGCTGACATAACTTGAGTTTGGAGCCTTCCTTCATCTTTATGTTTTGGAACAGTTTGAGACAAATGGGTATTAATTTTTCCTTAATATTTGGTAAAATTCACCTAGGAAGATACCTAGTCCAGGGCTTTTGTTTGTTGGGAGATTTTACTTACTGATTCAGTTTTATTAGTAGTTACCAGACCATTCAGATTTTCTGTTTCTTCTTGATTCAGCCTTGGAAGATTGCATGTTTCTAAGGATGTATCTGTTTCTTTCAGGTTGTCTAATCTGTTGGCATAATTGTTCATAATATTTCCACATAAACTTCTGTATTTCTGTGGTATTGGCTGTCATTTCTCTTTTTATTTTCACTTTATTACAGATTTCTCTCTCCACTCCCCACTCTGCCCACCTCCACCTGGCCCCCATCCTCCCCCTCCCTCTGGCCATCACCACACTGTTGTCTTTGTCCATGGGCTATGACTATATGTTCTTTGGCTAATCTCTTCACCTTGTTTCATCCAGTCTGCCCCACCCCTCTCTCCTCTGACACCTGTCAGTCTGTTCCCTGTATCCTTGCCTCAGGAACCATTTTGTTTGTTGTTCATTTTGTTAGATTCCACATATAAGTGATATCATATGGTATTTATTTTTCTCTGACTGGCTTTCATTTCTGTTTTTATTAATTTGGGCCTTCTCTCTTTTTTTCTTGATGAGACTGGCTAAAAGCTTATCAATTTTGTTTATCTTTTCCAAGAACCAAGTTTTTGTTTCACTGATGTTTTCTATTGATTTTTTATACTCTTTCATTTCTTTCAGCTCTGGTTTTTATTATATCCTTCCTTCTACTCACTTTGGGCTTGTTCTTGTTCTTTTTCTAGTTCCTTTTGGTGTAAGTTAGATTGTTTGAGATTTTTCTTGCTTCTTGAAACAGGCCTATATTGTTATAATTTTCCCTCTTAGTACTGCTTTGGCTATGTCCCTTCAATTTTGGGGTTCTTGTGTTTTCATTTTCATTTGTCTCAAGGTAACTTTTTATTTCTTCCTTGATCTTGTTGTTAACCCATTCATTAATAGCATGTTATTTAGCCTCTGTGTTTGTGTATTTCTCAGTTTTCTTCTTGTAATTGATTTCTATTTTCATACCATTGTGATCAAAGAAAAATGCTTGATATAATTTCAATCTTCTTAAGTTTACTGAGACTTGTTTTATGATGTAACATGTAGACTATATTGGAAAATGTTCTATATGAGCTTGAAAAGAATGTATATTCTGCTTTTGGGTAAAATGTCCCAAAATATAAACTATTTTTTTCCTTTTTATTGACTATTGGGGTGACACTGGTCAACAAAATTATACAGGTTTCAGGTGCACAGTTCTATAACACATCATCTGTACACTGTATTGTGTGTTCACCACCACAAGTCAAGTCTCCGTCCATCACCATTTATCCTCCTTACACCACTCCTCAAGCACTCACTGTACTGTTGCCCGTGTCTATGAGCTTTTTTTCGCACAATCCTTCCACTTCCCCTCTCCCCCACAATTTGCCCCCTCCATGACAGCTGTTGGCCTGCTATCAATGAGTATGTCTCTATCTTGCTTGTTAGTTTATTTTGTTCATTAGCTACTACATGAAATTGTATAGTACTTATCAAAAGAGCTATTACTGTCAACCTCTTGTACTAGATGTCCTGTGAGGCTCTGTGGTACAATCTCCCTTTTCACCTGAGCGGGGGCTCCAGGGATGTCCCTTTTGTGGGTTGTGTGTGCCCTTCTGTTGCAGTTGAGTTTTGATTGTTGTTAGCATGTTAGTGATGGGATTGATCCTTAGGCTGACTGGCTGTGAGGATTGGCCATGACTACAGCACACAAGCTGTTGTGTGTAAACTGACCCCATAGACTAGGATAGTGGTCAGCAAACTCATTAGTCAACAGAGCCAAATATCAACAGTACAACGATTGAAATTTCTTTTGAGAGCTGAAAACCGACTTCTGCGCATGGGCCATGAAGTTTGAATCGCACTGTACGTGCGCACCCGCACGTGGTATTTTGTGGAAGAGCCACACTCAAGGGGCCAAAGAGCCGCATGTGGCTCGCGAGCCGCAGTTTGCCGACCACTGGACTAGGAGATGCTTTCATAGGGCTCTGGTACAGGCTGAGTCTGCCCTTTGGGTGTGTTGTTTTCAGAACTGATTGGGTTGTAATCTGGTGTAGTCTAAAGCCAGCCACCAGTTGTATTATTTTGGAGACTCTTGACAGGGGCTCCAGTGCAAGCCAAGATCAGCCACAGTTTGTGTCAGGCTCAGGCCACCTAGTGGGCTATAAAGTAATCTGCCATGGTTAATACTTGTGCTGGGCGTGGAGGCCACTGAGACAGGATGTGCTGCCAAGTGAGGCCAGATGCCACCAGTTCCATGCTTGGGACTGTGCGGTGGGCACCACAGTGTGACCTGAGGTAGAGGACTCTTGAGCCAGGTTTGTGGCTAATTAGTTGAAGCTATGTTCTAGGCCTGTGGTCGGCAAACCGCGGCTCGCGAGCCACATGCGGCTCTTTGGCCCCTTGAGTGTGGCTCTTCCACAAAATACCATGGCCTGGGCGAGTCTATTTTGAAGAAGTGGCGTTAGAAGAAGTTTAAAAAATTTGGTTCTCAAAAGAAATTTCCATCGTTGTTCTGTTGATATTTGGCTTTGCTGACTAATGAGTTTGCCGACCACTGTTCTAGGCCAATACTGGCCACAAGCTGTGCCAGACTTGGGACCATCTGATAGGAGTTACAATGCAAGTGGAGAATGGTCATTGGAGATACTTAGCAAGTAGTACAGGGCATGCTGAAACCAGCAGCTGCTTGTTTGGGGTTTGTGGAGCCCTGAGAGATTCTAGGGGTGTCTGTAGCACAAGCCAAGGCAGGTTGCTTATGTGAAAAAACTGCTAAAATTGGCTTGGGTGGTATCTCAGAGAATCACCAGGGCAGGCAAAGAACGTTAGTCAGGTTAACTGTGAACTCAGATTTGGTGCTCACCTGAGGCTGTCAACTGGAAAGAGGACTTAACAAAGGAGTAATGGTGCCTATTAGAGCTTTTGTCCCTGGAATGATCTGCCCCAAATTCTGCCCTTCCAGCCCTCACCCTGGTTCCGCCCGTATGTCCCTGGTGCTCTTTGAGCTGCAGTACCCACACTGGAGCCCAGGATGAGTGAGTCTGTGCACGGCCTCTCAAGAAGAATACCTGGAACTCCAGCAGCTCTTGGTTTCAGCCCTCTGCAATCCCCACTGATTTTCATAACCAGAAAGATTGGGACTGCTCTTCCCAGCACTGGGGTACTGGGATCCCTTATTTCACAGGAGGGGCTGCCAGCAGAGATTCTCTCTGAATTATTAATCGCCATACCAGTGAGGTGGGCCCCGCCTGTTTCACATCTCCACCCCTACTACAAATCTGTCAAAACTTCTTTTTTATACCCTTAGTTACAGGACTTCTGTTCAACTAGTTTTCAGGTAGTTCTCAATGTTGGTTGTTCTATAACTTAGTTGTAATTTTGATGTGGCTTGTGAAGAAGCGAGCAGTGTTTACCTACTCTGCCATCTTGACCAGAAGTAAGATACCTTAGCATTCTTAAAGTTTGTAGCATATTACTGTACAAATTGATTTGTCCACTACATTTTATGATTATTAATAGAAGATATTTTTACTGTAATACACACTAGCCAAGTTAACACATATTCTATGTATTCTTCATGGTTTTATTAGTTACTCTTAATATAGTAATTCTCAAGTAAAAACCTTCATTATTTGCCTGCAGAAAATCTATTTGCCAGTGATTTTGTCCTGGATCAGCACAATTTACTGGCCTGATATGTAAAGCAGAGAAGGTTTGAGACAGTGACTCCTTTCTGAAAAAGAGGTTTAAAGCCCAAGCAGTTTAATGTTTATACCTTCCCCCCAGGAAAAGACTGTTATCTTTTGTTAGCAACTGACAATTTATCACGAGGTGAGTTCTGAAAATATGACACCTTATTTCATAATATAGTGATCTAGTATTTCAGAATTGTTAAATATTTAAACAATGGAAAAGTTTGATCTGAAAGTAAGTACCTAATTTAGAGAAAGTTGAGGTTATTAAAAACTGGTATTATTTAATATGTCACATTCTATGATTGACAACATTATGTCACCACAAAGAAAGGAACAAAGGTTGAGTAATCGCACATTCTTAGGAATTTACTGAGAACTATAAATCTCTTTTAAGTTATACAAGTAATATAGTCTTGTGTAGATCTATGTAGCTAAGCAAAGCAGTTAGTCTTTGATGTACTTAAACTTACGAAAGGTTTAGGATTATGTCTTTAGGCAAAGATGCCTAGAGGAAGGAAGGTATAGATCAAAACTGACATCATGACACAATAAATAGAAGATTGGAATGAATATATCTTCTAAGTCAAACAAGTAATGTCTCTCAAGCACAATGTAAAGTGAACAGTTAGTCACAATTTTAATTGGAGAATTAAAAACTTGTTTTGTATCTTAATTTGAGATAAGATAAAAAATGCCCCCATCACCCTGCCACTGCTGCCACCAGTATATATGCATACTAGAGAATTTATATTAATGAGATATTTTAAATATAAGAACAAATCTTTACCTTTGTCCATGTATTATCTACTGAATACATTTTCACAATCATATCATGATTTTACACTGAAACAAAAGAGGCATTTAGGAAGAAGATAACTTACTAAAAATCAGTTTTTTGAGTGATTTTTGATGACACTGGGTTACAAAAATTAAGATAAATAAATGATTCAAATTTTGTTAAATATATGCATAGTAAAAATCAGAAATCGGATAATTAGTATTTGTTTTTAATATTGTATAGCTCTCCATTAAGCACAAATAATGTTTTATCTCAGAATTTAAAAGATGGCAATTTATAAAGTTACAGCCTTTTATAGAATAGTATCTGCAAGATAATATATATATATATATATATGTATATATATATATATATATATGCCTAAGCGACCATTTGACCAGTAGCTATGATGTGCACTGACCACCAGGGGGCAGATGCTCAATGCATAGGCATGGAAACATGGAACAGACTGATAAATCTCAGAGGGAAGGGGAAAGGGTGGGAAGAGATTAACCCAGAGATCTTATATGCATACTAGAGGTCCAGTGCATGAAAATTAGTGCACATGGTGGGGGGTCCCTCAGCCCAACCTGCACCCTCTTGCAGTCTGGGAGCCCTCAGGGGATGTTCGACTGATGGCTTAGGACTGCTCCCTAAGAGAAGCAGGCCTAAGCTGCAGTCTGGCCTCCCTCTGTGGGAAGCGACCAGCGGGCCGGCCCTGCCACCAGTTGCCTCACTTTGTGGGACGTGACCAGGCAGGCAGATCAGGAGACAGTGCCAGCTGGCGAGTGGCCAGCCCCATTCCCCCAATCACCCCTCCGCCACCGCCCCTCCATCACCATCCCCTCCTTCTGCCCATTGGCACGTGCCTTGGCTGGCTTGGCGCTGCCTGCTTGCCAGCCCCGCCCCCTGCCAACCGGTCATTCTGCCGGTCAGTCGATTTGCATATTACGCTTTTATTATATAGGACTAGAGGCCCGGTGCACAGATTGATACACTGGTGGGGTCCCTCAGCCTGGCCTGTGGGGATCAGGCTGAATCTATGTACTGGGCCTCCAACATTCCCTAAGGGGTCCTGGATTGCAAGAGGGCGCAGGCCAGACTGAGGGACTCCATTGGTGCACAAATCCATGTACTGGGCCTCTAGTATATGATAAGTGTATTTGGAACTACAGTGCATTTGGAAGCATTTCCTAACATGTGAATGTATAGACAGTCACAATAAGTGCAGCCGGGAATTATCTTTGAAGATGGTTTTAAAAAATATTTCTATAGAGGAAGTTGTTTTGGTTTTCTTCTTCTATTCTTCTAAACACTATTCAAATCTTATTCTAACAGATGAAGTGCTGGCTAACCTCCCCTACCTCGCTTCCCCCTCCCCCCACAAGTTGCTATAGCTTTTACAGTGACAGGCATTTTGCTGGGTTTATGGTCACCCCATTAAAGATATTTCCCAGACTTCCATTACAGTTAGTGGTACACTTATGAGCAGGTTTTGTCCAATTAGCAGAAGTGATGTGTAACTCCTGTGTTGTACCTTGAGCAAGAAAAGAGATTGCCTTCCTTTTTTCTCCTCCTCCTTATATGTAGGGATGCAAATCTTCAAACGTGCAGGCTATACCCTACAGATGACAAAGCAACACGCTAGAAGGAGCCTGGTAATCTGATGCCAGGATTCCTTACCAGTTCTGGAACATCTCCCAGGATTATATGTAAAAGAAAATTCTTTCAAGTCACCGTGGTCTCCCTTTGGAGAAGCCTATACTCTTTCATACTTAATGCACATGCTGGCATTATCGCACCACTAGGGACGCTACCAGTGAAGCTCATTTAACCCTGGTTACTCTGACTGACATACTGCTCGAGGTCCTAGCCAGAGCAATTAGGCAAGAAAACAAAATATAAGGCATCCAAATCAGAAAGGAAGAAGTAAAACTTGTCTCCTTTAGCAGGTGAGACTATATATATATATATATGTACTCCTAAAGTTGGAGGATACAAAATCAATATTATTATTCTATACACTAGTAATGGATTATCAGAGAAGTTAATAATACAATTCCATAAAAATAATCTCAAAATATATTCAACTAAGGAGGTGAAATATCTGTACACTGAAATGACAACCCTTGGATAGAAGATGCAAACAAATGGGAAGATATCCATATTCATGGGTTGGAATAATTAATATTGTTAAATATCCATACTACTCACACCAGTTTACAGCTTCAATACAACCCCTATTGAAATTCCAATGGCATTTTCACAGAAATAGAATAAACAGTCCTAAAATTTGCATGGAATCCAATATACCCTGAACTGCCAAAGCAATTTTGATAAATAAGACAAAGATAGAAGCATCTTTCAAATTTTGTCACAAAGCTACAGTAGTAAAAAAAGCACGCTATTGGTTTTTTGGGGAGGATTTCAAGATGGTGGCAGAGTAAGCGGAAGCTACACTCACCTCCTCCTAGGACCAAACTGGAATTACAGCTAAATTAAAGAACAATCATCCTGGATAACCAACTGAAGACTAGCTGACGAGGAGTCTTATAACCAAAGATTTATAGAAGAAGCCATATCAAGACTGGTAAGGACAGAGACTCAAAAAAGGCTGGGCCTGCTCCCATGGGCAGCGGCTGAGGTTCTGGATGGATATCTTACCTGTGGGAGGTTCCCCTGAGAAGTGTGGAGCCCAAGCCCCAAGCCAGGTTCCCTAGCCCAGAGATGGGAAGAGGTGCTCACATAACATCCGGCTGTGAAAAGCAGTGGGGTTTCTGTCTGCCAGGGAGAGACAGAGTCTGCTGGAGACACAGGCACCCTCTTAAAGGACCAATGCACAAAATTTCCTTTGCAGCCACTTACGTAGGACTCAGATTTGCCTGAGGAGTGCCAGATCCCTGTGCTGAGCCATTCTTCACTATCTTTGGACCTCTGCATAGTATTCCTGATGTCATTCCTAAAGCTGTGAACTGACTATGAACCATTTTATCATGGTTTAATATTGCTATGCTTAATAATACTCTTTCAAATCATCATCATTCTTGATATGGTCAGTGTTAATGACACATCTGTTCTACTTATTCTGGCATATATTTCTTATTTTTAAAAACTAATTAAATTTATTGGGGTGACATTAGTTAATAAGGTTATATACACTGAGTGGCCTGATTATTATGATCTCTGAACGCATAATAATCTGGCCACTCAGTGTATATGTATGTGTGTGTGTGTGTGTGTGTGTTAGAGGCCCAGTGCATGAATTCGTGCATGGGTGGGGTCCAGCCAGCCTGCCCAGGGGGAGGGGACATGGGCGGTTGGCCGGCCTGCCTGTTGGTCGAACTCCTGGTCGAGGGGACAATTTGCATATTAGCCTTTTATTATATAGGATATACACTGAGTGGTCAGATTATTATGTGTTCAGAGATCATAATAATCTGGCCACTCAGTGTAGGTTTCCAGTGATACATGATCTGTACATTGCATTGTGTGCCTACCATCCAAAGTCAAATCATTTTCTGTTACTATATATTTGGCCAAGATATGGAAACAACTGCAGTGTCCTTTGATAGAAGATGTGGTACATATATACAATTAAATATTCTTTTGATATCTTACATAACTTGTCCTTTTGTTTGCAGCAGAGAACCCTTTTGAAAGCCAAAGCTTAATTACTTTCTGCTTTTGGAAAAGTTTGAGAGACCAAAGTTTAATTAAATTCAGGTAATCTGAGAGAAAATTAGCTTTTGGAAGAGACTATAATGAAACCAGATACTCTTTCCTAATTCCACTGGGAGACGCTCCAGTTTTCTGGAACAAAACTAGAGTAGACCATTCACCTAAGATGCTCACCTTTTGATAGTTACTGTTGTTATGGAATGCTATCTTTGTTAAGGGATAGTAATCAAGGTCAAAGAGTAAGTTCTAAAAACACTGAAAATTGGGGAGTAACAAGGTTCCAGTGAAGAAAAAGTAACTGGCTAGAGATGAAGCAGGGCTCAAAGAGGGCACACCAAGCTCTCTGGCTAGGAATTACCAGCTGGCCACAGCAACCTGATTAAAGAATGCACAGAGTACATTTTGGTGCACAGTGGAGCTGCTTCATTTTTCTGGTATCTCAATGCAATCTCTTCATATTTCCTTTTACTCCTAGTAAACTTAAATAGCTTTTACTGGTAAATGCAGAGATGGCCCCCATTATATCTGATACCCTGGTGGAAAAGGCAGGGTACATAACTAAGGAAAATTCCCATGAAATTTGCTATGAATTAACCTTTCTCCTGTATTTTCCCAAATGGCTAGAGGGATATGGATGGAGGATATTTGTAACCCCATCATATAACATCATAATTCCTATTAATATGGTATGGTTTCATTATTTAGTTAAAAGTGACTTCTCATAACAAATATACCTACCTCACAGAAATGTAAGGATTAAGTTAGTTAATATCTGTATTTTAGATCAGTGTCTGGCCCATAGTAAACATGTAAAAAATATTAACTATTATTATTTATTTTTTTTAAAATATATTTTATTGATATTTCACAGAGAGGAAGGGAGAGGGATAGAGAGCTAGAAACATCGATGAGAGAGAAACATTGATCAGCTGCCTCCTGCACACCTCCCACTGGGGATGTGCCCGCAACCAAGGTACATGCCCTTGACCGGAATCGAACCCAGGACCTTTCAGTCCGCAGGCCGACGCTCTATCCACTGAGCCAAACCGGTTTCGGCATTAACTATTATTATTTGGAGGCACATCAATAATGAGATATAGTAATAGGTTAAAGTTATTCTTATGTAATATTGTTTTAAAAGTATGTAATATTATATTAATACTATTTCTTATTGATTAGGAATAGAGATTTTGAAAGTGGTTTATGCATCAATCTGGAACCCCTTCAGGGTTAAGGTAGACTGGAATCATCTTTCTGGTAAGCAATTGTCAGCTTTGGTATTAAAGTTTATAGCTACCCTGGTGGTAATGGCTTTGAGCCCTTCAGTACCACCTGGAAGGCTGGAATAGCTGGTGGTGATATTAGACAGAAGCTGAAAAGTGCTCCATTTTTCTGCAACAGCATTCCAAAAAACAAAGCACAAAATGACCTATCAATGGAGAGGAACTTTGCAGAAGTTCCACAAAGAAATGAAGTCTGTTACAGTTCTGAGGGTGCTTTGCCTAATCTAGGAACAGGAAATACAAGAAGAATATGAATTGGGATGTCTAGAGATCAGGACTTCCAGATTTAGTCCCATTAGATAAACGGAGTTTAGAAAAAGGAAGGTCATGTTGATATCATAATAGTTTTTAAAAACTATCATTTTTCTATATTATGAAGTTTTGAATGGTCCTTTAGATTCAAGTTAGGCTTTTTATTTGTTCTCTGTGGAAGACTGCATTGTAAAATGACTCTAGGAATTTCTAAACAAAAACAGATCACCCATCAAATGTAAAATCCCATATGAAGTACTTTGATACAGGGGAGAATTCTTTTGAGATATGACATGTCTATGTGTATAAATAAAGGATTATATAAATTCCTGTGTTGGGCCAGGAATAGCTGATGACAAACTCTTTTTCTCTCAAAATCATATGAAGAGAACAAAGTCCTTTTTACTTTTTGCTAAGTGGTGATTAATCATTGATCATCAATTTTCATATTAACACAATTCCAACTTACATATTTATATTGTACTACTTAGCCAGGCTTAATTCTTTTGTTTTTTTTTAAAGACACTATCTTTACAAAGAAAGTAATTCAAATTAACCAACCATGACCTAAAACATAAACAGAAATGATACTGAGTAAGTATTGATTAAAGTAAAAATCACTTTAAAAAAACCCCAGCATGAATTCTTACCTACTCCAGATGTTATAGATTCTGCATCAACGTCTCGAGCTCTTTTTCTTGCCACTTCAGCTAGTGCCAATTCACCCTTATCTAGTGCAAGGTAATGGATGTCCTTTGGAAGGAAAGCAAAATAAAAGATTAGTCCAAAATGAATGTTGGTTAAGTTACAAAGGAGATTTTGAAAGGAAGAATTTATTGTTCAGATTACAAAGCAGACATGGCGTATAAATATTCTTTCTTAGTATTTTAATTTTCTTGAAATGGAGATTATAGCTATAACTAATGGCATTTATTTATACAATTCATTTTAAATCTTTAAATCAAATGTTTGACATACTCAGTTTTCTCAGGGAATAAAAATCTTAATTACTGTTTTCCCTGTGAGGAGATTTTAATGAAGAAAAACCTCAGCTTCTTCAAAATTCAGTTGTTTGGAATACTAGTACCAAATTTGTCTCTGATATTTATGTGTCTAACACATATTACTTTGTTAAGATTATTAATACTACTATTTGAATTCAGTCAACAAATCATTGCCTCCTAAACTGCCAGCGGTTTTTGGAGTACACAGCTCAGTTACAAATACCCGATTTCAAGAAG
This sequence comes from Plecotus auritus, assembly GCF_963455305.1. Lineage (NCBI taxonomy): Eukaryota > Metazoa > Chordata > Mammalia > Chiroptera > Vespertilionidae > Plecotus > Plecotus auritus. The sequence continues at coordinate 137,384,939 of NC_137782.1, read as the reverse complement.
CTCTGAGCCCAGTGGGGAGGCCACTGTAAGCAACAGTTAATGAATTAAAGTGCTATAAAGCGAAAGAGAAGGAACTGATCCTTGATCTGAGTCTTGAAGGATAAATAAAAGTTATACTAGGCAATGGCAGGTCTTTCAATATGAAAGGAGTACTGGATGGAGTTAGAACATTTTTGGTTCACAGAATGATTATTGGAATGATAATTTTAATGCAATAAAAAGGGAAAAAGAATGAGCAGTTTACAATGAAATATAAATAACCTATAATCATGAAAAAATATTTCACTGTATATTAATAAATAAATATAAATAGAAAAAAATGTAATTTCAAATTCAACTTTAAAGTTAATATTTACTGTTTGCAAAGTATGTGGGGAGATAGGCACTTACATTTACTGGGAATGTAAGAATTTACTTGGTGTACCGGTTAATAATGCGGATTTTGTGATCAAAGAAAACACGGTAATTTCAAGAGAAACATCAAAAGTGCTTTATTCAAAGTAATGTCCATCGCTAGCCACACATTTCCCCCATCTTTCAGGTAATTTGTGGATACCGTCCCAATAGAACTTTTCTTGTTTTGAGGCAAACCATTCAGAGACCCAATTTTCCACTTCTTCATACGTTTTGAAGTGCTGCTCAGAAAGTGCATGTGCCATCGATCAGAACAAGTGGTAATCTGAAAGAGCAAGGTCTGGTGAATACGGTGGGTGGGTTAATACTTCCCAGGCAAGATCTTTTAACATGTCTTTAACTGGTTTTGAAATGTGTGATGATGCGTCATCATGAAGCAAAATTACTTTGCCGTGTCTTCTGGCCCATTACGGTCGTTTCACGATCAAAGCATGGTTCAAATTGATTATTTGTTGTTGGCAGTGATCAGTATTAATGGTTTCACCTGGTTTTAGAAGCTCATCATACCACACCTTCCTGATGCCACCAAACGCAGAGCATTGTGTTCTTTCAGAAGCGATTTGGCCTTGCAGTCGATGTTGATGGTTGACCTGGATCAACCCATGATTTTGTGCATTTGGGATTCTGAAAATAAATCCACTTTTCATTGCCAGTCACAATTCTATGCAAAAAAGACTTTCTTTTGTGCCACTGAAGCAACATTTTACTGATGACTTTTCGGTTTTCCATTTGTCTTTTGTTCAGTTGATGTGGCACCCATTTTCCTTCCTTTAAAATCTTTCCCATTGCTTGTAAACGATCGGAAATTGTTTGCTGAGCCATGTTTAATCGTTCTGCAAGTTGTTTTTGAGTTTGACATGCATCTTCATCCAATAATGCTTGTAACTGTTGGTCTTCAAACTTTTTCAGTTGATCTGGACGTTGTCTTTCACATCGAAATCATCACTTTTAAAGTATTTAAATCAGTGTTCACAAGTATCTTGAGATGGAGCATGTTCACCATAAGCTTTCCGAAGTATACAATAACTTTTTCTTCAAAATAAAGTAATGAAATTCGACATTTTTAAGTGTAAAAATATCTATGACGTTAACACCTTCAGCAAATTTGACATACGAAGCTTTGAAGCTTGCTGTCAATACAACAAAATAGCATACATATCAAATCGCATATATATCAACACATGTGTAACTCTATCTATTGAAAAAAATCCACATTATTAACTGGTACACCTAGTATGCAGTAGGGCTAAATATAGCCTGCCTTTTATACAGTTATTAAGAATGATGTTTACTTTTTAAATGGTTGAAGAACTGTGCTCTTATTTAACTCTGAATGGCTTTCAAATTAGCTTATGCTGCAGACTTGAAAATGTTTCAACCTAAAACTAAAAGGCAAAACTACTTATTTGTGAAACTTAATACTGTGATAAAGTTGTTCCAGTGAGAACTAACATTGTTTGACTTAAAAGTAATGTCAGGCTATTACACATTTCCTGCACTGTCAAAAGTTAAAAAAAAAAAAAAAAGGATCTCCATTTCTACACAAATTCCTGGCAATATATTTTCCAAATTTAATCCACAGCAGAGTTTCTCAACCTTGATGCAAGTGCAAAGAAATTTCCATATTCCAAAGTCTATTTAACAGTGTAATTGAAGAACTTTAATTGGAAGTGATTAATTTGCAATGTAATGATATGCTAAAAGGCAGGCTAGTCTTTTAGCTAATAGAATTTCAAAAAAAGACCTCTCATAGATTGATATCAATATATAGCAATACCTATTTTTGAGGAAAGAAATTTGTAAAGGTGAAATATGTAAAATCTCATGACAGATTAGCATTAATAGATGAACATTTGCAATAGACTTTGATAATAAAGAACACCGACTTTCAACCCTAATTGAAATGTTATCCCCACCAAATTCCATTATTCACATTCATAGACCTGTATTACAAAAATTACACTCAATTATTATATTTTAATATTATCAGTAAAGATTTATGGAAATTTATTTCTTGTTATATATACATATACTATATAATAAACTTCAATTTTTCCTCTTGTGCCATAGCCTTCAATATTTGCTGTCTGGCCCTTTACAGAAAAAGATTGCTGTTTCCACATTTTAACAACATATCAGAATTTAAAATTTGCCTACATATACTTTTGGGAAATCTTCCTAAGGAAATGATGTGACACTGTATGTCCAAAATTGGTGATGAGAGCATAACTTATATAACAATGAAAAATTGGAAACAATGTAAATATACACCAATCCAGAGTATCATGATAGTTTCATAATAGGTCCCTATATTCAATGAAGAAATTAATAATAATTTAAAATATTCAACTGTATTCAATTTGCTAGTATTGCATTTAAGACTTTCGCATCTATTTCATAATTAAGAAAAGTCTATGACTTTACTTGAGTTTCACTGCTAACAATCCCTTAGCTGTTATCAAGGATATACTACACTTATAAAATAAGTTAGATGGCTTTTTTTATTTTTCTCATTGGAAATATTTCTATGTGATTCTTAGCTGAAAATAAGCAAAAGATATGTAATACATTTGAGAAGAAATTATCAACCATTGGTGAGTGACATAAAGACCTGATTAAAACACAGACATATCTGTTTATGGCTGGGAAGACTATACATAATGAAGGTATCAATTCTGACCCAAATTAATGTGTAAAAATCAGTGGAATGCAAATCAAAATCCCTTCAAGGTAGTTATGGGACTTACTAGTAGATCTTAAAATTCATATTTAAAAACAAAGTCAAGACTAAGATTTATTCTGGTTAACATTAAGACTATATAACACTGGTATGCAGACATATAAACCAAAGAAAAAGAAATATGCCCATATAAAAATGGTTTTTCTTTGTGAGTTACTCATGCTAATATTTAGTGTTTAGCAGTGATGTAAGTATTGGTTCTAAGACCTGTGGTCCACAAATTACTTCTAGAACATTTTCTCTCTCTCACTCTGGCATTCTTTCTCAATTCTATGATTACTCCTCTTTATTTTTTAATTGTTATAAGGAATTGGATCATTAATTTGAAGAAGGTAAACCTTAACACTTCTGAAGTTATTATATCTATTCCATGAAGGTTTTCATTTCTTAATCTTTCCGTTTGGAACACACTAAAGTACACTCTATTTACTTGGTGATACTTGTAGGCCTCCTAACTATTCATAAACAGGCATACCTCAGAGATACTGAGGGTCTGGTTCCAGACCACCACAATGAAGTAAATATTGCAATAAAGCCAGTCACACAAAATTTGGTTTCTCAGTGCATATAAAAGTTATGTTCCAGTAAGTGTACAACAGCATTATGTCTAAAAAATGTACACACCTTAGTTAAAAAATACTTTGTTGCTAAGAAATGCTAACCATCATTTGAATCTTCATGAGCTGTAATCTTTTTGCTGGTGGAGGGAGGGTCTTGATGTTGATGGGTACCGACTGATCAGGGTGGTGGTTACTGAAGGCTGAAGTGGCTGTGGCAATTTCTGAAACAGGACAATGAAGTTTGCAGCACCCATTGACTTCCTTTCACGGGGGATTTCTCGGTAACATGGGATGCTGTTTGACAGCATTTTACCCACAGTAAAACTTTTTTTCAAAATCGGAGTCAACCTCTCAAGCCTTGATGCTACTTTACCAACCAAGTTTAAATACTGTTCTAAACCCTTTGTTGTCATTCTTCACAGCATCTTCAGGAGTAGATTCCATCTCAATAAGCCACTTTCTCTGCTCATCCATCAGAAGCAACTCCTCAGCCATTCAAGTTTTAGCAAGAGATTGCAACAATTCAGTCATTTCTTCAAGACTCCACTTCCAATTTTATTTCCCTTGCTATTTCTACCATATCTGCACTGAAGTCTTGTATCCCCCAAAGTCGTCTGTGAAGATTGAAATAAACTTCTTCCAAACTTCTGTTAAGGTTGGTATTTTCTTGTTGTTGTTGTTAATCCTCACCCAATGATATTTTTTCCATTGATTTTTAGGGAGAGTGGAAGGGAGGGGGAGAGAGAGAAACATTGACGTGAGAGAGACACATCAATTGGTTGCCTCCCATTCACACCACAACTCGGGGCGGGGATCCAGCCTGCAACCAAGGTACATGCCCTTGGCTGGAATTGAAACTGCAACACTTCAGTCCATGGGCCAATGCTCTAACCACTGAGAAAACTGGCTAAAGCAAGGTTGATATTTGATAGCTGAATCATGAATGTTCTTAATGGCATCTAAAATGGTGAATCATTTCCACAGGTTTTCAAGTTACTTTGCCCAAATACATCAGAGGAGTCAGCATCTATGGCAGCTATAATCTTACAAAATGTATTTTTTAAATAATAAGATTTGAAAATCAAATTTACTCCTTGGTCCATGGGCTGCAGAATAGATGTGTTAGCAGCTTTGAAAACAGCAATTATCTTGTATATCTCCATCAGAGCTCTTGGGTGACCAGATGAATTGCCAATGAGCAATAATAATTTGAAAGGAATCATTTTTTCTGAGCAGTAGGTCTCAACAGTGGGCTTAAAGTATTCAGTAAGCCATGCTGTAAATACATGTGCTGTCACTTAAGCATTGTTGTCCCATTTATAGAGCATAGGCAGAATAGGTTCAGCATAATTCTTAAGGGCCCTATGATTTCTGGAATGGTAAATAAGCATTGGCCTCAACTTAAAGTTACCAGCTGCATTAGTCCCTAATAAGTGAGTCAGCCTGTCCTTTGAAGGCAGACACTGAGATCTGCTGTCTAGCAATTTAGAGTCTTAAATGGCATCTTCTTCCACTGTAAGGCTCTTTGTCTACATTGAGTATCTGTGGTTTACTGTAGCCACCACCATTAATTATCTTAAGATATTGCTGGATAACCTGCTGCAGCTTCTACATCAGCACTTACTGCTTTACCTTGTATTTTTATGTTATGGGGATGGTTTCTGTCCTTCATGCATCAACCTCTGCTAGTTTTAAAACTTTTCTTCTGCAGCTTCCTCACCTCTCAGCCTTCATAGAATTGAAGAAATTTAGGGCCTTGCTCTGAGTTAGGCTGTGGCTTATGGGAATTTTGTGACTGATTTGATCTTTTATCGAGCCTACTAAAACTTTCTCTGTATCAATAATGAGGCTGTTTCACTTTCTTATCATCCCTGTGCTCACTGGAGTAGCACTTTAATTTACTTCAAGAACTTTTCCTTTGCATTCACAACATGGCTGTTTGATGCAGGAGGCCTAGCTTTCAGCCTATTTCAGCTTTTGATATGCCTTCCTCACTAAACTTAATCATTTCTAGCTTTTGATTTAAAGTTAAAGATGTGCAACTCTTCCTTCACTTGAACACTTAGAGGCCATTGTAGGGTTATTGACTGGCCTAATTTCAATAATGTTGTGCTTCAAGAAATAGGGAGGCCTGAGGAGAGGGAGAAAGACGAGGTAATCGCCAGTTGGTAGAGTGGTTAGAATACACACCACATTTATCAATTAAGTTTGCTGTCATACATGGGCATGATTCATGGTGCCCCAAAACAATTACAATAGTTACATAAAAGATCACACTGTAATGAAAATAAAATTAAATAAAATGAACAAACCCACAAAAAAAGATCACAAATCACAATAACAAATACAATGATGATGAAAAAGTTTGAAATATTGAGAGAAGTACCAAAATGTGACACAGAGACATGAAGTGAAGCAAATGCTGGTGGGAAAATGGTGACAATAGACTTGCTCAATGCAAGATTGCTGCAAGCCTTGTTTGTATGAAACATAGTAACATAGTATCTGGAAGTGCAATAAAGCAAAGTATAATAAAATGAGGTAAGCTTGTACCTGAATGTGTTCTTAGCTAAATAGAGAGTGTATCTCTGTCATTCCTTGCCCCTTGGTTTGACAGAGCTCATAAGTCTTTAGGGTCTGATGCAAGATATATATATATATATATATATATATATATATATATATACACACACATACATACACACACACACAGACACACACACACACACACAAATATATATTCTACTATCCAGTCACTTCACAATTAGTTATCTTCTGGCTTTACTTATTTAATTTTTAGATAATCTTAAAATTAAATTAGTTTAATTTAGTTTAAATGTTTGATATATACAATTAAATGTGTAGATAAACCTCTGGGAATGGCTGCATTGTAAAGAAGTCAAGAAAATAATAACCATTTGGCTTTATAATCCATTTTCATGTATTTTACCTGAATAGGCCAGCACATCCAGGATAAAGGACATTCAATAAAACTGGTTGAATCTTAAGGCTAAGGTACTGTTAAATCACACTATATTAGAGACACTGCAAGAGGCCAACAGGGTAGTCATACCCTACCATTCATCCTGACCTCAAATCTAACCAACAGCTGTTAATAAAAAAAAATATTCTACAAACAATTATGGAAAGTTTACTATGTGCCAGATACAGAGGTTAATTTACCACAAAGCTAATGAAGCTTAAACTTCATTGCCACCTATTTGTACATGTCCTTGCCGGTACCTAATTTTGTAATGTAAAATTTTTTGAAATGTAAAATATTTTTCCTAAGAAGTGTTCCTCAAATTGTATAAGCCTCAAGCTCTATAAAACATGGATTTACCCCTGATGCCCAACCATCAAGGTTCTCACATGCTAGTAGACAGTGTTACAACATGCTTAATTGTTTAGAATCGTGTGTCTGGGAGGCATAAGGCACAAGGAGACGTTGTTTTCACAAGTTTTATAGTCTTTGTTTGTTTGTTTGTTTTGCTGGTCTTTTTTTGGAGACGATGTAAGATTAAAATGGCATATAACAAGTCTGAATGGACAATGTAGATGGCAATGTATTTCCAAAGTGTCATACTGATAAATCTCAACCCTTACTGCCACGCAACTAGGGTTACTTATGTTGGATGATTTTATTACAAGTTTTCAGGAAAATATTCATAAGAATGAACCATTAATTTCTGCCATTATTTTTCAATGACAATTTTATAATTTACCATTTACTAAAATGATTTATTAACATAATCATTTAGCACAATTAAGTGAAATTGGCTTCCTCTGAACAAAAGATAACAAACACCGGTAATCTCTGGTCATGATCCAGGTTTTACATTTACACACATCTGTCTGTATCATCTAAGATTTAAATAAAAAACTTGCTGTTCCTGGGTTCTCATTACCTTTACAGATGACTTTGAGTGTACTACTAGAATGAATATGCAAATTTACAACAAAAAGCATTTAATGCTAAAAATTTTTTGAATAGGTTTTTCATCTTCAAATTATACTGTAAATCAGTCACTGACAGATAATGACAACTATACTATATTAATGTTGTTATAACCTTTTCTAATTTTCACATCTGAGTATACAGGATATGTAGAAGCACTAAAAAAGATATGCAACAGCTAAATGATGACACTAATATGTCAACTTGGCAAATGGTAAATTACAAAATGGCCATATACATATTTAAGATTACCATGTTCTAGCCTTCACTGCTGTAATATTTTACTTAGTTAAAATCCATTGCTAATTGAAAATTTAAATTCATAACCTTCAGCTTTATAAGTTTAAGTTTGCCCAAAATTTTGCTTTCAGAACATTCAAGTTCATGATGCTCTATTTCAAGTACAGATAAAATAAAATGCTGATACCATTCCTGTTCTACTTATTTAAAAATAACATTTCTTTTCATAGGGCAAATATGATCAATAAGAAATTTTAAGAATTGAGAATAAAATATTTCTGATAATGTGTTAATATTATAGAATTTTCATATTTTGTAAATATGAGGAAAAAATAAATTTCAAGATAAGCAAGTATATTAAAGACTTTATATCATAGTTATATTGATATAAATTTTAGTAATTAGTTCTTAATGTCTACATAATGTTTCATACTCTTTCTTATATAAGAACAATGAATAATCCTTTTAAATGTGAAAATATATGGGAAGAACTTAAATTTTGTTACCAAATGAATTTACTTGCAATGGCACATGCCTTCATGTTAGACTAAGTTTTTGGAAGTTTTCATAGAACTCATAAATAAAACATATAATTTCTTTTCTAGAGTTATATTTTGGGTTTGTTTAAATTTTCTCTTTGGGGCTACTAGACTACTTAAATTCATTTATTTTGAATTAATTTTTAGCCATTTAGTTTTTAATAGAAAATCATTCATATTTCACTATGTTTCCATATTTATTCCACTGTTTTATATACCATTGAACAACACAGATTTGAACTGCATGGGTCCACTTATTTCAATAAATATAATCAACCCTCTGTATTTACAGGTTTTACATCCATGGATTCAACCTAACATAGATTGAAAACCGTATTTTTGGTCCATGACTGGGAATCTGCAAATGCATAGGGCCAACTGTATGCACTGTTCTGTGCTTTTTTATGTAAGGGTTTTGAGCATCCCCAAAGGATCATGGAGCCAATTCCCTGTGGATGCTGTGGGCTAACTGTAGTTAAGTTTTTGGGGGAGTCAAAAGTTATATGCAGATTTTTTTTTTTACTGCATGAAGAGTTGGTCCCTAACCCTCAGTTTTCAAGAGTCAACTATATTATTATCATAATCTTAAAAAATATTCCAGGAAAAGATGGCGACCGGCAGGAAGGTAGGGAGGGAGAGTGTGTGAGAGAGTGAGGGAGCGATAGAGGTATGTGTGGACGTGTGTGGGTGTGTGTGTGAGTGAAATAGGGACAGTTAGACCCTGCAGTTCTTCCAGGGGGCTGCCAATCCGGGCAGTCTTAGATGGCAAAACCCTGCTGCCACCGCAAATACTCCGGGGAGGACACTGGCGGCACAGAGACCACGCCATCTTGAAGAACAGAACTGCTTAAGACTAGAATCCTAGCCTCGCCAACACCCAGTCTGGTCTCAGAAGCAAACCAGGACCCTACAGCCACACTGGTAAAAGATCTGCGATCACTACTGCAGACCCAGGGACACCAGGACTCCAGGCACCCAGCCGCAGATTTCTGTGAGTCACAAAGCCAATCCCCCCACCCCTGCCGCCCCCGTGGCAGCAACATAGAAACTACCAGACCCCAGCCGCACAATAAGGCTTTCTGCACACACAAAGCAGTGGCAACTCTGCCCGACTTTGAGCCTTGGTGTCGGACACGGGAAGTTTGTTTCCCGCGACTCGTCTCTGCGCCCAGGCAGGGAGACTGGGCTAAATTTGAGCCTAGCTGCTCATCCCTAGGGAGGTAGTTTTCTGTGACCAGATCCCGCGCCCATGCAGGGCAGGGAGACAGCGCTGAACTTGAGCCCGGTCTTGTGAGCTCTGGGAATTTGTTTCCTGCGACTCATCTATGCGCCCAGGCAGGGCAGGGAGATAGCGCGGAACTTGAGCCCGGACTTGTGAACTCTGGGAATTTGTTTCCCACGACTCGTCTCTGCGCCCAGGCAGGGAGACTGAGCTGAATCTGAGCCTAGCTGCTCATCCTTAGGGAGGTAGTTTTCTGTGACCAGATCCCGTGCCCAGGCAGGGCAGGGAGACAGCGCGGAACTTGAACCCGGACTTGCGAACTCTGAGAATTTGTTTCCTGCGACTAGTCTCTGTGCCCAGGCAGCGAGGTAGTCCTGAATTTGAGCACAGGCGCACGACCTAGGGGAGATTGTTTTCTGCAACCAGATCCTGCACCCATGCAGGGAGACAGTGCTGAATTTGAGCCTGGGGGTGCAAACCCGGGGAGTTTGTTTCCCATGACCAGACCCTGCACCTTAGCAGAGAGGATGCGCTGAATTTGAACCTGGATGTGCGGACTCGGGGAGTTTGTTCCCCATGACCAGACCCTGTGCCCACACAGGGAGGCAGCGCTGAATTTGAGCCTGGGTGCATGGACACGGAGAGTTTGTTTTCCACTGTGCACACCCACACTAAGTGGCAGTGCCACCTGACTTTGATTCAGGGCAAGCGCACACAGAAGGCTGTTTACCACAGGGCAGAAGTGGACCTCCTGCCAACACAGTGCAACTGAGCAACCTGGTCTCCCAAGCAGATTGGGGACCCTGAATCTCCACGCAAGAGGCAGCAATGAGCACCAGTGACTAGACTCTGTTCCTCATTGCGTGCGCCTGGTATCCCTGATTCCCAGTACATTTACACTAAGAGCCAGTGACTCTAATTCTTGGCGCATGTGCACACAGGGACCTGAATCTCAGTGCAAGGTAGCACCAAGCAACAGAGACTCTGATACTCGGTTCTCGGCATGGACACAGGGAGCCTCTAACTCCTGACACGCAATAGGGGACTTTGATTTTTGGCACACGCCAGTGCATCCTCTGTTTCAATGTGGCGCAGGCCACACTAAGTCCCTGATCTAGGTGCACACACGAGGCCACACTAAGTGCCTGTGACTCTGACACAGGGCGAGCATGGCTCTCACCAACCCACAGCAACCGCACGTCTTGGTGTCAGAGCTCTTCAGTGACACTTGGGGGTGCAAAACTCCCACTGCACACGGCCCAGGCCCCCGCAACTCGACATTTGAACCTTCTGGTGATAGTCAGAATGGGGAGACAACGAAGCAATCCCCAGAGGAAAGAAAAGAAAGAATTGCCAAAAAAGGAAATAAGTGAAACGGAAGCATGCAACATGACAGAAAAAGAATTCAGAGTAATGGTTATACAGTTCATACACTGGATGGACGAAAAAAATCAACAACTTATACAAAAATCAGGAAGAAATGAAAAATGATATAGCTACAATCAAAAACACTATGGAAGGCTTCAACAGTAGACTAGAAGAAGCAGAGGACTGAATCACCGAGTTAGAAGATCAGGTACAGAAACAAGCCCAATCTGAACAGCAACTAGAGAAAAAAATTAAAAAGCAGGAGAGCCTAAGGGAGCTTTGGGACAATGCAAAACGAAATAACATACGTATAATAAGGCTCCCAGAAGGACAGGAAGAGCAGCAAGGATTAGAAAATTTATTTGAAGAAATAATGACAGAAAACTTCCCTGATATGGGGAAGAAAAAAGTTACTCAAGTACAGAGAATCCCAAGCAAGATGAATCCCAAAAGACCCACACCAAGACACGCCACAATTACAATGGCAAATGTTATTGACAAAGAAAGAATCTTAAAGGCTGCAAGAGAGAGACAGAAAGTTACCTACAAAGTATCCCCCATCAAATTATCAAATAATTTCTCAACAGAAACACATCAAGCTAGAAGGGAATGGAAGGATATATACAAAGTGATGCAAAGCAAGGGACTGAATCCAAGAATACTCTATCTAGCAAGACTATCAATCAAAACTGAAGGGGAAGTCAAGAGCTCCGCAGACAAAAACGGTTAAGGGAGTTTATCACTACCAAGCCAGCAATGCAAGAAATGCTAAAGGGAATGCTATAAAAAGAAGAAACAAAAAGATAAGAAGGAACACAATCTCGAAAACTAAAAATGGCTACAAACAAGTAACTTTCAATAATAACTTTAAATGTAAACAGACTAAATGCTCCAATCAAAAGACATCGAGTGGTGGAATGGATAAAAAAACATGACCCATATATATGCTGTCTACAAGAGACCCACCTCAGAACAAGGGACTCACACAGACTGAAAGTGAAGGGATGGAAAAATATCTTTCAGGCAAATGGAAATGAAAAAAAAGCTGGGGTAGCAATACTTATATCTGACAAAATAGACCTCAAAGTGAAGGCCATAACAAGAGATAAGGAAGGCCACTTCATAATACTAAAGGGATCGATACAACAAGAGGATATAACCCTGATAAACATATATGCACCCAATTCAGGAGCACCCAAATACATAAAAAGTCTCCTGGAAGATATTAAGAGAGAGAATGACAACAATACAATCATAGTAGGGGACTTTAATACACCACTGACATTACTGGATAAATCCTCTAGACAAATAAATCAGCAAAGAAATAACAATCCTAAATGACTCACTAGACCAGATGGACTTAATTGACATCTTCAGAACATTTCACCCCAAAGCTACGGAATATATGTTCTTCTCAAGTGCTCATGGGACATTTTAAAAAATAGACCACATACTGGGTCACAAGCAATGTCTCCCCAAATTCAAGAAGATTGAAATCATACCAAGCATCTTTTCAGACCACAATGGCATAATATTAGAAATAAACTACAATAAAAACAATCCAAAACACTCAAACACTTGGAAGCTGAATAGCATGTTATTAAATATTGATTGGGTTACCAATGAGATCAAAGAAGAAATTAAAAAGATTCTGGAAACTACTGACAATAAAAACACAATAATTCAAAACCAATGGGACACAATGAAAGCAGTCCTGAGAGGGAAGTTTATAGCTCTACAGGCCTACCTCAAAAAACAAGAAAAAAATGGTAGTAAATCATCTAACGCTACAACTCAAAGAATTAGAAAGGGGGCAACAAGAAAAGCCCAGAGTGAGCAGAAAGAAGGAGATAATAAAGATCAGAGCAGAAATAAATGACATAGAGACAAAAAAAAAAAAAAAAAAACAATACAAAAGATCAATGAAACCAAGAGCTGGTTCTTTGAAAGGATAAACAAGACTGATGAAGCCAGGCTCACCAAGAGGCAAAAAGAGAGGACTCAAATAAGATCAGAAATAATAGAGGCGAAATAACAACAGACCCCACAGAAATACAAAGGGTTGTTAAAAAATATTATGAACAACTCTATTCCGACATATTCCTAGAAAAATACAACCTTCCAAAACTCAATCAGGAAGATTCTAAAAATCTCAATAGGCCAATAACTATGGAAGAAATTGAAGCAGTCATCAAAAAACTTCCAGCAAACAAAAGCCCAGGGCCAGATGGCTTCACAGGAGAGTAATACCAAACATTCAAGGAAGAACTAAAACCTATCCTCCTCAGACTATTCCAAAAAATTCAAGAGGAAGGAACACTTCCAAACTCATTCTATGAAACCAGCATCACCCTAATACCAAAACCAGATAAAGACAACACAATGAAAGAGAATTACAGGCCAGTATCCCCCATGAACATAGATGCCAAAATCCTCAACAAAATTCTAGCAAATCGGATCCAACAGTACATCAGAAAGATCATACACCATGACCAAGTAGGATTTATCCCAGGGATGCAAGGATGCTACAATATCCGCAAATCAATAAACGTGATACATCACATAAACAAACTGAGGGAGAAAAATCACAGTCATATCAATTGACGCAGAAAAAGCATTTGAGAAAATTCAACACCCTTTCTTGATAAAAACTCTCAGCAAGGTGGGAATAGAAGGATCATACCTCAACATAATAAAAGCCATATATGACAAACCCACAGCCAGCATCACACTCAATGGACAAAAACTAAAGCCATTTCCCCTAAAAACAGGAACAAGACAGGGATGCCCTCTCTACCACTCCTGTTCAACATAGTACTGGAAGTACTAGCCATTGCTATCAGACAAGAAGAAGAAATAAAAGGCATCCAAATTGGAAAAGAAGAAGTAAAACTGTCCTTATCCGCAGAGAACATGATACTGTACATAGAAAACCCTAAAGACTCCATCAAAAAATTATTAGACTTAATAAATGAATTTGGCAATGTAGCAGGATACAAAATTATTGCCAAGAAATCTATGGCATTTCTATACACCAATAGTGAACTTACAGAAAGACTAAAAAAGCAATCCCATTTACCATCGTACCAAAAAAATTAAGATAGCTAGGAATAAACTTAACTAAAGAGGTAAAAGACCTATATGCAAAAAACTACAGGACACTGAAAAAAGAGAGGAAGACATAAATAGATGGAAGAACATACTGTGTTCATGGATTGGTAGAATCAACATCATCAAAATGTCCATACTACCCAAAGCAATCTATAGATTCAATGCAATCCCCATTAAAATACCAATGGCATATTTCACAGACCTAGAACAAACTCTCCAAAAATTCATCTGGAATAAAAAAAGACCCTGAATAGCTGAAGCAATCCTGAGAAAGAAGAACAAAGTAGGTGGGATCTCAATACCAGATATCAAGCTGTATTACAAAGCCAAGATTCTCAAAACAGACTGGTACTGGCACAAGAACAAACATATAGACCAATGGAATAGAATAGAGAACCCAGAAATCGACCCAAACCACTATGCCCAATTAATATTTAACAAAGGAGGCATGAACATACAATGGAATCAAGATAGTCTCTTCAATAAATGGTGTTGGGAAAATTGGACAGATACATGCAAAAAAAAATGAAACTAGACCACCAACTTACACCATACACAAAAATAAACTCAAAATGGATAAAGGACTTAAACATAAGACGGGAAACCATAAAAATACTAGAGGAATCCACAGGCAGCAAAATCTCAGACATATGCCAAAGGAACTTCTTCACTGATACTGCTCCTAGGGCAGCCTTGGGCAAACTACGGCCTGCGGGCCGGATCCGGCTGTTCTATCCAGTTCTCTTGCTCTCCCCTCCGCTCCTTTACTTTGAATTTATATTAGTTCACACAAACACTCCATCCATGCTTTTGTTCCGGCCCTCCGGTCCAGTTTAAGAACCCATTGTGGCCCTCGAGTCAAAAAGTTTGCCCACCCCTGTCTAGGGCAATGGAAAACAAAGAGAAAATAAATGTGACTACATCAAAATAAGCTTTTGCACAGCAAAAGAAACCATCAACAAAACAACAAGAAAGACCACTTCATGGGAGAACATATTTGCCAATGTTATCACTGATAAGGGTTTAATCTCCAACATCTACAGGGAACTCATACAACTCAACAAAAGATAAACAATCCAATCAAGAAATGGGCAAGGGACCTAAATAGAAACTTTTCGAAAGACAGAAGGAAGGCCAAGAGACATATGTAAACATGCTCAAAGTCACTAGTTATCTGAGAGATGCAAATCAAAACGACAATGCGGTACCATTTCATACCTGTCAGAATGGCTATAATCAACAAATCAATAAACGACAAATGCTGGAAAGGATGCGGAGAAAAAGGAACCCTCATGCACTGCTGGTAGGAATGCAGATTGGTGCAGCCACTGTGGAGAACAGTATGGAGTTTCCTCAAAAAACTGAAAATGGAACTCCCATTTGACCCAGAGATACCACTTCTAGAAATATATCCCAAGAAGCTAGAAACATCAATCAGAAAGGATATATGCACCCCTATGTTCATAGCAGCACAATTTACCATAGCTAAGATTTGGAAACAGCCTAAGTGCCCATCAGCATATGAGTGGATTAAAAAACTGTGGTACATCTACACAATGGAATACTACGCTGTGCTAAAAAAGAAGGAATTCCTACCATTTGCAACAACATGGATGGAACTGGAGAGCATTATGCTAAGTGAAATAAGCCAGTCAGATAAAGATAAATATCACATGATCTCACTCATCTATGGGAAATAATGAACAACATAAACTAATAATCAAAAACAGATCCAGAGACAGGGAAGTATCGATCAGACTGTCAAACCTCAGAGGGAAAGTAGGGGAGGGTGGGGGTAAGGGGGAGAGATCAACCAAAGG
Organism: Plecotus auritus; assembly: GCF_963455305.1. NCBI lineage: Eukaryota > Metazoa > Chordata > Mammalia > Chiroptera > Vespertilionidae > Plecotus > Plecotus auritus. The sequence continues at coordinate 137,368,967 of NC_137782.1, read as the reverse complement.
ACTTGTGTGCATGCATATAAGCCTAACCAGTGGACACAGACAACAGGGGTGGAGGAAGGTCTGAGTCGGGGGGGGGGGGGGGTGGGAAGGTAATGGGGGGATGAGGACAAATATGTAACACTTTAACCAATAAAGAAATTAAAATGCAAAAAAAAAAATATTCCAGTCTTTCTATAAAAATGCTATGGAGTGATCCCCAGGATATTTTGAATTAAAAACATTAAGTAGCCAAACAATGTATTCAGTATGCTACTAAAACAGAGGTTTTATTAAAAAACAATGGGGGCATAGATTAATATATATGCATATATATTTTCTATAAATGAAGGATAAAGCAAAAGTGGCAGCTTAAGGGAGAAGGAGAGGAAAAATGTAAAGAATGCAAAGACTGAAACTATACCTCATGGAATGCACCATTTTTAAAGATCTGATTTTAGAACCAGTTATAAAATAAAAACAAAAAGTATTCCTCAAACATCAAAAACAAAATTAATGGACTCAGTATATCAAATTTATAGCATAACTTCATGCAAAAAGCTATTTCAAGTCTATTTAAAATATAGACATAATTTATCTTTTGTGGGATATCTTTAAGAACAAAGGAATTGCAAAAAAAATCTTAAAATGTTTTCATGATTATGCTAATAGGAATAATATTTGTAGAAATATTCAGCAACCATTTTCTATAAATGTTGTATAACAAGGTCAGCAAATTATAGCTTATGAACCAAACCCAACCTACAGTGAATTATTGCAAATAAAATGTTATTAAAATGCAGCCATATTCATTTATTCATATATTGCCTGTTGTCTGCTTTCAAACTACAATGGTAGAGTTGAATAGTTGTGACAAAGACTGCGTGGCTTGCAAAGCCTAAAATACTATCTGGTCCTATACAAAAAAGTCTGACTATCCTTGTTCTAGCTCGTTTCCATGGAAAACAATAGCAACTCAGTAAACTAAGCACCCTAGCACCCACTCTCTGAACCTTATTGACTCTTTCCTACTAAAATCAAAACAACTTGTAGATACATATGGTTGACTCCAGGTTGGGGATGCCTTGTCATACAACGCTATCATACTACTGGAGTCATCCCAACAAAACTCAGGATCAACTTGGAAGGGATTTCTATGGCTAAAGATGAGTGCAAAAATATTCCCAACTTTATACTATTTAATGGAATACAACAAAACCCAGCACTTAACTCAAAATTAATAAAATCCAGCTTCTAATAGATATACTAGACACGAGAATAAGAAAATGGGACCTTAACCAGGAGAAAAATTGTCGAGGAAAATTTGTTCGGTTTTATCAACTATAACATAGGTATAGAATTATTCAATAGAGTTATTATACCTATTAGGATTATTATGGAAATGAGATAAGGTAACTTATAGAAAGCCTTTGGCATAATGCCTGGCAGTTTGCAGGTGATCAAAAAGAATTAACTCCTTTAATTCTGTGATATAAAATGATTTTTTTTTGCTAGTAATTACAAAGCACCTGGCATGCCCTTGAGCAAGACAGACTGTAAATTTTAAGCAGGCATAAATACCAATATCTTCTACTCTTATGAAAGGGAAAGATTTGCATTGTTAATTTTATAAGATTAAAACAATTATTAAGGACCTGAAAATGTATTTGTTTTCTTGAAAATTAGTTAAAATGTGAAAAAAATTAGGTCTTTCTCTTTAGCACTTTCAATATAACCAAGTGATAAACCCTAGTAAACACACTTTATATAATTTCATTTGATCCATTTTGGCATAAAATTTATGACATGTCATGCTTAAACGAAGAATTTGTGACATTTAAGTCTCTTAGTAATTAATAGTTCAAACATAAAGTACCATACTGCAGGGAGTTATCTAGAATTGGAAAGCAGCCAGTGCCAAGTTTAATACTTCACTCACCTTCCAAAAATATATCGCAGAGCTTCTGATTCTAGTTATCCAGATAAGGATACACCAGACCAATACTCTTGCTGAGAGCAAATAGAATAGTTGGATGAAATACTTTTAAAAATTTTGTTTAAAGACATGAGAGAACTACAGTGAGTATTTAAAGGACCAAGATCCTAGACAGAAGCAAAACCCAGAGTATAAGCTTGACATTTGGTGCTGCTTTTGCTTTTCAAAGCACTTGCCAATTTGTAATTGGCGGCCAATAGGCTGAGAAACTTAGCAGAAAGTAGTGTTTGAGAAGTTAAGAAACTGCAGAAAATTTCAGGTAGGGTCGATGGGCTGAGGGTACAAAGTTTTACATCAGGGCCTGTGGAGGAGGCTGGGCTTTCAACTAGGATTCCTGAGGGGCTACACTCTTGATATAAGTATCAAGTGGAAACAAACCAGCTCTCAGACTGAAGCTCAGGTTCAAATAAACTCAGTCCTAGAATGGTGGTGTTTAACCTTTGCCCTAACTATCTGCCAGAAGCAAAGGCAAATTCTTTCTGAAGGCAAAATAACACTATATCCAACATTCAATTTTTTAAAATTAGCAAAACAAAAACAAACTTATAGAAACAGAGACCAAATGGCCCTAACCGGTTTGGCTCAGTGGATAGAGCGTTGGCCTGTGGACTGAGAGGTCCCAGGTTCGATTCCGGTCAAGGGCATGTACCTGGGTTGTGGGCACATCACCAGTAGGAGGTGTGCAGAAGGCAGCTGATCGATGTTTCTCTCTCATCGATGTTTCTAACTTTCTATCTCTCTCCCTTCCTCTCTGTAAAAAAAAACAATAAAATATATTTTTTTAAAAAAGAGAAAGAAACAGAGACCAAATGGATGGTTGCCAGAGGGAAAGGTGACAGGAAGGTGGGTGAAAAGGGTGAAGGGGAATATAGTCAACAATATTGTGATAAGTTTGCATGGTGACAGATGATTGCTAGAATTAGTGGGGTGACCACATTGTAAGGTATAAAAATGTAGAATACTTATGTTGTACACCTGAAACTACTATAACTGAAATACAATATTTTATGCCCAAAATACTTAGAAATAAACAAATAAATACATTAAAAAAGAGGAAAGAAATAAGACCAAATGACCTTAAACAACAACAAAAAGACCTTCAAAAATACATTAATCAAGAGAAAAAAAATTATAGGAGGCTTCCATTCTAAGATGGTGGCATAGGAAGACCCTGAACTCACCTCCTTCTGAAAACACATTTAATTTATACTTACTGACAGAGCAGTTCCCCCTGAAGAAGAACTGAGGGTTGACTGAACAGCTTCTGCACAACAAACAAAAGGGAGACCACACAGAAACATCTTCCTGCCACTTCCAGATGTGGGACTTGCCCCCTGGGACTCCCCTCAGCTCGAACCCTCCTTAGTTACAACTCCCACCCAGGTGTGGCTTGTCGCTAGGACTTCCTGAAGACCACACGGTCTTCAGCTACATCCGGAGGCTTACCTCTGGAAATTCCTATAGCTCGCACCTGATCTATCTTCAGCTTCAGGTCCCAGTGTGGCTTGCCACAGGGACTACCCAAGGCCTGAGCCCACTCCAGCTATAACTCCAACTGGCCTGTCAAGGTGCATGAATTTGTGCACTGGGCCCCCAGTCTGTCATAAATGAAAAACCAGAAAAAAAAAAAAAAAAAACAGAAAAAGAACAAAATGAAACAGAGACAAGCAATCAGATAAAAAGTGCAAAACAATGGGTATGAGGATGCTCAATGATCTCAGAGAAAACTTCAACAAAGAGATAAGAAATATAAAAAAGGAGATAGAAAACAAAAAAGAACCAATCAGAAATGAAGACTACATTATATGGAATCAATAGCAGATTAGATGAAACAGTGGATCCAATCAGCAATTTGGAAAACAAAGTAGTGGTTAACACCCAATCAGAACAGAAAAAAAAAAAAATGAGGAAATGAGGATAGTCTAAGGCAGGCGTCCTCAAACTATGGCCCGCGGGCCACACGCGGCCCGCCGAGGACATTTATCCGGCCTGCCGGGGTGCCGCTGCCTGTCCTGCTTAGCAGCCGACTCGTCCCGGGCCCACAGTGCGCATAGGAATTTGTTCATAGTTTTTTTTTTTAAACTATAGTCCGGCCCTCCAATGGTCTGAGGGACAGTGAACTGGCCCCCTGTTTAAAAAGTTTGAGGACCCCTGGTCTAAGGGACCTTTGGGACAATATCAAGCATATCAACATTTGCACCATGAAAGAGGAGAGGGAAAAGGAAGAAAGGATAGAGAAAGGGACAGAAAACCTATTTAAAGAAATAATGGCTGAAAACTTACCCAACCTGGTAAAGGAAACTGATATCCAGGCCCAGGAAGCATAGATAGTCCCAAACAAGATGAACCCAAAGAGGACCACACCAAGACACAGCATAATTAGAATTCCAAAAGCTAAATGAACAAGGAATTTTTTAAATTTCAAAGTTGGAAACAAACAGAAACAAACAAACTTAACTATACACCAAAAAGATAACAACTATATTAAAGAGAAGTGGAAAAGAAACAATCCAAGTAACTTTTGCTATGGTACTTTTAGTCCCTTCAGTCTGAAGATAAAGGGACCAGAAGAACTGCAAAAAAAACCCCACCTTAAATTTGATTTAATAGGCTAGTATATTTATTGTTAATAGTGGTGTGAGTATAGTAATTCTGAAACAAGTTTATGTGTATTGTAGAGTTGAGCAAAGGAGTAAACATAGATTTTGTTAGGAGCCAGGCTTTTCATGATGAGAGAAAGGAGCTATAAATATAAAATGTTGAAAGGCAAGAATAATATGAAATGGCTATTTTCCCCAGTCTGTCCACTGAAAGGACATGAGCAATGACACCTTGGTGACATTGAGCACACCTAGCTTCCAGAATTCGGGTTTTAATATCATTCCCCACTAAAAAGAACAAGGGGTCCATAGCAAAATGGCTGAGTCCAGGGCTGGGGGCTGAGAAAGTAACCTGGACCACCACCTTCTGGCAGAAGTAAGAAAATGCTCAAATAACAACAGGCATGGAAGCCAACTGAAGGAGTAGGAGTGCCCACTGACCAAATCTGGGACAAGCTGAGCATCAAAATAAGTAATGGATTATAACCCATTGTGTAAAATCAGAATCCATGGATCCATATTGACAGAAGTAAATAAATATGGGAGAAGGAACAACCCTTACAGTAAAATGTTAACTAATAAATGCAGAAGAAATGATAGAATTTAAAAATCACTATCTGGCAATCATTATAGTAATTTGATTCAGGCAGTATCCATCGGTTGTCCTATAAGGAGCAGGATATGCACATAACTTCAAATAATCTTCTACAGCAAGCATGTCAAACTCGCGGCTGGTGGGTTTAAATAAACAAGGCCTGTGGCCCACCAGCCTCGAGTTTGATATGCTTGTTCTACAGGTTATTTATTACAAAGGAGAAAATAGTAACTTTATAGTAGAGAAACTTGAGGACAAGTCCCGAACTTGGTGATTGAATTTAACATCACCAATATGGGAACAAGTCACAGTCACCTGCCACCTGATAGGATCAATGAGAAAAACAGTGTCACTTCTGAGGTATCCCTGCTACCTACGCATCGCCTGAATCTAATGAAGTATCAGATGAACCCAACTTGAGGGACATTCTACAAAATAACTGGCCCCATCACTTCAAAATGTCAAAGATGAGAGGATAAAGAATAAGACTGACCCAGATGAAGGAAGGCTAAAGAGACATGACAACTGAAATGTAGCAGGTGATCTTGGATTGGATCCTACACCTGAAAAATTCTAAATAAAGAGCACAAGTAAAACAATGGATGAAATTTGAATAAAGTCTGTGTGTTGGATTTTAAAAATTATAGTAAATATGTAATTAATAAACTATTAAAAGGGAAAATAGAATAATATAGTTGATACAGAAAAGGAAAAGATATCTAACTAGATAAAAGGACAGAATAGGAAGGACATATAGAAAAGAGGGTGGGACAAACACAATTGTACTATCATTTATGTAAGAGTTTAATTAAGTAATCCAATTAAAAGACAAAGATTGTGAGAGTTGATTAAAAATATCTAACTCTATATTGCTTTTAAGAGATCTAATAAGTATAAGGAAACATCTATATATATAAAAAGCCAGCGACCATAATGGCCATAACAACCATAACAACCAGTTGCTATGACGCCCACTGTGGCCAGCGAACCGGCCGATCAGGGGGGTGGGGCTGGCCGACCAACCTTGCGGCTCCTCCTCCCTGCCAGCCTTCCCCTGATCAGACTCTCCCTATCAAAAGCTGGCCTCCAGCCAAATGCCCCCTCCCTTCCCCTCAGCCAGCCCCACCCCCAATCAGCCTGCCCTACCATGACAGGCCCGCAGCCCCTCACCCTGGCTGTCCGCCCCTGATCGCACCCCCCCCCACCCCAATAGGGGGCGGGGCTGGGCAGCCAACTTCCTGCAGCCCCTCCCTCCAGCCGCCCCACCCCTGATCACACCCCCCACCCCAAGAGGGGGTGAGGCTGGCCAGCCAACCTCCTGCAGCCCCTCTTCCTGGCTGGCCATGCCCCTGATGGGCCCCCACCACCCTTATTGGCCCACAGCCCCTCCCCCCATCCAGCCCCACTCTAGATTGTCCCCCCCACCCCATCAGGGGCAGGGCTGGCCGGCCAACCACCCATGGCCCCTCCCCCAGGCTGCTGGCCCCCAATTGCCCCCCCCCACTCCATTCAGGGCTGGGCCAGCCCACCCACAGCCCCTCCCCATGGCTGGTCCTGCCCCCATTCAGCTCCCCAACCCCAATCGGGGGTGGGGCCCGCCAACCAATCGCCCACAGCCCCTTCCCCCAGCCGGCCCGGCCCTGATTGGGGTGGGCTGGCCAGACCCCACCTGTGCACGAATTTGTGCACTGGGCCTCTAGTGGATATATAATATAGGAAGGATGTATGAAGCATATGCAAACTGAAATAAAGCTGGTGTAGGTATACTACTCTGAAGTGAAGTAAGTTTTAAGGCAAGAGTGTTACTAGAAAATAGAAGAATATTTCATAACGATAAAGGCTCAATATATCAGGAAAATATGACAGTTCTAAATTGCATGCACCTAATTAAACAACCTAAAACAAAAAAGATAAACAGACAAGTCCACAATCACAGTGGAAAATTTTAATATACTATACTAGTCTCAGAGAAGATACAGAAATATTGAACAGTCTAACAAACTTGATTTGATATAGAACTCTGCTCCTGGCAACTGTAAACTGCAGAGTATACATTTTTTTTTCAATGTACATTGAGATTTTACCACTGACCATATAATGAGCCATAGAGGAAGTTTCAACAAATTTCCAAAAGACTGATATAATACAGAATATGTTAAGGGGTGTGTGTGTGTGTGTGTGTATGTGTGTGTGTGTGTGTGTGTGTGTTCCTAGAAAATGTTCGTTGTTTGAAATTAGAAAAGATATTTTTAAAAAACCATGGGCAAAGAAGATTTCACAACAAAAGTGTTAGAAGTATTTTAAGCTCGATAATGATAAAAACATATAAAATATTTTTAAAAAACATAAAAATTAGCCCTAACCGGTTTGGCTCAGTGGACAGAGCATTGGCCTGTGGACTGTAGGGTCCCAGGTTCGATTCCGGTCAAGGGCATGTACCTTGGTTGCAGGCACATCCCCAGTAGGGGGTGTGCAGGAGGCAGTTGATTGATGTTTCTCTCTCATGGATGTTTCTAACTCTCTCTCCCTCTCCCATCCTCTCTGTAAAAAAATCAATAAAATATATTAACAAAAACATAAAAATTATCAGAACACAGTCAAAGCTATGTATGAAAGGAAATTACACCCTTGAATGCATATGTTAGAAAATAAAGGCTGAAAAATCCATGATTTAAGCATCTATCACAAGAAGTTAGAATAGGACAACACATTTAAACAAAGTTGGAAGACTTACACTACTGGATATACTTATAAAGTTCAGTAATTAAGACAGTTTGGTACTGGTGCATCGTTACAGAGTCTAGTAGTAGACCTACACATACACATATATGGGCACCCGGTTTATGACAAAGGTGGTCCTGTAAAGCAATAAGCAAAGGACAGTCTTGTCAATAAATGGTCATATACAGGGTGGGGCAAAAGTAGATTTACAGTTATTCATTTGGAAAATAATATAATCATTAATAAATAATAATACAAAAATAAACTCTGTTTCACATACTCACAATTGTAAACCTACTTTTGCCCCACCCTGTATATGATAGAAATTAATTTTGAGCCATACCCAAAAAATTAATATAGGTGGGTCATAGGCTTAAATGTTAACATTAAAATAATAAAACTTCTAGATAATAAAAAGGAGACTATTTTCAAGAACTTGGGGTAGTAAAAGATTTTAAAAACAGGACATGAGGAGCATTAACAACACCTAGCAACTACCATTCTACTCTATTTCTATGACATCAGCTTTGTACTTTTTAAGATTACAGATATAAATGATATCATACAATATTTGTCTTTCTCTATCTAGCTTATTTCACTTATCACAATGCCCTCCAGATTCATTTATGTTGTAGCAAAAGGCAAGATTTCCTTCATTTTTATGGCTAAATAATATTCCTCTTTGTGTGTGTGTGTGTGTGTGTGTGTGTGTGTGTGTGTGTGTGAAATCCTCACCAGAGGATGTTTTAAATTGATTTTAGAGAAAGAGAGGAAGGGGAGAGAGAAATACCACACTGATGTGAGAGAGAAACATCGATTTCAGAGAGAACATTGATCAATTGCCTCCTGTATGTGCCCCAACTGGGGATTGAACCTGCAAACTTTTATATATGCCCTGTCTGGGAATCAAACCCGCAACCTTTTGGTATACCTTTTGGTATACAGGATGATGCTCCAACCAATGAGCCACCCAGCCAGGGCTATATACCTGTTTTTAATGCCAGTACAACTCATAGAATGAATATAATGTAAAGGTTAAAGTAATGATATAGACCTATATTTTTTGATATGGAAAACTATGTCACATTTTTTATTAAAAAATCAATTTATAAATGTATAGTGTATGTATATATTCACATGGGGAGGCAAAGAATGTTCATTTCTGAATAGAAATATATCAAGTGATTTTTACTTTGTTCTTTATATTTCATGATATTGTTTTCTTTTACTATAGTATTTATTCTTATAATAAAAAATTTTTATTTTCACCTAAGGGCTTGCTGAATCGTATTTATTTTGCTTACAAAATATCCTTCTTTATATTTCTATAATTCATGCCCTGTTTCAGGTTTTCATTATTTCATGCCATAGCCATGTAATAATGACAGTTGTCCTGTCTCAACAGTAATATAACACATGATATCTGTATAGTACTTCCCATTTTACAAAGAACTGTCAATACATTATCCCACTGAGACTCAAAACAACCTTATGAGTAGGCTCTGTATTATTATTATCTATTTTATATTTAAAAAAAAAAACACCCTCCAAAGTTACTAGCTTTGAAGGGAACTTCTAGCCCAAATTTCATGTATTTCCTATTATGCCTGACTGATATGGGGTAAGGATAAACCTAAACTCCTTAACATGGTCTGGACATAATAAGGAGTACAAAGAAGGATAATGTAGCTGGAAAGCAGAGGGATGAGACTGGGGAGGTCTTAGATGACATATTAAGGAGTTAGAATTTATCCCAAAGGCAATAGGAAGCTACTAAAGGATTTTAAATAGAGGAATGAAGTAATACATTATCACTTTCTTGACCAGGAGTCTGTAAAAATTTTCTGTAATGACCCAGATAGTAAATATTTTAGGATTTACAAGCCATATGGTTTCTTGCAACTACTCAACTCTGCCATTGTAGAGCAAAAGCAGTCATAAACAGTACATAAACAAGTGAGTTTGGCTGTGTTCCAATAAAACTTACCTTATATTTTTTAAGAATGTTTTTATTGATTTTTAGAGAGGGAGGGAGAGGGAGAGAGAGAAACATCAATTGGCTGCCCCCTGCACACCTCCCTACTGGGTGAATATCATATACTCTTAAGTGTCATGTAATAATATTATTTTCATATGTCTCAAACCATTCCTGGGGTGGACCTGGCTGGCAGGCCATAGTTTGCTGACACCTAGTTTAGATGATCACATAGGCTACCCTGAAAAGGGAAGAAAGAGGTGGGTCATTTCAGGCCCATTTCCTCAGGTCCAGAATGTTCATATTGACTTTTGAATATTCAAGGTCTGTTGATATCATGCTATATGTCTTTTATCTCTCTACCACTGATAGATGCTAATGCAAAAAGACTATTTGCAGATTATAGCTAATACATATTTTTGGTGACCCCTTTGTGTTCCATGTGGTGTTAATTTTAGTCTTTCAGGAAAAGATATCTTGGGAGTAGAAAATAATTTATATTAGGGATAATCCTGTTTATTTTATAAACCTTTAAATGCAAAGAGGTGATATTTCTCAGTATATAGGCTAGACCCATGGTCGGCAAACCGCGGCTCGCGAGCCACATGCGGCTCTTTGGCCCCTTGAGTGTGGCTCTTCCACAAAATACCATGGCTTGGGTGAGTCTATTTTGAAGAAGTGGAGTTAGAAGAAGTTTAAGTTTAAAAAATTTGGCTCTCAAAAGAAATTTCAATCGTTGTACTGTTGATATTTGGCTCTGTTGACTAATGAGCTTGCCGACCACTGGGCTAGACCTATAGACCTCTGGCTAGATAATAATTTAAATAGGAATAGGTGATCTATTAGAAAACATGCTTTGACAATTTCAATGTGGAGCCTCAAATGTATATAGAAGATTCATGAACCTAAATGGGAATGTTGAGGCCATAATGCTCCCTTAAGGCTCATAATGCTTAAGATATACCTTGGGCTACAAATAAGTTACATTTGAAGAGCAAGAATGCAGCTTTCTGACAATGATTGTTTACTTTTACAAATAAAAAGGAAAGTACTAGTAAACTTATTTCTCTCCTTCCCTTATTTTAGGTTCTTATCTTTTACACATAAAAATCCTTATGGGTTAGGGTTAGCCTTTCTGTAGAAAGGTTTGGACTAGAAGTTTAAAAAAACACGAAGACTTTCTTTATATTGTTACTGGTTAACCTGAGACTAAATGCTGAAACAGGTATGATTTTTTTAAAAGTTTAGAAGATGGCTTTGATGATTATGAATTGTCAAAGCAGTAGAAATTACACAACAATATAATATATTGAGAAAGTTTGCCAGACACTATACATTTAAATATTCAATCTCTTCCATTCTTATCTTGGCTAGAAAAAGATTGGGACTATAGACATAAAAAAAAAAAATATCCTACTGGGGTGAGTAGTAGCAGAGGTGAGAAGGTGCAGATAAAGAGGAAAAGTCAATGCGATCAGAAAAAAATCTAAAAAAAAAAATGCAATAAATTTCAGATACTGTGATGTCAACATGCATAGATTTTGGCGAAAATAATAAAACCTTACCTCAATATACTAATATGCCTACTCAATTTGACATAACAAAATACAGATAACAAACAAATACCAGAAGGTTCATAGTTTTGCAGTAGATTTTTTTCATGATCAGTGAAAGCACAATTTAATTGAATGATAGAAAGTTAGAATTTAAATAATAAACTCAATCCAAAGACAAGTGACCTAATGTCATCCTATATAATAAAAGCCTAATATGCAAATTGACTGAACAATGGAATGACCGGTCGCTATGATACGCACTGACCAGCAGGGGGCAGTCGCTCAACACAGGAGCTGCCTCCAGCCCGCAGGCCCCAGGCCAGCCAAGGTGGGTGCCAGCGGCCCCCCCCCCCCCAATCGTCCTGCATAAGATGACCGGGGGCAGCGGCGGTGGGAGATGGGGCGGTGAGCAGGCAGTGCCAGGCTGGCCAAGGCAGGTGCCAGCGGGGGTCCCCTCCCATCGCCCCGCTGGTCACCCCACAGATCGGCCCTGATTGCCGGCCAGGCCTAGGGACCCTACCCACGCATGAATTTTGTGCATCAGGCCTCTAGTGAATTCATATTTAACATCTAAAGCATCAAAGCTTAAACTACAAAATGTCTTCATTGTGCAGAAGATTCAGGTAAAAGAGCCTTCCAGTTTTTGCTGTTTTCAAGCTTTTGTTTTATTGTTTCTTTGACAATGAACACACTGAGAAACCAGAAAAGGAACCCCACCTTTTTTGTTCATGTGATCTCACTGTGACATTGCGGTGAAAGATCTTATAAAATAAGAACCTAATATAGAGCACAAGGATCTGTAAAAAACTAGTAGATTTTACTGTTTGTAGCTAATAAATGGGAGGACTAAAGTGTATATGAATTTATAACCTCTCTGGTCTACTTTACACTATGGTTACTTTAAAAATACAAATGAGAACATTCAGAATTTGTTACTTTGCACTAAAATCTAAGGAACAGACTGAGCACATTCAAGATGTATGGGACATGTTTTACCCTATGTCCTAGCTTCTGTAGCTGTACTTCAGAGAATGGATTAGAAAGACATTTAAGCTTATTAGATGGAAAGGTGTCATCTCCTCACATCAAGGTACATGAGGAGAAAAGTTCAAGAATTATAAATTCTTAGAAAACACAAAAAATCCATTGGGCTCTGGCAGGGAAAATGTCAACAAGTCAAAAGAGACTGGATGGCTATTGACCACTTTCATGAAGGCAAGGCTGCAAGCCAAGATGGAATAATGCTTTCCCACCATGTGTCTAAGGCACAAATGACACTAATCCTTTTTAATGGTCACAAAAGCTGACAACTTACTCAGCCTTAGAACTGAAGGCACAAAATCATCTCTGGGAATGACTCACCATAAACAGGTCTCGGGCACCAATGTCAACAGCTAACAGAAATGCCTTTTCAAATCTCTGGTACCTGTAAGGAAGAAATGTTATCTATTAGTTGCAAGGAGAGAGCCATTTGTTTAATGTATTTATGTGTTATTGTTTTTGTTCTTCTGATGGCAAAAATATTTTCAAACAGTGGAGCCTTTGTCCACTGGGGTCTTTTGTGTGTGAAATGATGTTGTGCTTAGGAGGAACTGAGGCCAGTGCCTGTGGAGGCCCTTCAGTGCCACTTTCGAGAACAAGCATAACCTGGAGTGGGTGCTGCTGAATAGAGGAAAAGATAGCTTAGGAAATATTTTTTTCATAACTTTTTACTATATTGTGCCTTGTAAAAGTATGAGAACTTGGAGACTATAGCAGGGTAAGAGTAATTAACACTTTAATTATACTTTGTGTTCCTAAGTTAAAAGTTGAGAAGTCAAATACTGCATTATAACAAGAGTCATTTGTGAGTTTTTAAAAAAATAAATCTTAGGCTGTTGTAAAATGACAATATAAGTGGTTTCTAACTAGTTTTAAAAAATAATTATTTTCTACTCTTTTTTCAATCATTCTTTTTCCCTAAAGTATAATTTTGAGAATTTTCTTTGAGTACATTTAATTTTAGGCTAAGATAAATGAGAAGAAACTGCAATTTAAATTAGTTAGCTTTATAGAAAGTTTAAGATCTTGAGGGGTAAGTATGTCATGAACACATACAGTTGACTGTTGAACAACTGGGGGGTTAGGGATGCCAACCCCCAGAGTCAAAAATCCACCTCAAACTTTGATTTCCCCAAAGCTTCATTACAGTTGGGCCTTGTTATCCATGAGAGGACTGGTTTCAGGACACCCTGCAATACCAAAATCTGCAGATGCTCCTGTGTTATATAAAATGGTGTAATGCATATAGTCAGCCCTCCACATCTGCAGATTCCCAACCATGGACAGAAAATATTGTTTTCAATCAGCAGTTTGTTAAATCCAAGGATGTAAAACCCATGGAGGACCCACTGTATTTACTGAAAAAAAAATCTGCATATAAGTGGACCCCTGTGGTTCAAAGCCATATTGTTTAAGGATCAACTCTGCACAGGGTTTTGGAAGAAAGATCTTTATTTTGCATGAAGGCTGAGATTTGCATAGGTAAAACTGTCAGTTTTTCTGACTCTAGAAATAAATTACCAAGTTCTCTGTTTTATCAGATTTAAAATAAAACATATAAGAAGTACGGAATATTAACAGATTACATAAATTTTATTAGTAAAATAGCTAAAGTAATTAAAATTCAAGCAAACAAGGCTTATTCTTATAACACACGAGCTGGTAGGTCCAGAACCATAAACACTTCAGTTTCCATGTTATGTTTGATGACTGTTATCGGTTCCTGGCCCTTTTTACTAGTATCTCCAGCATTTACCTGAATACCTTTCAACTATAGAAGATCAGAAGGCAATTGTGTTTATTTTTGTTCCTGGAAGCTCCTGGTTCCTTATAAACCAAGTGGGGGTGGGATGTAATGAGGCAGAGGATAGAGGTTGAGCAAGTTTTACTACTTTCCCATACATTCACTGCCATTTTGCATTTACTCCCATTCCAGTGAAACTTTCCTGGAAACAGTAATCATCCCTCTTCTTCTAACGATAAATTAAAGGTCACTTCTTACTGTGTGTGCTCTTGGGCCACCTCTGACCCTATAAACTTCCCCTCCTTGAAAGCCTGCCTCTCTTTCCTGCATTTGGAAGTGCTATGCTTTGTTTTCCCATTTCTTAGATTTCATCTTCTTAGTCCCCTTTCCTAGTTCATTTTTCTCTGCCTACTCCATGAGTTGGCATACTATGGTCCTCTTCTACTTATATTTACTCAATCCAGTCTCCCAGTAACATTACCCACTCCCAGGGCATGGATAATTACATCAGTGACTCACAAATCTCGAGGATCCATGTCTCTACTGAACTACAAACTCTTGTTTCCAAGCAGCTAAAATTAAACATGGCTAACATGTTCATTGATACATCAATTTGGCAACCACATGTATGACTCATTGAAATTAAGGGGGACAAGTTAGGATGTACTCTTCATTCTAGGTGAGAGGTAATGATGAACATTATGATAAAAATGAAAGAAATGGCATTGGTATCTGGCAGCACGGTTAACCAGAAGTGCCAAAAGAAGACCCCAACTAGATTGCTATAAAATATATGTTAGAATATATCATAGGACTCTAAAAAAAAAAAAAAAAAAAAGGAAATCTTCAACAAAATCCCTTGATTGAAACTAGAGTAAGGATCCCTGAGCAGAGAACAAATGGGGGTCAGGGAAGGGAAGGCGGAGCTACACTGAGGGCCAATCACTCTCAGGAAACTGGACCTTGAATAAGTTTCAAGGTTAAAGGTGCTAAGTCTGAGTCTTCTGATTAAGGCAGGAGCAAAAATTTTCCTACATTATTAGTGCCCCTAACTTTGGCAGAAACAATTTAAAAATTCATGTCTAGATTAAAGTACTTTTGATAAAAGCCCCCAGGATTACTATAAATTAAAACAAATATGAGCTCACAAAGATCATCAAATACACAAGAAAACAAGCTACCATAATGGAAAATTAGAAAGCAAACAGATTTATATATCCATTGATTTCAGATAATTGAATTATTAAAGTTAGAATATAAAATAACTCAGAATATGATATTTATACTGAAAATAAACACACAACAAGATACAATAAAAATTACCAGGTAGGTTTTTCAAAGAATAAAATAGAACTCTTACAAATGAAAATATTAATTAATGAACTTAAATAATTTGGTACAGTTGAGAGAATTAGCAAACTAAAAGATAAATAAGGAATTATAATGTTGCAGAGACAGGAGATAAAAATATAAAGAGGCTGAGCAAGATAGAGATGAAAAGGTTTAACATGTCTACTCAGGGAATTAAATTAATGGCTGAGATTATATGAATCAATAAACACAAGCAGGATAAATGGAATGAAATATGTAATTATATGTTTGTAATGGAAATGCAGAACTCCAATAATAAAAATTCTTAAAAATTGCAAAAGAGAAGACAGATCACCTACAAAGGAACTTCAAGTAGACTGACACTAGACCTCTTTATGGCAACAATGGAAGGTAGAAGACAGTAGGAAAAGATCTTCAAATTATGGAGAGAAAATAAGCATCAATTCCGTATGATGTAACTGGAATTCTCTTACAACAATGAAAGCAAAATAAAGACTTTTCCAGATATACAAAATCTGTGCACATTCAACCAATTTTCAATAATGGGACTACTAGTGAGCATGCCTCAGGAAAAAGGAAAATGACCTCAGGAAAAAAGTCTGAGAAACAACTGCTTTAAAAAAAAGGATTCAGTTAATATACAGGTAGATAAGTATGCACGGCACACAGACACACAAATGTTTTGATATTTTTTAAGATCAGAAAATATTAATTAGCAATATCATGTGACTCAGAAGAGATTAGCAATATCATGGAACCGGGACACCTGGCTTTCAAACTTGCACCCTCTACCATAGTGCTGCTCTAATGCTACTAGAAAAGAATGAACTGTGTGCTCGAGGCTTATAGGTTCTTCTTCAGATCAGATCTCTGGTTCTTGGGTTTTCTGAGTTCAAGATAAGTAATGCCATGTTGCATTCATTGAAAAGGAATGCTCAAATTGCTTCCATGTTTGGCTCCATATCAGAAAGATTAGCCAGCTCCCTGTTGGCTGCTACAGTATGTTAGGAACCCCAAATTCCATCATTTTGAACCCTACAAGTTTAGAACTCATGTTCAAAAGTTATCACAAGATACTGTCAACTACATCTTCTTTTACAGGGTTCTTACAAAATACCTCTAATGCTTGAAGTTCTGTGTTAGGAATCAAAGGGTTGGAAAAACTGTTGACATTAGTCCTTGCTCTTAGGCAACTCACAGTCTAGTAGGAGAGACAGCCATAAACAGTGATAACAACTATCACTTATTAAGTACTAAAATTTTATTTTACTATTTTAATTAATTTGAAACCCAGCTAAAATTTCCCTCTACTTTGTATTGTGCCAAATTAACTACTGGATATAACTATTTTCTACTCATATCTTTTTCTCTACTTATAGACTATTTTTAAAGATAAACTATTTCTGATTAACTTATTACAGTTCAAAATAAGATATGAAAAAATGAAAGTTTTTAATTTTTTGTTTTCAAAAATGCACGTTTTATTAGCTTTTTTCATTAATCAATAAATACTGAGTGGTAGTTAGAAGCCTCTGGAAAGAAAACTTGAAGTTGGTTCTCTCCTTTTATCCCCCATATAAAAGATATATAAACGTACACTAAGAGGACACATTTGAAGTCATTTGGCTTAGGAATAAACAGGTTCATTTTCATCCTTTGAAGGGAAAGAGTACATTTGGAAAGAGGGAGGCTCATAAAAACTGTGACTGAGTAGATCACCTGTGTGCCCTGGGGTTGCTCACTCACAGAAGTGCTCCTCTCTGTTAAACAACAGCAGGGTCTTATTTTTGAGTTGTGGGCTCTCCTAGATCACACTCAGGGAATAGGCTAGATCCCTGCCATTCTTTTTCAAAAGGCTGAAATGCAGGAATTTAATGGTAGAGGGTTCTCTTCCCTTAACACTGTGTGCTTCTGTTTTGCTCACGCTCCTTTTCTAACAGCTGTATCTGAGCTACCCCCTCTTACCAGTTCCTGGTAGGCATGGGTTTGATGCTTACATGGGAGGAGCTGCTCTGAGGTCTAGGCCTCCTCCTTTGCAGAGCCCAGTACAGGGTATGTTGAGGAGGAGGGGCTATGGTGGAATGGGTACAGCTCTACCTGCCCGCTTCATTTTGGACCTAAACTGGACTATTTATTTTATGTAGGAATTTGTGAAGGCTTTAGAAATCTCCTGGCAATTCACAGGCATTGTTGAGGCACAATAAGGCAAGTTATAAGCTTCTATGATGCTGTTTACCTACACAAATTCAAATAGCCAATCTATATACTCTTTTAGACCTTGCCTCTCTCCTGTTTCCAAGCCTGAAATTTGGTTAAATAATAAAAACTGTTTTGAAACAATGTAAAATGCTAAATCTCTTTATTTAGTTTAAAAAGATGTTGGAACAGTGTTAAATATGCAACACTCTCCTGTGCTTCCTATTTCTTTTATTTTTAAATTTAATAAGTCTTTATTGTTCAGATTATTACAATAGTTCTTCTTTTTTTCCCCCATTGCTCCCCTCCACCTGGTTCCCACCCTACCCTCTGCCCTTACCCCCGCCCACTGTCCTCATCCATAGGTGTACGATTTTTGACCAGTCTCTTCCCGCACCCCCCACACCCCTTTCCCCCTGAGAATTATCAGTCCACTCCCTTTCTATGCCCCTGATTCTATTATATTCACCAGTTTATTCTGTTCATCAGATTTTTTTATTCACTTGATTTTTAGATTCACTTGTTGGTAGGTAGGTATTTGTTGTTCATAATTTTTATCTTTACCTTTTTCTTCTTCTCCTTCTTCTTAAAGAATACCTTTCAGCATTTCATAGAATACTGGTTTGGCGGTGATGAACTCCTTAGCTTTTTCTTATCTGTGAAGCTCTTTATCTGCCCTTCAATTCTGAATGATAGCTTTGCTGGGTAGAGTAATCTTGGTTGTAGGTTCTTGCTATTCATCACTTTGAATATTTCTTGCCACTCCCATCTGGCCTGCATAGTTTCTGTTGAGAAATCAGCTGACAGTCATATGGGTGCTCCCTTGTAGGTAACTAAATGTTTTTCTCTTGCTGCTTTTAATATTCTCTCTTTGTCTTTTGCTCTTGGCATTTTAATTATGATGTGTCTTGGTGTGGTCCTCTTTGGATTCCTTTTGTTTGGGGTTCTGTGCGCTTCCTGGACTTGTAAGTCTATTTCTTTCACCAGGTGGGGGAAGTTTTCGGTCATTATTTCTTCCAATAGGTTTTCAGTATCTTGCTCTCTCTCTTCTTCTGGCACCCCCATAATTCTGATGTTGGTATGCTTGAAGTTGTCCCAGAGGCTCCGAAACTATCTTCATATTTTTGGATTCTTTTTTCTTTTTGCTTTCCTGGTTGAGTGTTTTTTGATTCTTTGTATTTCAAATCTTTGACTTGATTCTTGCGTTCCTCTAGACTGCTGTTAGGTCTCTGTATAATATTTTTTATTTCAGTCAGTGTATGTTTAATTTCTAGTTGGTTCTTTTTCATATCCTCGAGGGTCTCACTAAATTTATCGTCCTTTTCTAGAAAATTCTTGAAAAACCTTATAACCGTGGTTTTGAACTCTATATCCAGTCGTTTGCTTTCCTCCATTCCTTTCATTTGTGATGTTTCTTTGTCTCCGCATTTTGGTTGCTTCCCTGAGTTGGTAGAGTGGCTCTGTGTGCTAGGTGTCCTATAGGGCCCAGTGGCTCAGCCTCCCCAGTTACCTGAGGTGGACACTCTTGGTGCACCCCTTTGTGGGCTGTGTGCACAGTCTTGTTGTAGTTAAGCCTTGATTGTTGTTGGTATCACTGGGAGGAATTGACCTCCAGGCCAATTGGCTGTGAGGATCAGCTGTGTCTATGCTGGGAGAACTTCTGTGCTGGAGACACCCTTATGGGAGAAGACTTGCAAAAGCCTCTGTGTTCAGCTTGGATGGGGCGGAGTCTCAGGGCGGAGCAGACAGCATTAGTTTTCTGTCAGCCCTGCCCTAATAGGCCCCTGTGTCTCAGTTTCCCATGTTAATCGCTGCAAGCACCTTTGAGAGAAAGCCGCCTTCGAGTTCCACCCGCTGCCAGACAGTCCAGTTTCATCCCGGATGAGTCTGAGTCCCCAGAGTCTCGCCCGGAACTGGAGTTTAGTGCAGTCGGGAGCTTTTGTCTCCCTCCCGCTTGAGAAAGCCAGCAGTGTACTCAGTTGCCAGTCCTCTCTGTGCGCGTCTCAGTACCTCTGTCTCCTGCAGCTCCTCTGAGTCTCAGTGTGCTTTTCTCTTTCCTTCTAGCTGTAGAATTTCCACTCAGCCAGCCTTCCTGTTGTTCTGGATGATGTCCATTTTGTCTTTTAGTTGTAGTTTTGAAATTGTTGTGCAAGGCAGCAGTTTAGGTGTTTACCTAGGCCGCCATCTTGGTTTCTCCTGTGCTTCCTATTTCTTATAGATAAAAACAATATAAATTCTTCTATCCAACTTTATGGGATTACAGTAAGTTAATATATGGAAATAAATCTGCTTCAGACATTAATATGAAGCCATTTTCAATGTTTACTGCTAATACATTTTGAATAGTATTATAACTCAGTAGTAAAACAATATACAAACTAAGTAGATGTTTAGTTATATCATGAAATGAATAAATTTGAGGAGTCACAGAAAGCTATACTTGAAAATACAACAGCTGGAAGGTATAACACCATTTAATATTCTGATTTAATCTGGGCTCAAATGCAAAGAGGAAAGGAGCCTAGAACCAGTGTTTCCTGCAGTAAAGAAGGCTGTTGAGCATAGCCCCCTGCTATGGTTTGAATGCTGGTCCTCCTTTCCCCCCTCCCGCCCCCCCGTTCATACGTTTAAAACCTAATTCCCAACATTACGGAGTTAAGACCATTAGGTGGAGCCTTTGGAAAGTTATTAGGTCATGAGAGCAGAGACTGGTGAGTGGGATTAATATAAAAGAGGACTGAGAGAGCTCCCTCACCCCTTCCACCATGTGAGGACACAGAGAACCAGGAAGAGGGCCCTCACCAGAATATGACCTTGCTGGTACTTTGATCTTGGATTTTCCACCCTTCAGAACCATGAGAAATACATTTCTGCTGTTATAAACCACCCAATCTGTGGTATTTTGTTATAGCAGCCGAAACAGACTAAGACAACCTCTGTGTGCCAGACCCTTTCCCTAGCTTCCATTAAGTCTAGTGACACACACACAGGAGCTCTGGGCCTTGGAAGCTTGTGTTCTTTACAAATAAGTTGAATCTGACATGAATTTACTGATTCCTGCTATATCTACGTCCTAGTATATTAGCTCTTTTTAATGAAAATTGGTAAAGTACTTCTCTCTGCAAAAATAATTTAAAGCACTCATTTAATATTTCAGTCAGTCCTGCTCCTATTTTCCATGGTTTTTAAAAATTATCATTCACAATTTTTATTTGTGGACTACTTTACAGATGTAAAAATTTTCCCAGTAATTGCTTTATTGGATACAGTACTCCTGAGATATGAAAGGCAGATGACTTCACTTCCCATTTTACAAATAAGAGCTTGTCAAAGATCTCTTAGTGTATGGTAAAAGTCATATTCCTTAAATTCCACATATAAGTGAAATCCTACGGTGCTTGTCTTTCTCTCACTGGCTTATTTCACTTAGCATAATACTTTCCAGGTCCACCCATGCTGTCACCAAGGGTAAAATTTTCTTTCTTTTATTGGTAGAGTAGTATTCCATTATGTGAATCTACCACAGCTTTTTTATCTACTCATCTACTGATGGATACTTGAGCTGCTTCCAGTGTGTGGGATTTAATGAACAAACTGAACTACCAAGCAAAATAAAGAGAGACTCATAGATTAGAGAGCAGGAAGACAGCTCTGGGGGTAGTGGGGTTGTGGGTGTTGGGGGATGGTAGAGGGATTGGGCAACAAAGAAAATAAAAAGAGAGAGAGAACTCATGGGCATGGACAACAGTGTGGTAATTTCCGGGGTGGAGAGGATGCGTGGGTGGAGGAAGAAGAGGGCATAGAGGGGATAAATGGTGATTGGGGCTGTGGGGAAAGTCACATTCCTTTACTCCAATTAACTTCTGTTTGTTTGCTTGTTTTTTTTTTTGTTTTTTTAAAATATATTTTATTGATTTTTTATAGAGAGGAAGGGAGAGGGATAGAGAGCTAGAAACATCGATGAGAGAGAAACATCGATCAGCTGCCTCCTGCACACCTCCCACTGGAGATGTGCCCGCAACCAAGGTACATGCCCTTGACCGGAATCGAACCCGGGACCCTTCAGTCCGCAGGCCGACGCTCTATCCACTGAGCCAAACCGGTTTCGGCAATTGCTTGTTTGTTTTTAATCCTCACCCAAGGATATTTTTCCATAGATTTTTAGAGAGAGTGGAAGAGAGAGGAAAAGACAGAGAGAAACATCTTTATGAGAGAAACACATCAATTGGTTGCCTCCTGGATGAGCTCTGACCAGGAATCGTACCCAGGACCCTTTGGTCCACAGGTCGATGCCCACTGAGCCAAACCAGCTAGGGCTACTCCAATTAACTTTCAACTCCACCACAAACAGTTAGTTTAGATACAATGCAAGTTAAATTCATCACTTTGTAGATTATAACTCATTTAAAAAACCCCAGAAACTTCTACATGGTCTACCTCAGTCTCTTAGAGACACTTTCCAGACCCTGTGAAAAGCCCTTGTTCCGACTAGCTTTAACATACTAGTATTCCTCATCTTCTTCCTTGGAGTTTCTGTATCTCTTATCCCCTTTCTTTATTCTGCCCATTATTTCTCTCTCTCCTCTGCCTCCTTTTCCCCCTTCTCCCTCCCTTCTACATTTATATCTCAATACTATCTCCCCAATGTTTGAATCTTAGCACATCTTTCTGGCTCCTGCATCTACATTTAAACATCAACAGTGCCATCAAATGATATTGCAGTATTTCTCTCATGCTTACAAAATAAAAATTTTCATTTCCAAAGCACATCCACAAACTTTAAGAAAAGTATATTTTCAAACAATCCAATCAGAAAATAGACAAATGACATGAAGAGATTATTTCACCAGAGCATACAGATGGAAAATAAACACATGAAAAGATCCTCAACATCACTGGCCATTAGAAAATGCAAATAAAATCACAATGAAATATCAGTACACATCTATTATAACAGCTAAAATTAAAAATAGTGACAATGCTGGCAAGGATGAGGAGAAACTGGATCTTTCATACATTGCTGATGGGAATGCAAAATGACACAACCACTATAAAAATAGTATAGCAGCTTATATAGTACCAAACTCACACTACCTAGCACATGACTTAGCAAGCACGCTACTGGGCATTTATCAGAGAGAAGTAAAAACTCGTATCTACATGAAAACCTGCACATGAATGTTCATAGAAGCTTTATATGTAATAGCCACATCCAAAGAACCAAAATGCCTCTTGTTAAAATTCATAATTTTTAAAATTGTACTTATAGAATAATGCTTATTTGTAGACTCAGATTGGCAGCCTTATGTTGCCTCCTGCATGAGCTCTGACCAGGAATCCTACCCCTGATTCGTGCACCGTTGGGATCCCTCCGCCTGGCCCGCACCCTCTCACAATCCAGGACCCCTCAGGGGATGTCAGACTGCCGGTTTCAGCCCAATCCCCAAAGACCAGACTGAGGGACCCCACCAGTGCACGAATCATGCACCTGACCTCTGGTATGCATATAAAATCTTTGGTTAACCTCTTCCCACCCTCCCCCCTCCTCCCTTCCCTCTGAGATTCATTAGTCTGTTCCATGTTTCCATGCCTGTGCATTGAGCATCTGCCCCCTGGTGGTCATTATGTGTCATAGCTACCGCCCAGTCACTTCGGTTTTTATATATATAGACTAGAGGCATGGTGCACGAAATTCGTGGATGGGGGTGGGGTGTCCCTCAGCCCAGCCTGCACCCTCTCCAATCTGGGACCCCTTGAGGGATGTCCGACCACCCAGTGGGATCGGGCCTAAACGGGCGGTCAGACATCGCTCTCACAATCCAGGACTGCTGGCTCCCAACTGCCCTCCCCTGCAGGCCCGGTCCCCCCCCCAACTGCCCTCCCCTGCAGGCCTGGTCCACCCCAACTGCCCTCCCCTGCAGGCCTGGTCCATCCCAACTGCCCTCCCCTGCTGGCCTGGGTCTTCCCCCAACTGTCTTCCCCTGCAGGCCTTCCCCCCTCCCCAAAAAATACCCTCCCCTGCAGGCCTGGTCCTCCCCCAACTGCTCTCCCCTGCAGGCCTGCCCCCCCAACTGCTCTCCCCTGCAGGCCTGGTCCCCCCCAACTGCCCTCCCCTGCAGGCCTGGTCTCCCCCAACTGCCCTCCCTTGCAGACCTGGGTCCCCCCCAAATGCCCTCCCTTGCTGGCCTGGTCTCCCCCAACTGCCCTCCTCTGCCGGCCTCGTCACCCCCAACTGCCCTCCTCTGCTGGCCTGGTCACCCCTAATTTTCCACAATTGCCTTCCCCTGCAGGCCATCTTGTGGTGGCCATCTTGTGTCCACATGGGGGCAGCCATCTTTGACCACATGGGGCGGCCATCTTGTGTCTTGGTGTGACAGTTAATTTGCCTATTACTCTTTTATTAGATAGGATGTAAAAAGTGGTATCCATTCACACATTTCCCCCAAACAATGCTAAACAAATTAAGCTTTGCATCAGACTAAAGGGCAAATAATGGAAGTTTGTGTCTTGGTGTAACTTCTGAGTTATGAACTGGTTATCTGGAGAAATTTAAGTACTTGCTATCTTATGGTTAGTCTCAACTGTGAGACGATGTTAGTAAACATTTTTCTAACCATCAAAAGATAATCAAGAAAACTACTTTTCCTGCCTTACTCAAACCCTTATTGCCTTTCATTTTTTTATTTTCTAAATTCTTTCCATTTTTTCCAACAAGAAAAATTCTTTAATTGCCACAATATGCCAAACATACAGATTTCTGTTTTTTATTCTATTTTAATTATGGACTTAATACACAAATATGTTCTTTTCAATATTCAACAATGAAGATAAAGCAAAAATACCTTCAGAACCACCTCCGAGTCCCAAGCCCAGGTATAAGCAGATGTGAACACTTTCATTATTATTTTATTACTGATTGTGACTTTTCATATCTTCCGCATACATATTATCAAAATAAAGGATTTAAAAACATAACAGTTTTAACAAGGGTTCCCTTAGACATCTATATCCAGTGAGTGAATCTCCATTATTCCTTCCTCTCAAGGAAAACCTTTCCGTTTTATTAACCTCTTACTATTTAACAGCTTCTCAATAGTCGGTGTTTATCTCTGAACACAAGCACAGTACCCATTCTCAGCAAGGTGCTTCAGGCTAAAAACAGATGTTAATTAAAAATGCAGATAACAACCCAGGCACCTGTTCTTTCACACCTCTTGTGCTCAAGCCCCAGTCTGTCAAATCCCATCCTTTATTTAAATAATTCTCTGCAGCCTCTCTTCCATTCCAGCTGTAGGTCTTTCACTGTATTGATCATTTAAATTGAACAGGAAAGCCATGTTCTACCGAGCAAACCTATCAGGATGACTACACAGTCAGCTCAGGGAACCAAATGTACTACATTCTAATGATAATTGTCCGGATGTGATATCTAAACAATTTTAACTATGGGAACATGAGTTTAGTCAATTAGTTAAAATTATGTCCCTCTTCCATCTCTTGCAGATCTCAATAGTGTGTGCTTGTTGCAGGGGAAGATGAAGAAAAGGAAGGGCATGTATCTAGCACTGAGAAAGGCCAGCTCAGAATTTATGGTGAGCTTAATCACCTAGACATGTAGTCAGAAAAGACTAAGGCTTTTGAAGAGTAACTACAGACAAGTCACTGAAAAGGAAATAAACTACAGGGTGTCCCCCAAAAGTATATAAACACTTTAAATAATTATTAATTCCAATCGGTTAAATCTAAAAACAAAGAAACATCAATTGAGCTATCAAAAATGTATGTGTATACATTTGTTTGGGACACCCTATATATAAAACTGTAAGATGGATAAGGACTAGGTGAGAATATGTCAGAAAGAATTATACAGTGGTTCATAAAGTAATAAAGACTAATAAACAAGTAATATTGTGGCAAAAATAGTGAGATAATAAATGTATAAATTGGACTATTCTGAAACTGATCACCCTGACCCTAAATTATACTAAGCACAGGGTTACATCCTCAGCAGACACAACAACATAGAGCTTTGAGCTCTATTCTCCACTCAGCATGGTGGGTGGCACAAAGTAAATAAATATTTGTTGAGTGAATGACTTTTAAAAAAAATTTGGAGAACATTCTGCAGAGAGCAAAAAGAAAGAAGCGGTTTGAAACTAACGCCTCCCGAGTCTAGTTCACACCATGTAGGGTAGAAAACTCCTCCTGTTCCGTTTTATGCTGGTAGTAGATGGCCTGGCCGAGCACCAGCCTAATCCTTCATTCTTCTGCTGGCAGTAGAAGTGATGGAAGTGGAGAGAGAGTAGCATCTCAAGGAATTTCACTTGAAAACTTGAAGTGAAGGAGGGTTTTAATTTTTCCTTTTTATTGAGGTATTGTCACATGCATATCCTGGTAAAATCAGTAGAATCCCATTTTTCTATGTTAAGTGTGTGTGTGTGTGTGTGTGTGTGTGTGTGTGTGTGTGTCTGTCTGTAAGGGGGAGGGGAAGAAGGACAAGGAAAGGGAGAGAAAGAGAAGAGAGGTGCCTAGAAAATAAAACACTATACTACTCAAAGAGTGTGCAGAAAACGTGTTAATCTTATCTGGGTCATCAGTGATATTTGTGTTAACATCGCAGTTCCAAGACTATGAATAGGACCCAGTACTGTCAGAAGAACAAATTATGCCAATGTCCACCCTGTCTAGCAGAGAGCCTGAATGAATGAAATCTCTAATACATTTGAAAAATGATTGGACTCCAGAGATTAATTTTTTTGTTTGTATATTTACTTCAGATTAACACAATAACAAATATTTTGCTTCCACAAATTAAATAAATTTTCTTAACAACTGTGCTTGACTGAATATTTTATTTATGAAGTAGACTAATTTTAGGCATATTTTCTGCTTTGGTTTTCCTGTAATGTAAAAGTCCCCAAGATTATGATTTGGGGCAAAATTTTAGTACTGTTCTTCATTTATGATAAAAAAAATTAAAAATTAAAAGTAAAGGAAAAATTAACATTGTTAACATCTAGATTTATATACTTTCACTTACTTAGTTAGATGTATTTTTAATATGGACAAAATAATCACTCCTGTATAATCTTTTATACAACTGATGTGTTATCATAAAAAAAATTCAAAAAATGCAGAAAGCACAAAGATGGAAGTATAAGTCACTCCCATATTGCAATACCCAGAAATTTCCATTGTTCACATTTAGCACATATCATCCCAGACATCTCTGTATGGGTATATAACAAATAGATGGGGAATATCGGGAATTCTTCTATGTTAATGGGCTTATGTTACACATCCTATTTTAAAGTAAAGAACATTCATTTAAAGAAAAAAATTTATAGGACTTATTAACCTCCAAATATTTGTTTCTTAACTGAATACTATTTTCTAAAAGATCCTTCCAAAATTAAGCCATTATGAAAAATATTCAGGTTTTTAAAAAACAACTTATGTCACTTTTAAACAGGATTCACTGACTCTCTGTTTTGAAAGATGATGACTCTGATGTTTCCTCGACTTACCTTTCTCCAACTTTCAATTTTTATTACATAGTTATTTTTACATTATCTAAGATAATACCCATTTTCTTTTCTAATTATAATTTCTATAGTTGTTTGGCATAAGTTACTCATAAATGGATTGCTTACCACAATGCTTCTTTATTTCAAAAGGATTCTCTATTTTTGAGAAGCCTTTTACTAGTATTTGTATTCATTGTTAAGCACTTTTTTCACCAAGGGTTGACATGCCATACACTAGGTGTACCGGTTAATAATGTGGATTTTGTAGGTGTACCGGTTAATAATGCGGATTTTGTAATCAAAGAAAACATGATAATTTCAAAAGAAACATCAAAAGTTTTTTATTCAAACTAATGTCCATTGCTGAGTACACATTTCCCACATCTTTCAGGTAATTTGTGGATACCGTCCCAATAGAACTTTTCTTGTTTTGAGGCAAACCATTCAGAGACCCAATTTTCCACTTCTTCGTACGTTTTGAAGTGCTGCTCAGAAAGTGCGTGTGCCATCGATCGGAACAAGTGGTAATCTGATGGAGCAAGGTCTGGTGAATATGGCGGGTGGGTTAATACTTCCCAGGCAAGATCTTTTTTTTTAAATTTCTTTATTGATTAAGGTGTTACATATGTGTCCTTATTCCCCCATTAACTCCCCCCACCCCCCCCCACTCATGCCCTCACCCCCCTGTTGTCTGTGTCCATTGGTTAGGCTTATATGCATGCATACAAGTCCTTTGGTTGATCTCTCCTCCTTACCCCCACCCGCCTCTACCTTTCCTTCTGAGGTTTGATGGTCTGATCGATGTTTCTCTGTCTCTGAATCTGTTTTTGTTCATCAGTTTATGTTGTTCATTATATTCCATAAATGAGTGAGATCATGTGATATTTATCTTTCTCTGACTGGCTAATTTCACTTAGCATAATGCTCTCCAGTTCCATCCATGCTGCTGCAAATGGTAAGAACTCCTTTTTTTACTGCAGCGTAGTATTCCATTCTGTAGATGTACCACAGTTTTTTAACCCACTCATCTGCTGATGGGCACTTAGGCTGTTTCCAAACCTCAGCTATGGTGAATTTTCCAGGCAAGATCTTTTAACGTGTCTTTAACTGGTTTTGAAGTGTGTGATGGTGTGTTATCATGAAGCAAAATTACTTTGCCATGTCTTCTGGAACATTCTAGTCATTTTACAATCAAAGTGTGGTTCAAACTGATTGTTGTCGGAAGTGATCGATATTAACGGTTTCACCTGGTTTTAGAAGCTGATCATACCACACCTTCCTGATCCCACCAAACACACTGTCTTCTTTCAGAAGCGATTTGGCCTTGTAGTCAATGTTGATGGTTGACCTGGATCAACCCATGATTTTGTGTTTAGGATTCTCAAAATAAATCCACTTTTCATTGCCAGTCACAGTTCGATGCAAAAAAGACTGTTTCGTGATTTGAAACAACATTTTACTGATGACTTTTCGGTTTTCCATTTGTCTTTCATTCAGTTGATGTTGCACCCATTTTCCTTCCTTTAAAATCTTTCCCATTGCTTGTAAACGATTGGAAATTGTTTGCTGAGCAATGTTTAATCTTTCTGCAAGTTGTTTTTGAGTTGGACATGCATCTTCATCCAATAATGCTTGTAACTGTTGGTCTTCAAACTTTTTCGTTTGACTTGGACGTTCTTTGTCTTTCACATCGAAATCATCACTTTTAAAGCATTTAAACCAGCATTCACAAGTATCATGAGATGGAGCATGTTCACCATAAGCTTCCCAAAGTATTCAGCAGCACTTTTCTTCAAAATAAAATAATGAATTAAACTTCCCGCAAATGCTTTTCGGCACGAAATTTGACATTTTTAAGCGTAAAAATATCTATGATGTTAACACTTTCAGAAAATTTGACATATGAAGTTTTTAAGCTTGTTGTCAATACAACAAAATAGCATACATATCAAATCGCATATATATCAACATATGTGTAACTCTGTCTATTGAAAAAAATCCGCATTGTTAACCGGTATACTAGTTTATTCTCTAAAGATTTTCATGTTTGAGAATATTTGCCTGTTGTCTCTAAATGTGACAGAAGTCTCGAGCATAAAATATCCTTGATTGCACTGCTAGATTCTTTTCTTTTTTCATTTCAGGGACTTTGCTTTTTTTTCAAGTATTATTTTTAATTAAATGTTTTTATTGATTTTTAGAGAGAGAGGAAGGGAGAGGGAGAGAGAAACATCGATGAGAGAGAAACATCAATCACACATCAATTGGCTGCTCCTTGCATGCCCCCCACAGGGGATCGAATCTGCACCCCGGGCATGTGACCCTGACCAGCAACCTCTCAGTGCATGGGACAATGCACACTGGCCAAGGCTCAAGGACTTTTTCTTGCATTATATGTTTGAGTACATCTTCTCTTCTCAGCATCCTAATGTTGAATCATCTGTATTCTAAATCTAATACATACTTCTAATTGTTTTATTCTCTTTGCCTTTTCATTTACATTCATTGTGATTATCTCAAGTATATATTTTTTGTTTTATTTTGTTAATCCTCACCCAAGGATGTTTTTCCCATTGATTTTTTAGAGAGAGTAGAAGGGAGGGAAGAAAGGGAGAGAGAGAAACACCAATGTGAGAGACACATCAATTGGTCGCCTCCTGCATGGGCCCTGTCCAGGGCCGGGGAACCCAGATACATGTCCATGACAAGGAATCAAACCCACAATCCTTTGGTCTGTGGGCCGATGCTCTAACCACTGAGAAACCCAGCCAGGGCTGAAGTCTATCTTGATTTTCAGGATGTCTGTTCTGTCTGGTGCCGTTTCTATTTTATTTAATTGAAGGGTTTAAACCATTTAGATATAATGTGATTATTAAGACATTTTTATTTTAAATCTACCACATTACTATTTATTTTCCATTTGTCCCACATATTCTTTCTTTTTTCTGCTTTCCTGGCATTCTTTTGGATCAAACATATTCTATGATTCTATTCTATGTTCTTGAATATTATCAAGATTTTTCTCCTCTTCTATTCTAGGAATGAACCAAAGGTTTTAAATGTCACTGAAAGAATTACGAGTGGGGCAAAAGTTGTTCATTTGATAAATAATACAATAAATGAATAATAATACAAGAATAAACTCTGTGTTTCTCATACAACTGTAAATCTACTTTTACCACACTCTGTATTTCACCAGATGGAAGGATACATTTATTTGATGAAACAAAAACATTTCCCAGTAACCACCTGTTAGCATTTTATTTATGCAGAACTATTTATTAAACTGACTTGCTGCTCCACATGCTCACAAAGCAAAATTCTCAAATAATACAAAAATTCTTTTTCCCCAGAAAGTCTGATTAATGCTTTATTTGCAAAAAATGAATCTCATCTAATGTTGTATGACTCATTCTCAATGCACCATTTAAAAAATAACACTATAATTTTGGATGTTTACAATGTTTTTAGTAAAATTAGATTTTACATGTTGATCAAAGTTTGACCTACGCTGATGACACACCTGATAATGAGAAAGAAAAGAGCTGCGATTTCCTATCAAGCTACATGATCTAAAAATCTATGGACTCTACCATATATCATCACAGAAATGTGGCACATCACAATGAAAGAGGAAGGGAGAAGTTTGAAGATCCATGCTTTGGGTGACATTGAAGACAATAACAATGGTAGTGATCATACATGAAAGGAACTTGTAGCTTCGGATAAATCTTCTTGAATGCATACACTTGGTAGAGAATTCATACATAGGCCATTGGACTCCTTAAATCCAGACTGCCTTAAAACAGCAATGACCAATTAGAGAAACCCCTTTAGGCCTCCAGGAAGTTATAGAAGGATTATGTTTAGGTGAAGTTCTAGACAGTTTCCCTTTTTATTGTAAAGGTATTAGCAACAGTGGATAGGCTTTTAGGGTTTAAAAAAATGTATTAAGAGGCTTCCACTTCTAAGAGAGAGAGAAATACTTTTTCCAATCCTTCCCTCTAAGTACAATTTTAAAACCTTGACTTATATATAAAAACAAACATAGGAGTATGAAAGGTGGAGAGAAGGCAGGCCAGCTTAGGAACCTTGGGACCCAAGGAAAACCAGGGGTAAGTTTCTGGTGTTCTTTTTGCCTCGTGTATTCCAGAATTGAAATTAGAGAAGTCAGTGACCCAAACATGCCAATGGGTACAGAGAAGAAAAAGAGCCCAAACAAAAGTCTGATTTCTCTAGCCAAAGGACCAGGCAATGGACAGCATAGCAAGGGAGAAAACTTTCTAAAAATAACTGCTTTACACCAGCCAAACACCAAGCAAAACTGTGGCCCCACCCATGCCGGCAATAGCTAGTGACTTCCAACCTTGCCAGACTGAAACAGGAGTCCCACCACCCCCCCACCCTTACCCACCTTCCCTCAATAAGATGATGCCAGAGAAGGCTGAGTAGAAAAATGGAACTTGCATCCCTTCTAGGAAATATGGTACTGGGAATATTAGATATCTACATGTAAATGAATGAATTTGTATCACTACTTCACACCCTCCTATATAATAAAAGGCTAATATGCAAATTGTCCCCTCAACCAGGAATTCGACCTGGAGTTCAACCAGGGGGCAGGGCTGGCCAGCCAATCACTCACAACCCCTCCCCCCGGCCAGCCCTGCCCCCTACTGGCCCCCCCACCCTGATTGGGGGCGGGGCTGGCTGGCCAACAGCCTGTGGCCCTTCTGGCCAGCCAGGCTCAATTCGGCCCTGATTGGGGCAGGCCGGCTGGACCCTACCCGTGCATGAATTCGTGCACCGGGCCTCTAGTCTATATAATAGAAACCTAAGAGACGGTTATGGCGAACAACCAGAACGACCAGTCACTATGATGTGCACTGACCACCAGGGGGCAGATGCTCAATGCAGGAGCTGCCACCTGGTGGTCAGTGCACTCCCACAGGGGGAGCACTGCTCAGTCACAAGCCGGGCTCACAGCTGGCGAGCGCAGCGGCGGTAGTGGGAGCCTTTCTCGCCTCCACAGCAGCGCTAAGGAGCAGTGAGCCAAGTGGTAAGGAGCAGTGAGCAGGCGGGCGGTAAGGAGCGAGGGGTCCTGGACTGCGAGAGGGATGTCCAACTGCTGGCTTAGGCCCACTCCCCAGGGACATCCCCCGAGGGGTCCCAGACTGCAAGAGGGCGCAGGCCAGGCTGAGGGGCCCCCGCTCCCAGTGCACGAATTTCGTGCACCGGGCCTCTAGTATATAAATATTAACTCAAAATGGATCAAAGACATAAACATAACAGCTTAAACTATAAAATTCTTAGAATGAAACAGAGGAGTAAATCTTCCTGACCTCAGATTAGACAATGGTTTCTTTATTTTTTTTTAATACTCACCCAAGATTATGTTTTCATTGATTTTTATAGAAAGAGGAAGGGAGAGAAAGAGAGGGGGAGAAAGAAACATTGATGTGAGAAAGAAAAATCAATCAGTTGTCTCTTGTATGCGCCCCAACTGGAGTCCACCTAGGTATGTGCCCTGACAGGAATCGAACATGCCACTTTTGATTGCATGGGACTATGGCACAATGCTCCAACCAACTGAGCTACCAGACCAGGGCAGGCAATGGTTTCTTAAATAGGATACCAAAAGCACAAACCACAAAAGAAAAAGCCAATAAACTGGACTTCATAAAAAAGAAAACCTTTTGTGCATCAAGCACTATCAAAAAAGTGAAAATGGGAGAAACTACTTACAAATAATATATCTGAAAAGGGTCTAGTATCCAGAATGGACAAAGAATTCTCAACAATAAAAAGACAAACAGCACAATTAATTGTTGCCCACCATTCCTTCTTGGATCTCCTATCTTCCTTCCTTCTAGTTCTCTCAGACATTGCCCTTCAAGGGCTGTGGAATGATGTGGGGTTTCTGACTCCATCTCCTATTCACTTCAGCCCAAAGCTTTGTCTCTGACTCTCTGAGTACACAGCCTTTGTAAACCAAGCACCTCACTGCCAGCAGATGCCTTCAAGGCAAACTTTGAATTTGCTTACTCTTATGGAATCAAGCATCCTTGTCATTTCAATCTTTGAGTGTTTCCCTTAGTTTCCTGCCAGGTCAACCATGCTTTAAACAAGTATTTTAAGTACATCATCTAGCATTTTTAGATTTTCTAACCAGGAAGTTTTTCTCTGGAGATCATTCTGTCTTACTCCCTAAATATTCTTAGGTAATTATTTTAGTATTAATATTCTTTGAATGCATTTCATATAATTGTTTTATTCACTGTGTATGGTTCATTACTGAAAAGTATAACTGAAAAAAGCCATTTAGAAATTGAATTGGTTAATAACATTTTTAGTTACAAAACAAATAATTTTGCCTATCAGTATATTTTGCATAAGCTAAGAACCACTTTCAAAAGACTAGTCTCTAGTTCCCCCCCACAAACTCTAAGTGTAAATATTGACTTAACATAATATATATGTCCCCTCTTATTATAAAAATGTTCAAACATTCAAGAAAGTTGAAAGGATATTTACCACACAGATTCTATCACTGTCACATTACAATATTGTTAAATCACTTATCTTTTAATCTCCCTTTCTATCCATCAGTTCATCTCACTTTCTTATTGCAGTGCAAAGGAAAATGCAGACATCAATACACTTCCCCACAAATATGTCATAAACAGTATTTTTATTCCTAGGTAACAAAGCTTCCTTTCCTAATATTTTGCTTATTCTTTTTTTTTTTTTTTGGTTTGGTAATTTATTTATTTATTTATTTTCAAATTTTTATTAAGGTATTATATGTGTACATATCTTACCATTGCCCCCACCAACACCCCACTCCCATACATGCCCTCACCCCCCAATGTTTTGCATCCGTTGGTTACTCTTATATGCATGCATACAAGTCCTTCAGTTGATCTCTTATTTCCCCCACCTCTCCCTAACCTTACCGCTGTAATTTGACAGTCTGTTTGATGCTTTACTGCCTCTGTAACTATCTTTTTGTTCATCAGTTTATAATGTTTTTCATTATCCCCAAATGAGTGGGATCATGTGGTATTTTTCTTTCATTGACTGGCTTATTTCACTTAGCATAATGTTCTCTAATTCCATCCAGGTGCCTACAAATGGTAGTAATTCTTTCTT
The DNA here is from genome assembly GCF_963455305.1 of Plecotus auritus. Lineage (NCBI taxonomy): Eukaryota > Metazoa > Chordata > Mammalia > Chiroptera > Vespertilionidae > Plecotus > Plecotus auritus. Next base: position 137,334,556 of record NC_137782.1, on the reverse strand, counting down.
TTTTATGGCAGCATAATATTCCATTGTGTAGATGTACCATAGTTTTATGATCCAGATATCTGCTGATGGGCACCTAGGCTGTTTCCAAATCTTAGCTATTGTAAATTGTGCTGCTATGAACATAGGGGTGCATATATCCTTTCTGATTGGTGTTTCTGGTTTCTTAGGATATATTCCTAGGAGTGGGATTACTGGGTCAAATGGGAGTTCCATTTTCAGTTTTTTGAGGAAACTCCATACTGTTCTCCACAGTGGCTGCACCAGTCTGCATTCCCACCAGCAGTGCACGAGGGTTCCTTTTTCTCCGCATCCTCACCAACACTTGTCGTTTGTTGATTTGTTGATAATAGCCATTCTGACAGGTGCGAGATGGTATCGCATTGTCGTTTTGATTTGCATCTCTCGGATAATTAGTGACTTTGAGCATGTTTTCATGTGTCTCTTGGCCTTCCTTCTGTCTTCTTTCGAAAAGATTCTATTTAGGTCTGTTGCCCATTTTTTTATTGGATCCTTTATCTTCCTTTTATTAAGTTGTATAGGCTGCCTGTAGATGTTGGAAATTAAACCTTTATCAGTGATACCATTTGCAAATATGTTCTCCCATACAGTGAGGTTTCTTGTTGTTTTGTTGATGGTTTCTTTTGACAAAAACTCTCAACAAGGTGGGAATAGAGGGATCATACCTCAACATAATAAAAGCTATATATGATAAACCCACAGCTAACATCATACTCAATGGGCAAAAACTAAAACCATTTCCCCTAAGAACAGGAACAAGACAAGGATGCCCACTCTCACCACTCCTGTTTGACATAGTACTGGAAGTATTAGCCATTGCAATCAGACAAGAAGAAGAAATAAAAGGCATCCAAATTGGAAAAGAAGAAGTAAAGCTGTCCTTATTTGCAGATGACATGATATTGTACATAAAAAACCCGAAAGACTCCATCAAAAAACTAACAGACTTAATAAATGAATTCGGCAATGTAGCAGGATACAAAATTAACACCAAGAAATCTATGGCATTTCTATACACCAACAGTGAACTTACAGAAAGAGAGACTAAAAAAGCAATCCCATTTTCCATCGCACCAAAAAAATTAAGATACTTAGGAATAAACCTAACCAAGGAGGTAAAAGACCTATATGCAGAAAACTACAGGACACTGAAAAAAGAGATAGAGGAAGATGTAAACAGATGGAAGAACATACCATGTTCATGGATTGGTAGAATCAACATCATCAAAATGTCCATACTACCCAAAGCAATCTATAGATTCAATGCAATCCCCATTAAAATACCAACAGCATATTTCACAGACCTAGAAAGAACTCTCCAAAAATTCATCTGGAATAAAAAAAGACCCCGAATAGCCACAGCAATCCTGAGAAAGAAGAATAAAGTAGGAGGGATCTCAATACCAGATTTCAAGCTGTATTACAAAGCCACTGTCCTCAAAACAGCCTGGTACTGGCACAAGAACAGACATATAGATCAATGGAATAGAATAGAGAATCCAGATATCGACCCAAACCAATATGCGCAATTAATATTTGACAAAGGAGGCATGAGCATACAATGGAGTCAAGACAGTCTCTTCAATAAATGGTGTTGGGAAAATTGGACAGATACATGCAAAAAAATGAAACTAGATCACCAACTTACACCATACACAAAAATAAACTCAAAATGGATACAGGACTTAAATATAAGACAGGAAACCATAAAAATACTAGAGGAATCCACAGGCAGCAAAATCTCAGACATATGCCAAAAGAACTTTTTCACTGATACTGCCCCTAGGGCAATGGAAGCCAAAGAGAAAATAAACAAATGGGACTACATCAAAATTCTGCTTATTCTTTTATAAGTTTTTTAAAAAGCATGACTCTCTGACACAATCACATTATACTATTTGAGTCAGAAAACAAGTCTTATAGTTAAGAGGGGAATAAGTAAAATAAATATTAATCCTTTACATTTCCATGTTAGTAAAATAAGCTTCATATATGGCACGTTCATTTGAAATGTTTTTTTAATACCTAGAAGTTGCTACTATGGTTTCTATCTATATATACACTGAGTGGCCAGATTATTATGATCTCTGAACGCATAATAATCTGGCCACTCACTGTAAATATATATATATTAGAGGCCTGGTGCATGAATTCGTGCATGGATGGGGTCTGGCCAGCCTGGCCAGGGGGAGAGGACATGGGTGGTTGGCCGGCCTGCCTGCTGGTTGAACTCCTGGTCTAGGGGACAATTTGCATATTAGCCTTTTATCATATAGGATATACACTGAGTGGCCAGATTATTATGCGTTCAGAGATCATAATAATCTGGCCACTCAGTATATAAAAGCCTAAGCAACCGAACAAACAAATGACTGGTCGACGAGTCGCTATGATGTGAACTGACCACCAGGGTGCAGACGCTCAATGCAGGAGCTGCCCCCTGGTGGTCAGTGTGCTCCCACAGCCAACCTCCTACGGCTGGCCAATTTCCCGAGGTCCCTCCCACTGGCTGGCAGGCCCCGATCACCCCCAATTGGGACTGGGCGAGATGGCCCCAATCAGCCCCGACTGCAGGCCAGGCCAAGGGACCCTACCTATGCATGAATTTGTGAACCAGGCCTCTAATTTATTTATAATAGAAGCTCTTGTTAGGATTTCCCTATTCAGTAATTCTGGAGTGCTATTCAATTTCATGGAGGACGAGTAGTAAATAATCACCTTGTGAACTTAATTTAGCAAAGCTGCATTGGCCTTTTCTGATATTGTGATTTATAATAAGAAATATATCTTTGGTCTTTGTCTTATTCCTGGCACAGAGCTGCTAAAACTCTTGGAATTTCCTAGGTGATAAGAGCAAATGGATAACACCAAATGGCCAATAAAAAATCAAGTAGACTATGTAATTGGAAGTAGAAGATGAAGAAACTGTGTTGTTTCTGCCAAAGCAAGCCCAGGAGCAGACTGTTACTGACCATGAAGTGTTAATATCAAACACTGGAGTAAAGCTGAAGAGTAATAAAAGAATTGTATTGCCAAAATATAATGTAAATAACATTCCTAATGGATTTAAAATGCACATAAAATACAGATTTGCATTGTTAAACTTAAGTGACCAAGACCCAGAACTGCAGACTGACACTAGAAATATTATTTGGAAAGAATGCAAAAAGACAATGCTAGAAGTAGAAAGGAAAGAAAGAAAAAAAAAGATGTTTGGGAGGAGAAAAACTAAAAATTGTCAGAGACAGGTAAGAGGCAAAAGCAAAAGGTGACCAAAGTAGGGTTAGAAACCTGAATGCAGTTTTTCAACAACTATCATTTGGAAATAAAGAGAACTTTTACAAAAGTCAATGTAAGGCGATAGAAGAGAACAAAAAAGAAAAAATGAGATATCTCTACCAGAAAATGCAAGAAATAAGAGGGAAATTCAAACCTAGATTAAGAATGCTGAATAGCCCTAACTGGTTTGGCTCAGTGGATAGAGCGTCGGCCTGTGGACTGAAGGGTCCAGGTTCGATTCTGGTCAAGGGCATGTACCTGGGTTGCGGGCACATCCCTAGTAGGGGGCGTGCAGGAGGCAGCTGAGCGATGTCTCTCTCTCATCGATGTTTCTAACTCTCTATCCCTCTCTCTTTCTCTCTGTAAAAAATCAATAAAATATATTAAAAAAAAAAAAAAGAATGCTGAATACTAATAAGGAAGCACATTATCTGACCAGGAAAAAATAAAGGGAAAGGATATCCATGGATTCCCTCTATTTATTGAAATTCTCTACAGAAAAGACCAAAGGATAACAGATACTTTTGCAGAATCCTATCTAATAAAAGAGTAATATGCAAATTAACCATCACTCCGCTATAAAAATGGCGGCACCCATAGCCAGAAGATGGCGGCGCCCAGTCCTCTTAGCCCCGCCGGAGGCCCCCAGTCCGCCCAGCGGCAGCAGTCCGGGGTGTCCAGCTGGGAGGTGCCCACTCCCCATGCAGCGATCCCTGCCCAGCAGCAGCAGCCCGGGGTGTCCAGCTGGGAGGCGCCAGAGCCCTGTGCGATCCCCGGCCATAGCCTGGGCTGGGGTCTCAGCCTGGCCGGGGCACGCACCCCCAATGGCACCATCCCCGGCCAGGCTCATATGGCAGCCTGGGCTGGGGTCTCAGCCTGGTCAGGGCACGTCCCCCCCCACCCCCCCGCGCCCCATGGCGCCATCCCCGGCCAGGCGTGGCAGCCTGGGCTGGGGTCTCAGCCTGGCCAGGGTGCGATCCCCTTCCAGCCGTGGCAGCCTGAGGTCTCAACCACTGAGTCACACCAGCCAGGCAGATATGGAGGAATCTTAAATGTTTCTTTTTAAAAAATAGATATTTTATTGATTTTTTACAGAGAGGAAGAGAAAGGGATAGAGAGCTAGAAACATCTATGAGAGAGAAACATCAATCAGCTGCCTCCTGCACACTTCCCACTGGGTATGTGCCCCCAACCAAGGTACATGCCGTTGACCGGAATTGAACCTGGGACCCTTGAGTCTGCAGGCCGATGCTCCATCCACTGAGCCAAACCAGTTAAGGCTGTCCAATATGCTAAAGAAAAAACCCTATCTAATGAAGAGGGAATATGCAGGGGAGGGCAATTGGGGGTGACCGGGTTGTCAGGGGAGGGCAGTTGGGGATGATCAGGCTGGCAGGGGAGCAGTTAGGCATCGATCAGGCTGGCAGGGGAGTGGTTAGGGGTGATCAGGCTGGCAGGCAGAAGTGGTTAGGGGCAATCAGGCAGGCAGGCGAGCAGTTGGGAGCCAGCAGTCCTAGATTGTGAAAGGGCTGTCTGACTGCCTGGATTGGGCCTAAACAGGCAGTCAGACATCCCCCTAGGGGTCCCAGATTGGAGAGGGTGCAGGTTGGGCTGAGGGACACTCCCACCCCCCGCAGTGCACCAATTTCGTGCACCGGGCCTCTAGTATTCCTATAAGAAAGAACTTGCAATTCTAAACAGTGAAGCGAAAGCTGCCCTGAATTGGGAAGAAATAAATCACCAGGGGTACAAAGAGAATTATTTCAAGCCACCAGCAGTGAATCTGTCAAAATCCTCACAAAAATATGTTAACAAATATGGAAAACAAAACAATGGCCTACTGATTGGAAAGGTTTAATATACCTCTCAGTTTTCAGGAAGGAGATGCCAAAGAGCATAGTATCTACAGGACCATTGCTCTAACTTCCCATACAAGTACAGTGATGCTCAAGGTGATGCAACGAAGGCTTCCACCTTATATGAAGTAGGAAATGTTGGATTTTCAGCTGGATTCAAAAAGGAAGAGGCACTTGAGACCTGATTGTGAGCACTTGCTGTATACTGGACTGCTCCGAAGAATATCAGAAGGTTAGACTAACTTTTGACTGTGTAGATCATGCAAAGCTGGCAGTTGCTCTGAAAGGGACGGGTGTGCCTCAGCACTTGATTGTCCTGATGTGTAACCTGTACTGTGGACAGGAAGCCATTGCCAGGACAGAATATGGAGAGACTGAATGGTTTCCTATAGGGGAAGGTGTCACACCTTTTATTTCCTTGTTTGTTTAATATGTGCACTGAACATATTAAAAAAAACTGGACTAGACTCAGAGGAAGGAGGAGTTAAAATTGGTGAAAGAAATATCAACAACTTAAGATATGCAGATGATATCATCTTACTGGCAGAATGTAGCAATGATTTGAAATGACTTCTGATGAAACTGAAAGAAGAAAGTGCCAAAGCAGGACTGCATTTGAAGATGAAGACAAGAAAAATCATGACTACCGAAGAGATGCACAACTTCTAACAGACAATGAAGGCACTGAAATTGCTTACCTTTGTACATCACCAATTTAAACGAGTCTGCAGCCAAAAAATTCAAGAGAAGTGGAGACTCAGAAGGGCAGCAATGCAAGAATTGGGAAGGATCACCAAGAGCAAAGCTGTGTCATTAGAGACCAAGGCTAGGATCATCCACACTTTCATCTTTCCGATTACTATGCACAGATAAAAAAGTTGGACAGTGATGGAAGTTGATAGGAAAACAAAAAAGGTTCATTTGAAATATGGGGTTGGAGGAGAGCTCTACGGATTCCCTGGATTGCCAGAGAGAGGAACAAGTAGATCCTAGAGCAGCCGTGGGCAAACTACGGCCCGCGGGCCGGATCCGGCCCGTTCGGCTGTTCTATCCGGCCTGCGGAGCCGAAAGAGTGGAGGGTTCTCTTGCTCTCCCCTCCGCTCCTTTACTTTGAATTTATATTAGTTCACACAAACACTCCATCCATGCTTTTGTTCCGGCCCTCCGGTCCAGTTTAAGAACCCATTGTGGCCCTCGAGTCAAAAAGTTTGCCCACCCCTGTACCTAGAGCAAATTAAGCCCGACACATTGGTGGAGACAAAACTGAAGTTGTCTTTTCTTTAGGCACAACATGAGAAGGCAAGGTTCTTTGAAAAAGACGATAATGCTGGGAAAAATAGAAGGCAGCAGGAAAAGAGGAAGATCAAATATGAGATGGACTGACTCCATAAAAGAAGGCCCAGGCACGAATCTACAGGAGCTGAGCAGGGCTGTTAAGGACAGGACATTGCGGGCATCACTCATTCATAGGGTTGCCAGGAGTCGGAGCTGACTCAAAAGCACATCTTTCTCTCTCTCTCTCTCTCTCACGCACACACGCCAAAAAGGTGAAAGTAAAGTCTTTTGTTATTCATAACAAGCTCCTTTCAACCACGCCTGAGTTTGTATTAATGAGGTCATTTTTCAAAAGCCCCTATAGATGGAGCTGGTTATCAGAAGAACCAACCATGATTAGAGGGTTGGAACTTTCAGCTCTGCCCCCAGACCTCCAGGATAGGGATGTCCATGGATTCCCTCTAACTATCAAAATAAAAACAAAATTGTATCCAAAAAATTTTATTTTAGTAACTCACATAGTATAGTTGTCTATTATCACAAATTCACACTATAATACTCACTCTTCCTATGGTTGCATGAAATTAAAATCAATCTAATATTTTATTCTTCTTAATCAACATTTCAATCTGGACTCAGGCAATCTGAGTCAACGGCTTTACCAGTGAGTAATCTTAAGCACAACCCTACTCTACACAGCACTCCCTTTTTCTCACCTTCAATTTAAAATTCTGTATGATGGTGTTTACTGTTTAGGACTTAGTCCATTATGTAATAACTTTTTTAGAGTATTAAAATACTGGCTAGCCAAAGTACAGGGAGTAATGCAATTCTAGAACTTCATAAATACAAAAAAGTCTTTAGCCTGTTTCTCTTCCCTTAAGCAGGAGAACTTCTTGGCAGCAGATTAAACAAAAGAATGGTTTCAACTTTAAGTTATCTCATTTAATTTCATTCTAAACCTACTTTTTGTTTTCATAATGCCATGTATAGCCTACTGTCAAAAGAACTAATAAACACTCATGATAACAGAAATAGTAGCAAAGCATGCATGAAAGGAAACATGAAAAACCTAGTATATCCCAAGGGAAAATGTTCAATTCCAGATGTAACCACACAGAAAAGCTAAAATCTAATAATAATAACAATAATAGACACCTCATCAAAGCACATAAAAAATAGAATATTGCATTTGAGGAAAATCAATGAACAAAAAAAGTGCATACCTGTAGCATGTGTGAGTATTAGTAGGCTATGAGCATTCTAGGGCCAGGAGCATAGAATAATGACTATCACATTATGAAACATAATGCTAATGCACAAACTAATCCCTGCACAAAATCACAGAGGCCAGAGACACAGTGAGGCCACCAAGAGTATGCCTCCAAAACGCCTGTTTTATTCATGTTAATCAGCTGTGTTCTTCAGGCAGGAAGGGAACTCATTAATTTTTCCTGGGAACAGGGAAAACAAAATAATAGAGCAAAGAACAAAGCCCTCGGTCCAACGACAGCCACAGTATTTTTGGCATAGGTTCATATGTAGAAGACTGCCTCATTCAGGGTGAAAAGTCTCTTGAAATATGCTAATGTAATTCAGATTAAAAGGCAAATTCAATTACAGATCACAACTCATACAATATATTAACATTTCTCAGCTTCTAAAATGACTGTTTTCCAAAGGCCTCCCTATTGGGTAGAGATAAAAGTACCACTTTATATATAGTTTACTCATTTGTCAACTGATACTACCCCCTTAAAAAAGGTTGTTCTAAGAAAAAAAGAAGGGACTATATATATAATTGTTGAAAGAGTTCAATAGAGTTATAGCAAATTTATATTTTAAGTAAAATTAAAATTCTAAACTCAATTCCTTTTGGTGCATGGAGTAGAAAATTTTATTACTTTCTGTTATAAAATATATCACATATAAAAAGTATACAAAATGTACACATTCAGCTAAAAGAATAGTCATTTTTAATTGACCCTGATATATATCCTGTTCATCTTAAGAAATGGAACATTACTAATACCTTGGAGGCTCATATATGACTATTCCTAGATTTCTCTTAACCCACTCTGCACTATCCTATATTTTGTGCTAATTACTACCTGGCTTTCATTTATAGTATTTCTAAACTGTATTATATGTACCTATACATACAGTTTATATGTATTTCTAAATATTTATATGTATTTCTAAACTAACTATAACTATCTACCGATCTATCTTCTATCTCTGTCAACCCATTCATCTTCCATCCATCCGTTTTTTGAACTTTATATATATGGGATATGCTATATGTACTTGTCCTTCAACTTTTACATTACTTTTCTCAGAGTAACTTTCTGACATTATCTAATTTTTCATATAACACCTAAGGTTAAAGTTTTTTATTATATCCATTTAAAGCAGAGAAAAAAAGGCACAGTACAGCTAGCAACTTGCCACAACATGAGAGGACAATGGACAAATCTTTCCACAGTAATTTTGAAAGGAAAGCAAACCAATGACCGTCTCAGAGCTTTTTATAGCACATTTGTATTTTTAGCTTCAATGAAACTAAAACATTTCTCTAGTGCCCGGAGCACAGTTAAGTTAGTTTTTTTTTTAAGTTAATATTTTTAAATTGACTTTACCCGGCTGGTATTTTTTGCTTTCACACTAAAGGGGAAGTTATATCAAAGTGTGCTGTTGATGGAAAAGCCCTAAACAATATTGAATATATTAGTTAAAAGGAAAACAAGAATGAATTAAATAAAGGATATCAAGAGAAGATTTGTTTTTCCCTTAGGGCAGCAGTTTTCAACTGGTGTGTTGCAAGAAGTTTTAAAACATGCAATACCTGACGATGTAGTCAGGGACACTGACTTCTTTTCCCTTAGACTGTCAAATTAAAAAATGACTACAACCAACACAACAATAGCCATCCAATGTAAATGAATCAAAATTATACCTTATTTTTTGTCAGATGGACAAAAACTTTTTTTTTGGTGTGCCGCAGACTTTCAGTAATTAGTTCATGTGTGCTATGAGATGAAAAAGGTTGAAAATTGCTGCCTTAGGGTGTTATAAAACAGATAGCCATAATATGGGATATTCTAATTAAAGAACATGGCTCCTTATATAGGTATTAGTTTAATACTAATCAATCCAAAGATATCATTCACCTGAGCAAGTGGTGGAAGAATCTCCTTGCATATTTGCTGATTTGGTCTCTATATTCCAATATAGTTGTGTCCAGGAGTGGTCTTGTTGGAGCATAGAAGGTCCCAAGGCTTGCCTCGAGCTGTGCTGTGGAATTCAAACATAGCAGCACTAAAACAAGTGAAACTCCTTCAATTACAACAGAATACTCATGTTTGCAGTCAGTCAGGTTTTGCAAACTTGGATGAAATGTGAGCTTGTTGCAGGAAAGATGAAATTAAAATATGACAGCTGGTACAAAAACAAACCTGTGTATAAACTTTCACTTGAAGCAAAGCTGACAATGACTCTGAACAACGAAAAGCTGTCAAAACTGAAGAAATCCATAATGAATCAACCTCTCACCACAAATGGGTAATTAAAACAGTGACTCATCAAAGTAACACAGTTTGAACTAGTATTTCCAGTAAAATCAACTTACTTTGTGCTCAACATTTACTCTCCTTAGTTGAAGGGCAAAAACTAACCTGTCCACACTGGGAACTGAAATATTAGAAATCTTTTAAAAAATAATACAACTAAAAATAGCTTTATTGTAATAGAGATTTTACTACCTACTAAAACTTTAAAGAAACAGTGAAAGTCCCTTTATCTTCCCTAAATCCTGTCCTCAACAATAAGGTTGTTGGTTTTGTCCAGGTGTGAAAGCTAACACCCCTGGGAGGGATGACATGCTAATCTGCTCTGGGTCAACTGACACCTTCCTAGGAAAGAGGGATTGGAGAGCAGGTTTTGATAAACCAGAGTGCTTGGAACTAGGAGAAAGGGGCACAGTCTGCCAACTTCACAATTTTACCAAGACATGCCTATAGGGTTGTATTTCCTCCCAGAAATACCTGGAAGGTATCCAATTACCATAGTGGTGGGAGTATGAGTATATAGAGCACTACAGTTCACAGGAAGACTCCACTGATTCTTATGCTACTTACTAGCACTTGGTTGAATAAACAATTTTTTATTTAGCAAAATTCTTTAGTTTTAGGCATATTTGATTTTGAAAGTATTAAATACCTCATCAGAGTAATTGCTATAGACTTGGCTAAGCTATAAGTAATTTCCTTTTAAATCTCAAATCTAGACAGTGAAGTAAGATGAACTTTAAAGGTATTTTCTTTCAAAGCAGCAGTCAATTTAGATTAAAATTGAATACAGCAATGCTATTGTGAAAACAAGCCAGATTCTCTTGCCATCGCTTGTTTTCTTGACAGCATGTTTTGTACATCTGAAATGTTCAAGCCTACATGAAATACTCGTAACTCCCAGCACAGTTATAGATTCATTAGATAGCCCAGCTTGATGTTTAAGACAGAAATGATGGCCTCAAAGATAACCACAACATGGCTACAAATAAAAGAGCTCACTGGGTTCCACTAATAAAAGGAAAACAAATTACCATGTCAAATTTGTTAGATTCAGATAGAATAAATCTCAACAGAAAAGAATTCTGAATGTTTTAGAAATGTGTTTTGCAGTTACTTAGGGGAAAATGCATATACCTATCTAAATGCACATATTCTGATAACCTAGCATCATGTAAGCATTTTTTAAATAGCCTATAATCATACAAGCTTTTTATTTCCCTATCTCCCCAATATGGTTCCTGAAAATATACTTTACTAATGCAAAAATCTGATAATGTCCATTTGTGAATTACCTAATAATCTTTCTTAGAACACAGAAATCTTACAATACAAATTCACTAAGGTGTTAGTAATTTCTCAGTGTCCTGAGTGACAGTAAATATTTTATCTTCTCCATGTTTCTTCAACTGTAAATTTAGGATCTCTTGTATAGTTTTGTGCACCATAACAGGTTTTCTTGGGGACTCTTTTTTTTTAATATTATGTACCCAATCTTGAGAGTGTACCAATGCTAAGAAATTACTGAAATAACTCCCCAGGCAGAAATATTACAGTAATACCTAGTACCTAAAATTGTGAAGTTATACTCTTTTTATTTTTAACTAATATTTTAATACCTACTGTGGGCCAAGCACTGTGTAGGCATTTTCTCATTGTAGAAATACTGAAATCCCCATAGATGGGTTGGGCTACCTCAAAAAAGCACATTCAAGTAACATTAAATATTTATTGTGAGCCTCCTGTGAGTTGGGCCAAGTCCCATGTTGCAAACTTCCTGAAGAAATATGTTCTTATTGATTATTCTCTAAAATTACTAAAATGAAGGTTACATACAGAATTCTATCTAAACAACTTGTTTACTTTATAAACAAAATAAAATAGAATAAGAACATCTATAAATATGCAAAGAAAATAGTAGGGGAAAACAAGCTCTCCAAAAAGACTTTTGATATAATTCTTGTTTGATATATTTCCTTGAAAACTACCTAGGGACAGTTTCTCATTGGCCATGATTTCCCATCATTAACGTCAATGTTTTTTGCAAAGATTTGAAATAAAGAAGCAAGTGCAAAAATGGTTAGGTGCATTTTACATTAAGTAAATAAGTAAATCATAATAAAAATAACATACTGAGCCCTTAACTGGTTTGGCTCAGTGGATAGTGTTGGCCTGCGGACTCAAGGGTCCCAGGTTCAATTCTGGTCAAGGGCATGTACCTTGGTTGCGGGCACATCTCCAGAAAGGGGTGTGCAGGAGGCAGCTGATTGATGTGTCTCTCTCATTGATGTTTCTAACTCTTTATCCCTCTCCCTTTCTCTCTGTAAAAAATCAATAAAATATATTTTAAAGAAATAACATACTGATAAATGACAAATATAAAAATTAATTTCATTGTATGTGGCACATATTTGTCCCCCCCCCTTTTTTTTACAGTGTTTTATCTCTCTTTAACAATAAACATCTGAGATTCTATGGGAAAAATTATTTACTGGGGGAAGGTGGGGAAATGAAAGCAGGCAGAAGAGAAATGGGTATCAGAACTACAAGTCAGAATGAAAATAAGAAGCAGCAGCCTGGGCTGCAAGTCTGACAAAAATACACACACACACACACACACACACACACACACACACACACACACACACACACACACAGTAAGGGGAAAGGATTGTTTTCTGGACAAAAGACTTGGGGTGTGAGAGAAAAATACTGATGTCTAAAGTAAAGGAGCAATAGGATGTTTGTTTGGGGCCTTTTGCCTACCAGACCCGAGAGAGTACATGAAATTCTTTTTCAAAGTTTGAAGTCTGAGCATATTCCACACATGAACTTACACTGGAATCTACAATGACTGCATTGTGAGCTCCAACATAGGTATATACAGAAAAGTTGTTCTTTATGTTGATAAATACTACACAGTCAATACCATATAGGAGTAACTATTTTATATCTGACCTTGTCAGTTTTAATAAGGCATTAACATTTTTGTCTTAGTTTCCAATATTATAACTCAAAATCATTCTCAAAAATAACTGACTCAATAAAAGGTACTTCACGTATATGCAAAACCCACCGATAGAATATATTTCGAGTCTGACCTTCTCTCTCTGGGGTGAGCTTTTGTCTGAGAAGATGGTTCACAATGGCACTCATGCTGACGAAGCACTGGTGGCCCAGCGTGTCCCAGTTCATGCTGCTCAGGATGCTTATCGCCTCACAGACCTCGTCATAGTGAATGTACTGGGAGACGACGTCTACCAGGCCCAGCTGTCCTCGAGTGAAGATACCTGTCACAAAAAAGTGTAAAGCCAAGTAAATCTTTTAAAAATAAAAAGTAGAATAACAAAAACAAAGTTAAGTTTTTGATTAAGAAAATAAAACAGTAATCATTTCTTGCATAAGTGCTAGAAATGTGAAATTTGGGGAGCCAAGACTAATATGGCTCTGTGGTTAAATCTTTATTTTAAATAATACCTACCTCCTCCTCCCGCCGCCCCACCCCCATCTAGCTTATCCTTACCATTTCAGCACATATTAACTAATTTATACTCCAGTAGGCAATTGCTTAAACTAAGTGGATAAGCATGAGAATATTGAGGTAGACCTCCCTTCCCGGGCTGCCAGCCAGGGCCTTCCTTCATTCTGTGCCACCCCCTGGTGGTCAGCATACATCATAGTGAGCAATCGAACTCCTTGTCTCCCGGTTAAACGCCCAAGGGGACAATTTGCATATTAGGCTTTTATATATATAGATTGGCATTTAGAGATTATTCTCTTCTACTGGAGTAAGCAATGATCAGTATTAATCCTGCTGTTGATCCTCTTCACAACTAATATTTACTATAAAACATTGTGGTAAAACAAACATATTTATCCTTTTTAATAAAAGAAAATCCACTTTTAATCTTAGAGAAACAAGAACACAAAACAAATGGGGAAGCATTCTGATCTAGTTTTATTTTATCATCTTTTAAATATGGCTTATTTCGTTTAAAACTAACAACTTCTGTGTAAATGACAATAAATACTAGGGATCTTAAGCAGGTTATTATTTTTTAAATCTTTAAAAAATAGTTGGCAGTAAAATCTTTTTTTTATTCAGCCAATGTTTATGTAGTTGAGTGAGTCCATAGAAACTTCTCAGTACAAATCATCATGAAGCTAAATTAGAAAATATGTGTGAAATTATTCGTAAGCTGTAAAGTATATAAAATATCACTGCAATTTTTTCATTATCATCATTTAATTGCAAAAGTTATATAGGTTTCAGGATTTTCAAAACATACTAGTTCATGAGAAAAATGCCAAAATTCTTCATATTACTTCAAGTCCATTAAAAAAGAAAACCTATGCTATATCTAACAGGACTCAACTTGATAGGGAATCTGGGGAATTGCCCTGGCTATACTAAGCAACAAAACTTTGCTATTCTTTTTATGTTGGCAAAATCAATGAATGCTACTGTCCAAAGCCTTTGTGAGTCTGCAGTCAAGCACTGGAAGTCCTCATAAATCAGTGGCTCCTTGGCAGTAGATACTAAGTGTAGGAATTTTGCAGGAAACTGAAAATAACCAAACCCTTTGACGCTATCTATACCTTATATAATACGTCTAGCAAGAGAAAGAACTGATTTTTGAGAAGAAAAGCTAGTATATAATATAATCATAATCAAATTGTGCAAAAGGTGATAAAGGAAAAATCTTAAAAAGGAACCAAAAAAGGGACAAACGATGTACAGAGAGACAAAGATATGAATAATTGCAAACTTTGTTTCTGAAACGATGCAAGCCAGAAGACAACAAACACCAAGACATTTTTAAAATGGTGAGAGATGGAAATGAATTAGCTTAAAATTCTGTATCTTACAATAAAGAATTGAAAATTCATGAAGAAACATAATCTTAAATGAACCTAACAATAGAGCTCTGAAATAATAAAGCAAAAACTGACAGAACAGGAGAAAAAGTGAATTCTACAATTATAGTTGGAGATTTCAGTACTTCTCTGTCACTAATTGAGAGAACATATAAGCCGAAAGTCAGTACAAATAGAAAAATACTGAAAAACACTATTCTTGAATTTGACCCAATTGATATTTATAAAACATTTCACACAATAATAGTATATCTTAGGTGATAAAACATAAATTTAAATGTTTTGAAATCATACAGAATATGGTCTCTGACCACACCAGAATTAAATTAGATATCAATATAGATAGCTGAAAAATCTCCAAATACTTAGAAATTAATCAACATTCTTCTCCATAAGAAAGAAGAAATTACAAAGTGAATTAGAAAATATTTTGAAATAAGTAAAAATTTTAAAATAACATTTGTAAGGTGTGGCTATAGCAGTACTTAGGAGGATAATTTCTAGCTAACTTTTTTTTCTTTTTCTTGATTTAATTTTTCTTTTTTTTCTTTATTGATTAAGGTACTAGATATGTGTCCTTATTCCCACATTGCCCCCCCTCCGACTCACCCACCCCTCACTCATGCCCTTATTCCCCTGGTGTCTGTGTCCATTGGTTAGGCTTATATGCATGCATACAAGTCCTTCGGTTGATCTCTCCAATCCTCCCCTACCTTCTCTCTGAGGTTTGATGGTCTGATCATGCTTCTCTGTCTCTGGATCTGTTTTTGTTCATCAGTTTATGTTGTTCATTATATTCCACAAATGAGTGAGATCATGTGGTATTTTTCTTTCATTGACTGGCTTATTTCGCTTAGCATAATGCTCTCCAGTTCCATCCATGCTGTTGCAAATGGTAAGAATTCCTTCTTTTTTACCGCAGCATAGTATTCCACTGTGTAGATGTACCACAGTTTTTTAATCCACTCATATGCTGATGGGAACTAAGGCTGTTTCCAAATCTTAGTTATGGTAAATTGTGCTGCTATGAATATAGGGGTGCATATATCCTTTCTGATTTGTGTTTCTAGTTTCTTGGGATATATTCCTAGAAGTGGGATCACTGGGTCAAATGGGAGTTCCATTTTTAGTTTATTGAGGAAACTCCATACTGTTCTCCACAGTGGCTGCACCAGTCTGCATTCCCACCAGCAGTGCACAAGGGTTTTTCTCTGCATCCTCACCAGCACTTGTCATTTGTTGATTTGTTGACGATAGCCATTCTGACAGGTGTGAGATGGTACCGCATTATCATTTTGATTGGCATCTCTCCGATAAATAGTGACTTTGAGGATGTTTTCACATGCCTCTCGGCCTTCTTTATGTCCTCTTTTGAAAAGTACCTATTTAGGTCCGTTGTCCATTTTTTGATTGGGTTGTTCATCTTCCTGTTGTTAAGTTGTATGAGTTACCTGTAAATGTTGGAGATTAAACCCCTATTGGTGATAACATTGGCAAATATGTCCTCCCATGCAGTGGGCTTTTTTGTTGTTTTGTTGATGGTTTCTTTTGCTGTGCAGAAGCTTTTTATTTTGAGGTAGTCCCATTTGTTTATTTTCCATTGCCCTAGGAGCTGTATCAGTGAAGATATTGCTTCGGCATATGTCTGAGATTTTGCTGCCTGCAGATTCCTCTAATATTTTTATGGTTTCCCGTCTTACACTTAAGTCCTTTATCCATTTTGAATTTATTTTTGTGTATGGTGTAAGTTGGTGGTCTAGTTTCATTTTTTGCATGTGTCTGTCCAATTTTCCCAACACCATTTATTAAAGAGACTGTATTGAATCCATTGTATGTTCTTGCCTCCTTTGTCAAATATTTATTAAGCATTTTGGTTTGGGTCGATTTCTGGGTTCTCCATTCTATTCCATTGGTCTATACGTCTGTTCTTGTGCCAGTACCAGGCTGTTTTGGGAACAGTGACTTTGTAATACAGTTTGATATCTGGTATTGAGATCCTTCCTACTTTGTTCTTCTTTCTCAGAATTGCTGCATCTATTCAGGATCTTTATTTATCCCAGATGAATTTTTGGAGAGTTCATTCAGGGTTTGTGAAATATGCTGTTGGTATTTTAATGGGGGAGTGCATTGAATCTATAGATTGCTTTGGGTAGTAACAACAGACCCTACAGAAATACAAAGGATTGTTAAAAAAAATACCATGAACAACTCTATTCCAACAAACTAGACAACATGGAGGAAATGAACATATTCCTAGAAAAATACGACCTTCTAAAACTCAATCAGGAAGAATCTAAAAATCTCAATAGGCCGGTAACTATGGAAGAAATTGAAGCAATCATCAAAAAGCTTCCAGCAAACAAAAGCCCTGGGCCAGACAACTTCACAGGAGAGTTTTACCAAACATTCAAGGAAGAACTAAAACCTATCCTCCTCAGACTATTCCAAAAAATTCAAGAGGAAGGAACACTTCCAAGCTCATTCTATGAAGCCAGCATTACCCTAATACCAAAACCATATAAAGACAACACAATGAAAGAGAATTACAGGCCAATATCCCTCATGAACATAGATGCCAAAATCCTCAACAAAATTCTAGCAAATCGGATCCAGCAGTACATCAGAAAGATCATACACCATGACCAAGTAGGATTTATCCCAGGGATGCAAGGATGCTACAATATCCGCAAATCAATAAATGTGATACATCACATAAACAAATTGAGAGATAAAAATCACAGTCATATCAATTGATGCAGAAAAAGCATTTGACAAAATCCAACATTCTTTCTTGATAAAAACCCTCAGCAAAATGGGAATAGAGGGATCATACCTCAACATAATAAAAGCCTTATATGACAAACCTACAGTCAACATTATACTCAATGGGCAAAAACTAAAACCATTTCCCCTAAGAACAGGAACAAGACAGGGATGCCCACTTTCACCACTCCTGTTCGACACCGTACTGGAAGTGCTAGCCATAGCAATTAGACAAGAAGAAGAAATAAAAGGTATCCAAATTGGAAAAGAAAATGTAAAAGTGTCCTTATTTGCAGATGACATGATACTGTACACAGAAAACCCTAAAAAAAAAATAAAAAATTAGACTTAATAAATGAATTTGGCAATGTAGCAGAATACAAAATTAATGCCAAGAAATCTATGGCATTATACACCAACAGTGAACTTACAGAAAGAGAGATTTAAAAAAAAATCCCATTTACCATTGCACCAAAAAAATTAAGATACCTAGGAATAAACTTAACTAAGTAGGTAAAAAACCTGTACTCAGGAAACTACAGGACACTGAAAAAAGAGATAGAGGAAGACATAAACAGATGGAAGAACATACTGTGTTCATGGATTGGTAGAATCAACATCTAGCTAACTTTTTCAATTAGAAAAGAAGAAAGGTCTAAATTCAATAGTTCAAGCTTCCATGTTAAGAGCCTAGGAAATGAGGAATAAATTAGACCTAAAGTACGCAGAAAGAAATAATAAAAATAAGAAAGAGAAAATAAACACTAAAGAAAAATCAATGAACTAAAAAACTCGTTCTTTGAACCACTGGAAGGTGCCATAGATTTTCTAGTCTAGCTAGGAGTAACTTCTACAAAATAGCCTGGCCAGACTGGAAAGAGCAACTGCACTCAGCTGGCTGTTTTATTTTGTTTTTTAATATAAAAATTTACCTTATAGCCATGTGTAGACTGAGAAGCTAAACTGAATAAGCAATCAAATTTTGTCTTAAGGAAGTGAGATTTTAGCAGTATTTTTCAGTTTTGAAGTCTAAAACCATCCCAAGGTATAGGAGCCATAGTCTCAAATAAAAATGAATTTTTGCAGGAACTGTTACTTGCCATTTGTATCTACTACTGTGTGTATGTGTGTATATATGCACATATGTGTGCATATATACACACATACTATATGAATATGTAATACAGTATAGGTATAGCCTGTCTCTGTGTGACACAGGTTGCATATTGGAGCTGGTAAGCTGGGTGGGGAATAGTGTGGATAGTTAATGACTACTTGTTTTTTAATTAATGAACACTTAGCCTTTCTATGTGCATAATGGCACAAGAGCTGGATACCCAGGTGTTTGACAAACTGAGATGCTTGCTATTCAGTTGCAGACTGGGGCACCAGCCCAGCATTTGGCATTAAGACTGTCAAGGCTGGCTAGGTTTGAATCCTCATTCTTTCTCCTTCATCCAATGGGGACTTAACAAAAACTTTCAAAGTTTTGGTTTGGGAGTTTATATAGGTTTGTTTTTGGATGTATAAATAGTTGATTGCTAAATATGGTCAGATTTCTCCTCACTGGCTGATCCTAAATTCTTAGGATACATCCTGGTAAATTACACTTTGTGAATTAATTGTCATATGTATAATTGTTGCATTTTGGATGTACCTAATTTGATTATTTAAAAAACATATTTCCACTTATGGTATCTGTTTGCAGATTAGAAAATGAGAAAATGTAATTGTGTGATGATATGAAATGTAAAAAAAATCAAGCAGTAAATAAAATAGACTAAATCCTCCTCCCCCCAAAAAGCCGGTTCTTTGAAACCATAAGTAAAATTGACCAACATCTGCCTAAATTGAGAAGAGAGAGAGAAAGAAGACAACAATCACTACAGAACTACAAACATTAAAAAAAGTGAAGAATCTAACTTTATGCAAACAAATATAACTTAAAGAAATGGGTTCCTTGAAAGACCTAAATTATCAAAGCTCATTCAAGAATAACATGAATGACCCTTTATTATTTGAATTTGAATCCATAGTTTAGCAAACCTTTACATACACATTACCCCCCCCCCCCACACACACACACACACTCTGCATGTCCAGATGCCTTCTCTTGGGAGTTCTCTCAAACATTAAAAGAAGAAACAATATCAACTCTATACAACTCAAAATATAAAAGGAGGGAACACTTCCCAAATAATTTCATGATGTTAGCATTACATTGACCCCCAAAATGACAAAGACATTACAGAAAAAGGAAAAGTACAGACCAATACCTCCCATAAATAGATTCAAAATCCTTATCAAAATATAGCAAATCTACAATGCATTAAAAAGATAATCATCATAAACAAGAGAGCTTTATCCCACAAACACAAGGTCACCAAAACTTCTGAAAACTAATCAATATAATTCACCATATGACCAAACAAAACATACAATCATTTCAATAGATGTAGAAAAAGCACTTGAAAAAATTCAGCATCCACTCAAGATAATACATCTCAGGAGACAAGTAGTGGAAGGGGACTTCTTCAACCTAAAGACTTCATAGTTATAGTGAAAGATTAAATGCTTTCCAACAAAGATCGAAAACAAAGTAAGGATGTCCTCTCTTGCCACTTCAATTTAATATTACAGTGGAGGTCCTAGCTAGTATAGTAAGGCATAGAGGTTGGATAAGAAGATGTAAAACTGTTTTCAATTGCAACTATCATAGTCATTTATGTAAAAAAAATACTAAGGAATCAACAAAAAAATCACTACTAGGAAATGAATTTAACAGGATTGTAGGATATATGGTCATATTTTAAGTTTTATTTCTATAGAATACCAGGAAACAATTAAAAATTGTAATTAAAAATACATGAACAAAACATGTACAAGGTCTTTACACTTAAAATTATAAAACACTGCTGAAATTTAAGACCTGAATAAATGGAGATAGATACTGTATTTTGAGACTCAATATTGTTAAATTGTTCTTCTACTCCAATTTGATCTATAGATTGAACATAACCTCAATCAGAATCTATGAGGTCTTTCTGCAGAAACTGACAAGTCAGTTTCAAAATTTGTATAGAAATCCCAAAATGGAGAGTAGCCAAAATAATTTTGAAAATGAAGGACAAAACTCGCCCTAGCAGGTTTAGCTCAGTGGATAGAGCGTCGGCTTGTGGACTGTAGGGTCCCAGGTTCGATTCCAGCCAAGGGCACATGCCCAGGTTGTGGGCTCGATCCCCAGTGGGGGGTGTGCAGGAGGCAGCCAATCAATGATTCTCTCTCATCATTGATGTTTCTCTCTCTCTCTCTCCCTCTCCCTTCCTCTCTGAAATCAATAAAAATATATTTTAAAAAAAGAACAAAATTGGAGGATTAACAGAACCTGATTTCAAGACACTATCCTATCTAATAAAAGAGTAATATGCAGATTGACCATCACTCCAACACACAAGATAGCTGCCCCCATGTGGTCAAAGATCCTGCCCCCATGTGGACACAAGATGGCCACCACAAGATGGCCAGCAGGGGAGGGCAGATGGGAGGGACCAGGCCTGCAAGGGAGGGCAGTTGGGGGCGATCAAGCCTGCAGGGGAGGGCAGTTAGGGGTGACCAGGCCGGCAGAGGAGGGGAGTTGAGGGTGACCAGGCCTGCAGGGGAGGGCAGTTAGGGGTGACCAGGCCTGCAGGGGAGCAGTTTGGCATCAATCAAGCTGGCAGGGGAATGGTTAGGGGGTGATCAGGCTGGCAGGCAGAAGCGGTTAGGGGCAATCAGGAAGGCAGGCAACCGAGCAGTTGGGAGCCAGCAGTCCCAGTGGGATCAGGCCTAATCGGGCAGTCATACATCCCTCGAGGGGTCCCAGATTGGAGAGGGTGGAGGCTGGGCTGAGGGACACCCCCCCTCCATGCATGAATTTCGTGCACCGGGCCTCTAGTAAAACTATAATAATTAAGACAGTGTGATACTTAGCTATATATAGACATATAGATCAGCAGAAAAGAGTTTATTCATAGACACACACACACACACACACACACACACACACGGTCAAGGTAATTCAAATCTTTCCAACAATTGGTACTGTAACAAGTGAATATTCATATTAGAAAAAATTTCAACCCATACCTCACACCATATACAGAAAATTTACTTGAAATAGACCATAAACCTAACAGTAAGAACTAAAACCATAAAACTTCTAGAAGAAAATAGGGTTAGACAAAGATTCCTTAGATGGGACATAAAAAACACAAGCCATAAAACAGAAATTTAAGAACTGGATTTCATTTAATGTAAAAACTTCTGCTACCTGAAACATGCAGTTAAGAAAATGAAAAATAAACTACACTGGAAGAAAATATTCACAATACTAGTATCTTACAAAGGATTTGTAAGATTATTAAAAAGTCTTATAATTTAGTAATAAATAATTCAATTAAATTTGGGCAGAAGATTTGAAGATATCAGAGAACATATATGCCAAATAAGCACACAAAAAGATGCTCAACTCCAATACTTCATCAGGGAAATATAAACTGACATCACTGCACATCCACTAGAATGGCTAAAATTAAAAAGACCACGAATGCCAAGTGTGACTGAGGATGTGGAGCAACTGGAATTCCAAAATAGTTTCTTCTTAAGTTGAACACTTAGCATATGGCCCAACCATTCTATTCCTAGGTTTTTCTCAAGAGAAATTAAAATATATGTCCATACAAAGACTTGCACATGAAAGTACATGGCATTTTTAGCAATATTAGCTTAAATAGGAAAACAATCCAAATATCCATCAACATGTGAAAAGCTACACAAATTGTGATTTATCTATATAATGGAGTACTACTCAGTAAAGGAAAATTTACAGTTATATACACCAAACTGAAGATTTCTACAGATTAAATAAGTTCTAAAAGTCATACTATTTGTTTTTGAGAGTGACAGCCACACACACACACGTGCACAAACACATACAACACATTGCCTGTGATTTTCAAAGTCCTACAAGAGGGAAGAAGTTAGCATCACTTGAACAGTTAACTTTCCCCAACTTGTAGGTTCCATGAGAGCATTGTGGGGGCACTCCAGGTAGATGGAATACTATCAACACCACTGTGGGAAGGAGGGAATGTGAGAGCACATGCTGTGATTGGGGAGCGACACCATTGCAGCCCAGCTGGAGAGAAGAAGCCTGAGAGGCCCATAAGGGCTTATCAGACCCTGTAGGACGTGAGCCTGGAGAATCCTTGACCCAACACTGTTAGATTAATTTGGGGTGAAGGGGATGGGAAGATTGGTAGGCAGAAAATTATAGACAGATGGCCACTGCTTGATCATGGGAAAACTGGAAACAACTAGATTAAGGTAATGACAGCCAGGCTGAATAGAAGGAGCTGTCTTTGGACAGCATTTAGAAGGCAGAATTGATGACATTTGGTCACTAATTTGATATGGCATTAAGGGTGAGAAGATTCCAGAATGACTTCTGACTTGACACTCCATCTGAATAACTGTACCGCCCACCAACAATGGAGAATACAGGACAAGTAAGTTTGGGGAGAAAGATGATGACTTCGTATCTGTACACAATGAGTCCGGAGCACTTGTGTGCATCCAAGGGGAGGTATCCATAAAGACAGGTGAGTATGCGGATGTGGAGTCAGATGTGGTCTGGGCTGAACTCAGAGATGGGATATTAAAAATAAACTCTTAACACACTAAGCGCCACATCAGTCACCGGTGACTGACACTATACTTTCCGTCCAGAAGACAAAACAGGCTGGGCACTTAACGTGTTAATCTGTATAAAATAGGAGGAGAGTGAAAAAAATAGAACCTTAGAGAGCCTCAACATTTTCTTAAGTAGACAGATGAAGGCCATAAAAATGATGAAAAATTGCTTCTGGGATCATAGAAGGCAAGTATGATAAGAGTTTAATGACAGTGGAAGTAGTCATCAACCATCAAATGCTGAGAAATCATCAAGTAAATAAAATAAGTATATATATCAATGAGGATGTCACTGGTGACCTTTCCAAGCACAGCTCCAGGAGAATACGAAGGACAGAAGCCAGAATTTGGTGCTGTGAGCAGTGAATAGGAAGTGAAGAAGCAGAGAAAGTCAGTGTTCACTATTATTTCAATGAGTTGACAATGAGAGGGAGGTGAACATTTATTTGATTAACAGAGGAAGAAACTATTTTAAGAGATGTGTTTGTTTCATGGTATGGTTTGGCCTATATTTGCTGATGTAGCCAGATTAGTGGGGACCTGGGGAGGGTCACAAAGTAAAGATGTCAAAGGGCAAGTTGTGGGATCCAGAGTGGAAGTAGTGGTGGAACTAGTCTAGGAGAGGAAGGACTCCTGTTCCATTGAATTGAGAAGGTAAGATTTATGCAAATGTAGATAAGTGGTTGGTTAGTTGGGTGGGTGGGTGGCGAGGAGCAGATAAGCTTAATGAAGAGCCAATTAAAATGTGAAATTCTCTGTGAGTCTAAAGAGAGCAGTGAAGGTTGGAAAGGGCACTGATAAGAATGGAAAAGCTTTAATATATCTCAGTAGTATAATTAGGCACCCCTTTTAAAAAAATTAATCCTAGTCTGTATATGTGGAAATATGGGATCGTGACTGACTGTCAGGTAAAGAAATTCTAATTACATGTTGCCTTGTATAAAATAGTACACTTCTTGCTTCTCTATGGAAGATGACACTTCTAGCTCCCTCCTGAAAAAGACATGTTCTTTGAATTCTTCTAATAACAGCCGTGACGGCCTTTAAATCCCCAATGATTTGATTGATGGTTATAAGGATTTAGAATGGAAGCTTTAGCCTTGGAACAGTTTTCCTTCAACACTAACTTACCTATTCTAAGTGTCAAACTCCAAAAGTCTTAGCATGCTGGCACCAGGCAGGGCCACGTTTATATATGACAGCATTCTATTTTAAACTATGATCTATCTCAGCTTCTTAAATTGTAAGCTACACCTTTCATGTCAAATTTTCCAAAGGCTTGCATAACAAGCATATGAAAAAAAAAACCTCATAAATGCTCCCCAGTAGGGAAACTGCACATGTAAATACCTGTTTATATATGCAGTAACTTGAATTATACATGTAAATTCCACATGGATGCCCAGAATCAGCACTGTGTTAATTCAAGAAGTATATTAAAATTTTTGGATGTATTTAGTAGCAGAGCCTAAGAAAAATCTGTCATATAAACAGAGTTTTCTTTTAAAAAATCTGCTAGTTAGAATCTACTGTTTCAAGGAATCTACTCTTCCTAGGGAAAAAGTAATCGGTAATAAAACATTAATCTTATAACACATTTTTTAAATCCTGGGAAGCTCCATAATTAGGTCCTTTAAAGAGCCTGTAAGACTGTAAATTTTCCCCATTCTATAAAATGTAACAGTCATATTGAAAATAAAATATAAATGATAAATGTCAGTTGCAGAAGTTATCTATCACCTTTTCATTCGAATGCTTGACTTCTATTGGATAACTCACTTCCAAGAGCCCTTCTTGGGAAAAAGAGGTGACAGCCAATTCATTGCCTAATTGATTTAGGAACAGTGCCCAGGGAGACAGTCCAATTAAGTTTACAAGCTGGCAATTAGCAGGGAGCCCTCTAAATCCCTACACTGAGAGCCTGTTTACTTTAGTAAGAAGGCAAATGTGCTAGAGATAGGACTAGAAAGCTGTGCTTTTTGCAAAGCTGTTGTTAGTAGGCCCACAAGGGAGGGCTGAAGAAGAGCTAGGTATATGTGGGCAGACAGCCTTCTGTTTGACAGGTAACTGGGTAATTTATAGTGTGTGTGTGTGTGTGTGTGTGTGTGTGTGTGTGTGTGTGTTTTAACAGGCCTGCAAAATATCTAACATCTACTTTAATGAGTGTTGTATATGGAGATATATAACTGTTAAAAATGCAGTGGGGCAAAGTCAAACTGGATTATCTCATAATAAGTGAAATTCCAAACATTTTTTTCTTGGACAATATTAACATTATGAATAGATCTAGTTGCATTTTTATTATGTGAGAGAAGAAAAACATAGCCCTCACATTATATCCATATCTTTCAGGTTAATCAGGTCATTTTCACTAGATTTATTTCATGTGTTCAACTTCAGAGGCAAATAGATCCATACAAAAACAAAGTAAACTGAGAGCTATTTAATAAACATTATTATAATGTCTTTAAAAACGTAATTTTATACCACAGAGCCAAATCCTGTCAGGGCGTTTAAAATGTATTCACTTTTTAAAGTTTTCAAGTAGCAATAATGTGCATTAATTAAAGTCTAGTTTTTCAAACCTAAGCAAAGGTTTCTCAAGAATTTTAAATTATACAAAACTACCTAAAGAATATCAGATATTTCAAGGGAGAGCCGGTAATGGAAAACCACAAAAGGCAAATATATTGCAACTAGAGGCCCAGTGCACGACACTGATGTACTGGGGGGCGGGCGGTGGAGAGGGACCCTTCAGCCCAGCCTGCGCCCTTTTGCAGGATGCCCTTTTGTCAGGAGCCCTTGGAGGATGTCCGACTGAGGTGGGCCACTGTGCTCCTCAGCCGTCAGCCTGGCTTGTGGCTGAGCGGTGCTTCCCCTGTGAGAGTGTACTGACCACTAGGGGGCAGCTCCTGCATTGAGCGTCTGCCCCCTGGTGGTCAGTGCATGTCATAGCAACCAGTCGTTCCGCATATTACCCTTTTATTATATAGGAGGATAATAAAATTTTGTTTTAACGTTTCCTGATTGAAATGGGCTGTATGAATACACACATTTCATAATATTGATAAATCCTTTTGAATTTTTTAGCTAAAGGGTAACAAAAAAGTTACACAAATATCTTTACCAAAAGCTAGTTAAACATTTGCTTTCCTTTCTTTCAAAACACTTTACACAATTCCAATCTGGTAAGCCATGGATACCTATAATCTAAAATAATTTTTAAAAATAAAGTATTACAGTCCTACAAAGAATTTTTTTAATGGATATATTAAGTGCTTTTAAAATATTCGCCAGGTAGCTCAGTTGGTTAGAGCATTGTCATGATACACCAAGGTTGCAGGTTCAGTCCTGGTCAGGGCACATACAAGAAACAACCTATGAATAAGTGGAACCACAAATCGACGTCAATGTCTTTCTCTCTTCCTCTCTCTCCAAAATCAATCAAAAAATTTTAAAATGCTAAACAAAATAATCACATACCTATTTCTTAAAGATTTTTTTTGGTGGACAGTTTATTTTGGAAAGTGTCAAATGTGAAATTTCAGGCTTTTTATTCATCGCAATGAATACTCAGTGTAATTTCCGAATTCTTCAATATCATTACCTAATGATATTAAAGAATATTTCCTGACATTTAGAAAATCATCCACAAAGTGTTAAGGAAACTATATGAAATGTATGAAAGGCAAGCATATTTATGGGATGACAAATAGAAAATACATTCCAAGAATAGTTCTATTGTCTTAATTATAATCTCACCATCATAAACACTTCGACTTACCAACTTCTTTGACTTACCAAGTTTAAACAAAAGAACACCCAAAGGTCCTCTGTTGAACCTCAGGAAGAGGAGATCACAGATGTCCCCACATTCGGGCTTTTGAGAAACAACCGGTGGAGCTACCCACTGCATTTGAACAAGACTGCTGGAAACACTGAAAAACGTATTGAACTGCAAAGTCTCCCTGGGTGAGCGGTCTTCCGCCAGGAGCTGGATGTTAATAGGGGAGAGAGCCATATCAAAAATTTGCAGCTCTCCTTGGATGCTGCCAACTAGCAGAATGGTGCCACTTGGGTGGCAGCTTATTAATGAAGGCAAAAGTTCAGCCTGGGCTAAGAGAGTCACTCCACGGTGAGTTTCATAAAGAATTACTGAGGAATCTTCACAGCCCAGAATCAGTTTGTCTTCAGTAACATTCCTGCAGCAGCTAATGGCCTTGGATCTTAGTGGTATTCTGGTGACTGAGACACACTGGATTTTGTTCCGAACACATTCATAGATGCAGCTGTCAGCCATGGGCTCTTTGTCTGCACTGATGGAGCGCTCCACTGTCAACACCTGGTAAGTCTGTTTGGCGCCAAAACGAACATCCAGTGGATCCCATTCCGTGCGGACAGAACTCAGAACCTGTAAGAGATGAATCAAGTATGTTCACACAGAACTTGGGTTTTCTTCAGCTGCCACACATAGGCCTTATATTAATCTAGCATCCTACTGAAGATCATCAGTTATCACGTTAAACATTAGAAATATATAAGTATGTGTCACACAGAACACATATGTAGACATAAATATGGTACATACAGAGCATAGCTGCAGAATTTAAACTGTAAGATTTAACTTGACCACATTGTTTTAGAAAACCTAATTATCTAAAAGACAAATATGTCCCACAGTATATAAAAACAAATAAGGTGGGCTTTTAGTAAAATAATACAGTGAGCAGAATATCTAAAACTGCTAAAAGTTTGATTTTGGGGTGTTTAGTTTTTACTTTCATTTTTTCTCCTTTTCTTTAATCTTCTATTTTTATTGTTGACAGTACAACTTGAAAGAATTAAGTGCATCTCCTTCCTACACACTATCTTTCCCAATTCTGAAATTACTGTTAAATTATTTACTAGAAATGTATTTCTAATTAGTAGTACAGAGTAGGCAAATGAAAAAAACTTTAGAACCCTAATAAGAGTCTTGTAGAAATAGTTTACTATCAGAAAAGATATGAGTGGTTAAGTAGACAAATGAATAACAGAAAAAATAATAACATAATGTATTAGTTTTAAAATAAACAAATTTAAGACCTAGTAATATGAATAGTCAATATTTGTTAAGTAAAATTTTAAAAACATCTTTGGTGTCAAATGGAAAGGCTACAAGAAATACCTAGGCAGAGGAATAAAAGCAAAAAACAACAGGCCATTCAGTTTATTCATATGGAAATGTGGGAGACCAAGAACCTGAAGAGTAGCATTAACATGGGTTTAAATATATACTAACACTGTCAAAATCTTCAAAATCAGATACAGAGCTATTAAAAAAGCACACCTGTACACATATCATAAAATTTCATAGAACTATAAACACACACACATGCACAGAAGTGCATATAAAATCTGGTGAAATCCAACTAAGACCTGTATTAGAATTAATAGTATTGTACAAGGTCACTTTCCTGGATTTCACAGTGGACTGTGGTAACATATCTAGTATTTACCCCAATACTATCATTGGGGCAAACTGGGGGAAAAGTACAGGAAGGGAATTTGCTTTTAGCAATTTAAGCAATTATTTTAGCAGTTTCTCAAGAGTAAATGATTTCAAAATGAAAAGGTTTCTTGGTTTGTCTGTTTTAAAGTGTATACAGAAGGCTGGCTTTTGGAAGCAAAGCCGGCGGCGGGGGGGGGGGGGGGGGGTTGATGTGAATTTTCCTTTTTTAAAAAAATACCTTTTTATTGATTTCAGAGAGGAAGGGAGAGGGAGAGATAGAAACACTAATGATGAGAGAAAATCATCAATTGGTTGCCTCCTGCATGGCACCTACTGGGGATTGAGCCTGTAACCCAGGCATGTGCCTTGACTAGGAATGAAAGGCGACCTCCTGGTTCATAAGGCGATGCTCAACCACTGACCCACACTGTCTGGGCTTTCTTTTCCTCCCTCCCTTCCTTTCTTCCTCCCTTTCTCCCTCTCTTTTCTTTTTTCTTTTCTTTCCCTTCCTTTTCCCCTTTCCTTCCCCCTCCCCCTCCCTCTCCCCTCCCTTCTCCTCTCCTTTCTTTCTTTCATGTGAATTTTTCTTTTAAAAATCCATCCTAAACATCATCACCAAATGAATCTTCTAAACTAAATGTTTTTGCTCTTACTCCCCCATTCAAACTCTGCATTGGCTACCCACCCACTAATGAATTAAAATTTTATTCCTCTTCCTAGAATGCAAAAGCCTGCAGGACCTATATCTAAACTCATTCCCTTCCTCACACTCTGTCCTTGTTTTTTTTTTTTTGGTTGTTTTTTTTGTTGTTTTGTTGTGTGTGTGTGTGTGTGTGTGTGTGTGTGTTTCTAGTAAGTATTTGGGTATGAGACATGTCAGGCACTGGTCCTGGGTCCTGGGGATGCAGCAGTAAGTCCTCACCTCAGAGAATATACAATCCAATGGCTGAAAACAGGCAACGATTCACAAGCAAACATCCATAGGATGTTAGTAAACGGATATACCCATTTCCTAAGTACTATGAAGAATAAAGCAAAGTAAGCAGAATGAGGAGCAGCAGGAATGGGGAGGGGAGTTTACATCGAGAAGTCAGGACAGGCCTTTCTGATAAAGGTGATCTGAAAGAAGTGAAGGTAAGCCAAGCAGCCATTTGGGAGAAGAGAGCCCTGGGCAGAAAGGAAACAAACACCTTGAGGTGGAGCTCTTAGCCTGATAAAGGAACCACAGGAGACTGACCCGGCTAGAGAAGAGGGAGCAAGGAGGAAAGTGGTGAAACTGGGGGAGGGAAACATATGCCATAGCAGCTTGTAGGCTACTTTGTAGGGACTGTGGCTTTTTCTCCAAATGAGATGAGAAGTCATAAGCAGAGGAGGGACAGGATCTGACTTGCAAATTCTGGTGTTAACTCCCACAGTTTCCCCTCCTTACTCTACTCTGAGTTCAAACTAAAACATGCCCTGCATTTTCCCAGCTCTGTAACTTGTGAAATTAATTAAACAAGGAGGCCCTAAGACTGATGTGGCTCCAATGCCATGCTGGCGTACATAAGCAAATCAAAATCTAAGCTTGTAAATGCCTCTAAGTTAAAAACCAAACCTCGAAGGACAACCAATCAGGCTTTAAGGTATAGCCAGTCAAATAATTTCCTTTCTTTGTTTCTGCATTATCTACACTAATAAAAGAGAAATATGGAAATTGACCATACCTCCACAACACCCACCAGCCAATCAGGAGTGACTATGCAAATTAACCCAACAAAGATGGTGGGTTAATTTGCATATGCAGGCGTGGAGCGGCTTGGGGTGGGGCAGCTGCTTGCGCATGTGCCAGCTCCAAGCAGCCTGCGTCCTGGGGACAGGCGTCCTTGGGAGCCAGGCCTCTCTGAGCCTATAGGCCTGTGCGTAGGCAGGGAGTGGCTGGGGTCCTGGAACAACCCCCGGCCACTCCGGGTCTACGTGCACAGGCACGGAGCAGTCTGGGGCAGGCGGGAACATCTTGGGGACCTAGGTGCTCCAAGCCGGTGCACGTGCAAACGGCCGGGGGTGGGGCAGGAACATCCCCCACAACAAGCGAGCAGACAGAAGGGCCCTGCTTGCCCCTGGCCGTGGCAGAAAGGGGCAAGCAGTCCCCCGCAGGGCCCCCACAGAGAGCAGACACCAGGGCCCTGCTTGGCCCTGCAGCGGTGAAGCAGAGAGCAGACAGCAGGGCCCTGCTTGTCCCTGGCCCCAGCGGCTAAGGGCAAGCAGGCCCCCACAGAGAGCAGACACCAGAGCATGCGGTAGCATCAAGCAAGCAGGTCTGCAGAGAGCAGAGAACCACAAGGAGCAGGCCTAAGCTGTCAGTAGGACATCCCCTGAGGGCTCCGAGATTAGAGAGGGTGCAGGTCGGGCTGAGGGATCCACCCCTTATGCACGAATTTCGTGCACCGGGCCCCTAGTTCTCTATATAAATCGTTCCCCTGGCTCCTGTCTGTGGAGTGCTTCTAGCCACTTTGAGTTTGGCGATGTCTGATTAGAATAGATTTTTTTCTCAAATAGCTCTTAAAATTTTTACTATGCTTTGGTCAGTCTATTAAAAACTTTACTTGTGTCCTTTGCCTGAAATTCACACTCTTCACCCAGTGCCTCAGTTTTTCCTTCCAAATACACTCACCCTTTTAGAACAAAACCAGAGGCTATTCAAGTTTCTGGATTCCTTCCAGCTAGGCGGCATCCTTCCCTCCTTGGATCTCACCTCCATACTCCCTTCCCCAATCCAGCTTGGCCAATGACTCTCTGATGATGTTTGGCTTTTGATTTACTTTTTTAAAAATTTCTTTATTGATTAAGGTATTACATATATATCCTTATCTCCCCATTGCCTCCCCACCCCCCACTCATGCCCTTATCCCCCCTGTTGTGTGTGTCCATTGGTTAGGCTTATAGGCATGCATACAAGTCCTTTGATTGATCTCTCCCCTTTACCCCCACCCTCCCCTACCTTCCCGCTGAGGTTTGAAGGTCGGATGGATGCTTCTCTGTCTCTGGATCTGATTTTGTTTATCAGTTTATGGTGTTCATTATATTCCACAAATGAGTGAGATCATGTGATATTTATCTTTCTCTGACTGGCTTATTTCACTTAGCATAATGCTCTTCAGTTCCATCCATGCTGTTGCAAATGGTAAGAATTCCCTCTTTTTTACCGCAGTGTAGTATTCCATTGTGTAGATGTACCACAGTTTTTTAATCCACTCATATGCTGATGGGCACTTAGGCTGTTTCCAAATCTTAGCTATGGTGAATTGTGCCGCTATGAATATAGGGGTGCATATATCCTTTCTGATTCATGTTTTTAGTTTCTTGGGATATATTCCTAGAAGTGGTATTACTGGGTCAAATGGGAGTTCCATTTTCAGTTTTTTGAGGAAACTCCATACTGTTCTCCACAGTGGCTGCACCAGTCTGCATTCCCACCAGCAGTGCACGAGGGTTCCTTGTTCTCCGCATCCTCGCCAGCACTTGCCATTTGTTGATTTGTTGATGATAGCCATTCTGACAGGTGTGAGATGGTACCACATTGTCATTTTGATTTGCATCTCTTGGATAATTAGTGACTTTGAGCATGTTTTCATATGTCTCTTGGCCTTCCTTCTGTCTTCTTTCGAAAAGATTCTATTTAGGTCCCTTGCCCATTTCTTGATTGGGTTGTTTATCTTCCTTTTGTTAAGTTATATGAGTTCCCTGTAAATGTTGGAGATTAAACCCTTATTGGTGATAACATTGGCAAATATGTTCTCCCATGAAGTGGTCTTTCTTGTTTTGATGATGGTTTCTTTTGCTGTGCAAAAGCTTTTTATTTTGATGTAGTCCCATTTGTTTATTTTCTCTTTATTTTCCATTGCCCTAGGAGCAGTATCAGTGAAGAAATTGCTTCGGCATATGTCTGAGATTTTGCTGCCTGTGGATTCCTCTAGTATTTTTATGGTTTCCTGTCTTATGTTTAAGTCCTTTATCCATTTTGAGTTTATTTTTGTGTATGGTGTAAGTTGGTGGTCTAGTTTCATTTTTTTGCATGTATCTGTCCAATTTTCCCAACACCATTTATTGAAGAGACTGTCTTGACTCCACTGTATGTTCATGCCTCCTTTGTCAAATATTAATTGGGCATAGTGGTTTGGGTCGATTTCTGGGTTCTCTATTCTATTCCATTGGTCTATATGTCTGTTCTTATGCAAGTACCAGGCTGTTTTGAGAACAGTAGCTTTGTAATATAGCTTGAAATCTGGTATTGAGATCCCACCTACTTTGTTCTTCTTTCTCAGGATTGCTGCAGCTATTCGGGGTCTTTTTTTATTCCAGATGAATTTTTGGAGAGTTCATTCAGGGTCTGTGAAATATGCTGTTGGTATTTTAATGGGGAGTGCATTGAATCTATAGATTGCTTTGGGTAGTATGGACATTTTAATGATGTTGATGCTACCAAACCATGAACATGGTATGTTCTTCCATCTGTTTATGTCTTCCTCTATCTCTTTTTTCAGTGTCCTGTAGTTTCCTGAGTACAGGTTTTTTACCTCTTTAGTTAAGTTTATTCCTAGGTATCTTAATTTTTTTGGCGCAATGGTAAATGAGATTGCTTTTTTAGGCATTATTTCTGTAAGTTCACTATTGGTTTATAGAAATGCCATAGATTTCTTGGCGTTAATTTCTCTGCTTTCATTGCTGAATTCATTTATTAAGTCTAATAATTTTTGATGGAGTCTTTAGGGTTTTCTAATGTAAAGTATCATGACATCTGCAAATAAGGACAGTTTTACTTCTTTTCCCATTTGGATGCCTTTTATTTCTTCTTCTTGTCTAATTGCAATGGCTAATACTTCCAGTACTATGTTGAACAGGAGTGGTGAGAGTGGGCATCCCTGTCTTGTTCCTGTTCTTAGGGGAAATGGTTTTAGTTTTTGCCCATTGAGTATAATGTTGGCTGTGGGTTTGTCATATATGGCTTTTATGATGTTGAGGTATGATCCTTCTATTCCCACCTTGCTGAGCATTTTTATCAAGAAAGGGTATTGGATTTTGTCAAATGCTTTTTCTGCATCAATTGATATAACTATGTGATTTTTATCTCTCAATTTGTTTATATGATGTATCAAGTTTATTGATTTGCGGATATTGTAGCATCCTTGCATCCCTGGGATAAATCCTACTTGGTCATGGTGTATGATCTTTCTGATGTACTGCTGGATCCGATTTGCTAGAATTTTGTTGAGGATTTTGGCATCTATGTTCATGAGGGATATTGGCCTGTAATTCTCTTTCATTGTGTTGTCTTTATATGGTTTTGGTATTAGGGTAATGCTGGCTTCATAGAATGAGCTTGGAAGTGTTCTTTCCTCTTGAATTTTTTGGAATAGTCTGAGGAGGATAGGTTTTAGTTCTTCCTTGAATGTTTGGTAAAACTCCCCTGTGAAGCCATCTGGCCCCGGGCTTTTGTTTGCTGGAAGCTTTTTGATGACTGCTTCAATTTCTTCCATAGTTATCGTCCTATTGAGATTTTTAGATTCTTCCTAATTGCATTTTGGAAGGTTGTGTTTTTCTAGGAATATGTTCATTTCCTCCATGTTGTCTAGTTTGTTGGAATAGAGTTGTTCATGGTATTTTTTAACAATTCTTTGTATTTCTGTGGGGTCTGTTGTTATTTTACCTCTTTCATTTCTGATTTTGTTTATTTAGGTCCTCTCTTTTTGCCTCTTGGTGAGCCTGGCTTCATCCATCTTGCTTATCCTTTCAAAGAATCAGCTCTTGGTTTCATTGACCTTTTGCCTTTTTTTTTTTTTTTGGTTTCTATGTCATTTATTTCTGCTCTGATCTTTATTATCTCCTTCCTTCTGCTCACTCTGGGCTTTTCCAGTTGCTCTCTTTCTAATTCTTTAAATTGCAGAGTTAGATGATTTACTACCATTTTTTCTTTTTTTCTTTTTTCTTTTTTTTTTTTTTTTTTTGGTAGGCCTGTAGAGCTATAAACTTCCCTCTCAGGACTGCTTTCATTGTGTTCTATAGATTTTGGATTGTTGTGTTTTTATTGTCATTAGTTTCCAGGATGCTTTTAATTGCTTCTTTGTTCTCTTTGGTAACCCAATCATTGTTTAATAGCATTCTATTCAGCTTCCAAGAGTTTGAATTTTTTGGATTGTTTTTATTGTAGTTTATTTCTAATACTAGAGGCCCGGTGCACAAAATTCATGCATGGGTGCAGTCCCTAGGCCTGGATGGTGATCAAAGCGTGAGCATCTGGCATGTAAGGGCAGGTCCCAGCTGACCTCTGGGCTCTGAGCAGCACCTGGACCCCGGGCCCCCACGTGCCCCCCTCCGCCTGAGTCATGACGCCCAAGTCCCCATGCGGAGATGTGGTAAGTGCAGCCAGACACTGTGGGCTGGGGTGCAGCGTGGGCCTCTGGGCCATTTAGCAGTGCCACACGGAAGCCAGGCGGGCAAACGCTCTCTCCCAGCCGGCCTCAGCAGACCGGCTCCTGAATGAACCCACGGTGAGCCCGGTGGGCCCCTGTGGTCCCGGCAGTTGTGGCCCTGCTCACCAGGAAGTCCACTGGGGTCAGCAGCACCTCCACTGTAGCCTGCTGCCAGTGCCTTGTTGCCAACACCCGCCATGTTCCGCTTTGCCCCCTGGTGGTCAGCGCACGTCATAGCGAGCGTTCGAATTCCCGGTTGAACTCCTGGTCAAGGGGACAATATGTATGTTACGCTTTTATTATATAGGATTGTATAGGATTATGCCATTGTGGTCTGAGAAGATGCTCAATATGATTTCAATCTTCTTGAATTTGGGGAGACTTTGCTTGTGACCCAATATGTGTTCTATTTTTGAAAATGTCCCATGTGCACTTGACTGTGGGGTGAAATGTTCTGAAGATGTCAATTAAGTCCATCTGATCTAGTGAGTCATTTAGGATTGCTGTTTCTTTGCTGATTTTTCGTCTAAAGGATTTATCCAGTGATGTTAGTTGTGTATTAAAGTCCCTTACTGTTATTGTATTGTTGTCAATCTCTCCCTTGATATCTTCCAGGAGTTTTTTTTTAATGTATTTGGGTGCTCCTGCATTGGGTGCATATATGTTTATCAGGGTTATAAACATATATGCACCCAATGCAGGAGCACCCAAATACATTTAAAAAATTTTGTATCTTGTTGTATCGATCCCTTTAGTATTATGAAGTGGCCTTCCTTATCTCTTGTTATGGCCTTCACTTTGAGGTCTATTTTGTCAGATATAAGTATTGCTACCCCAGCTTTTTTTTCATTTCCATTTGCCTCGAAGATATTTTTCCATCCCTTCACTTTCAGTCTGTGTGAGTCCCTTGTTTTGAGTTGGGTCTCTTGTAGACAGCATATATATGGGTCATGTTTTTTTATCCATTCAGCCACTCGATGTCTTTTGATTGGAGCATTTAGTCCATTTATGTTTAAAGTTATTATTGATAGATATTTGTTTGTAGCCATTTTTATTTTTTGTGCCTGTGTTCCTTCTTACCTTTTTATTTCTTCTTTTTACACCAATCCCTTTAGCATTTCTTGCATTGCTAGCTTGGTAGTGATAAACTCCCTTAGCCTTTTTTTGTCTGTGAAGCTCCTTATTTCCCCTTCAATTTTGAATGATAGCCTCGCTGGATAGAGTATTCTTGGATTCAGTCCCTTGCTTTGCATCACTTTGTAAATTTCTTTCCATTCTTTTCTGGCCTGATGTGTTTCTGTTAAGAAATCATTTGATAATCTGATGGGGGATCCTTTGTAGGTAACTTTCTCTCTCTGGAAGCCTCTAAGATTCTCTCTTTGTCTTGAACATTTGCCGTCATAATTATGATGTATCTTGGTGTGGGTCTTTTTGGGTTCATCTTGTTTGGGACTCTCTGTGCTTGTGTGACTGTTTTCTACCCCACATCAGGGAAGTTTTCTGACATTATTTCTTCAAATAGGTTTTCTAACCCTTGTTCCTCTTCCTGTTGTTCTGGCACCCCTATTATTCACATGTTGCTTCGTTTCATGTTGTCCCATAGCTCCCTTCAGGTCTCCTCCTTTTAATTTTTTTTCTCCAATTGCAGTTCAGTTTGGGTGTGTTTTGCTTCCCTGTCTTCTAATTCACTAATCCACTTCTCCTAGTCTACTGTTGAAACTTTCCATGGTGTTTTTTATTGCAGCTATATCACTCTTCATTTCTTCTTGATTCTTACATAAATTGTTGATTTTTTCATCCATCTGGTTTATGAACTGTATGACCCTTCTTCTGAATTCTTTTTCTGACATATTGTATGCCTCTGTTTCACTTAGCTGCTTTTCTTTCCTTTGGGGGTTTCTTTGTCTACCCATTTTTGATCTCACGGATGGATCTAGATGTCAAGTCATGCAGGGGCTGCTCCTTAGGTGGTAGTGGCTCCTCGGGCTGTGGTTGCTCCTTGGGCGATCCCAGCAGCAGTTGCTCCTCAGTTGGCAGTGGCTCCTCTGGTGGGTGCTGTTCCCAGCAGTGGTGGCTCCTCTGGCTGGTGGGGGGAAGCTGCTCGCACAGCTGCTGCTCCCTGGACGGGGGTGGGCTGATCATAAGGCTGCTGCTCCTTGGATGGGGTCAGGCTGCTCGCGTGGCTACTGCTCCTTGGACAGTGGTGGACTGCTCACGTGGCTGCTGCTCCTTGGATGAGGGCTGGCTGCGCGTGGCTGCTGCTCCTTAGACTGGGAGGGCTGCTCGTGAGGCTGCTGCTCCTTGGACAGGGGCAGATTGCTCGCGCGGCTGCTCCTCACAATGGGGTGGGCTGCTCACGCGGCGGCTGCTGCTCCTCGGATGGGGGATGGGCTGCTTGCGTGGCTGCTGCTCCTCAGACGGGAGTGAGCTGCACATCAGCTGTTGCTCCTTGGACAGGGGCGGGCCACTCACCCGGCTGCTGTTCGTCGGACGGGTGCGGGCTGCGTGTGGCTGCTGCTCCTTGGACCAGTGTGGCTGCACAGGGCTGCCGCTCCTCAGACGTGGGCAGTCTGCTTGTGTGGCTGCTGCTCCTCAGACCACATTGGGCTGCTCAGGCGGCTGCTGCTCCTCTAATGGGAGAGGGCTGCTCACAGAGCTGCTGCTCCTAGGATGGGGGCAGGTTGCTCGCACAGCTCCTGCTCCTCAGACGGGTGTAGGATGCGGTCTGCGCGCAGCTGCTGCTCCTCAGATGGGGGTGGGCTGCTCGTGCGGCTGCTCTCCTCAGACAGGGGTGGGCTGCTTGTGTGGTTGCTGCTCCTCGGACGGGTGTAGGATGCGGTCTACGCGCAGCTGCTGCTCTTCAGATGGGGGTGGGCTGCTCGTGCGGCTGCTGCTCCTCAGACAGGGGTGGGCTGCTTGCGTGGTTGCTGCTCCTCGGACGGGGGAGCGGGCCGCTCACACAGCTGCTGCTCCTCGGACAGGGGCAGGCCACATGAGGCTGCTGCTCTTCAGATTGGGGCAGGCTGCTCGCGGGGCTGCTGTTCCTTGGAGAGGAGTGGGCTGCTCACGTGTCTTGCTCGCGTGCTCACAGTGCCCTGGGCTAAAGTGTTGGGCCGGTCAGAGGGGAATGTGCTTCGGAACTCACAGGAGCCTGCGCCCGGGGTGGCTGGAAACTTGGTGACCGTGGGACCATAGGCAAGGTAGCAGAACCCTGGCAGGGGTGGCTGTAGAATCCCAGGTGTTATCTGAGGGCACCCTGGGTGGAGGTGAGGCTGGGTTCCCAGTTACAGCAGCTCTGACTTTGCTTCTAGCTTTACTGAAACCCCAGCAACACTTCTTCTATGACTGGAATGGGACTTGGGAAAACCAGAGATGTAATTCCATGCAAATAAAAGTCACTCCTCCTCCCACGGGAGTCTCAGGACATTATTTTTTCTCAAAATAGCGTAAGGATCCCACCTCCAGCACCCATTGGTGAAGAGGACACCCCGATTTCTCCGATAACATTGGCATAGAACAATTTAGGCTCAAGGTCCATGGGGAAGGACCCAGGTTTACTCATTTCCAGACGTTTGTGAGACTCTCTCCACTAGGTTCTGTACTGTCACCAAAAGAAATACATTAAAGGGGGAGTGTAATATTGTGATGTATAAGAAATACATGTGTATTTATTTGGTCATTCAGATGACCAAAATATATTTCTCATATATCTACAATCTTTGTCCACAGTTCTTGGCTCACAATCCTCAAAACCCTGGGATTTTCCTGTGTTGAGAGTGATAAAGATGTATTTTATTATGTTATTAAGGTAACTTTTAGAAAGCATCTAAGGATGGGGTGGGATGCAATGGAGCAAACCTTGTGATTACAGGGTTGGAACTTTAAGTCCTATGCCCTGACATCCAGGGAGGGAGAGGGACTGGAGAATGGATCAATAGACAATCAATCATGCCTATGGAATGAAGCCTCCATAAAAACCCAAAAGTACCTGTAGAGGACATGAAAGCTCCAGGCCCTTTCCCTAATCTTTGCCCTATGCATCTCTTCCATCTCACCGTTCTTGAGTTATATCCTTTTATAGTAAACTGGTGATTCTCGTAAGTAAAATGTTTCTGAGTTCTGTGAGCTGCTTTAGCAAATAATGGAATCCAAGGAGGGGGTCTTGGGAATCTCTGATTTATAAACAGTTGGTCATTAGTACAGATAACAGCTGGACTTATGACTGATGTCTGAAGTGCAAGGAAGAGGTCATGAGAACTGCCAATCAGTAGCAGGTGGGTCTGAAAACAGGTAACAACTCGGGCTTGCTCAATGACATTAAGAGAAATGCAAATTAAAATCACAATGAGATCTCACCTCAAACTGTCAAAATGGCTATCAGCAATAAATCAACAAACAACAAGTGTTGGTGAGGATGTGTAAAAAGGGAACCCTGAAGCACTGTTAGTGAGAATGTAGACTGGTTTCAGCCACTATGGAAAATAGTATGGAGGTTGCTAAAAAAATTAAAAATGGCCTTATGACCCAGTGATATATATCCAGAGAAACCCAAATATTAATTAGAAAGAAGTTATACACCCCTGTGTTCACTGCAGCATTATTTGCAATAGCCCAGATATGGAAGCAACTCAAGTTCTCATCAATAGACAAGTGAATAAAAAAGCTATGGGGTGTGTGTGTGTGTGTGTGTGTGTGTGTGTGTGTGTGTGTGGTGTGTGTGTGTGTGTGTGTGTGTGGTATTACTCGGTCATAAAAAAGAAAAAATCTTAACATCTGTGACAGCATGGATGGACCTAGAGGATATCATGCTAAGTAGGCGGGGCTGCATGTGCAGTAAGGCGCACGCGGGTGGGTGGGGACTTGACGCATGCGCAGCGCAGAGGTGGGTCCTGGCAGCTCTGCACAGCACCGAGGCACGACCCTGGCTCTGGCCTACCTCTTTGGGGCAATCCATCGAGGATCCCTGGATGGGTAGGCAGGGCCTACCTCTTTGGGGAGATCGATCGCAGGGCTCCTGCACTGTAAGAGGGCACAGGCCAGGCTAGGGAATCCCGCCCACCCCAAGTGCATAAGTTTCGTGCACCGGGCCTCTAGTAATATTATAATAACTGTATATGGTGCCAGGTGGGTACTTAAAATATTGAAGGGACCACTTTATAAAGTCTAACCACTACGCTCTACACCTGAAATCAATACAACTAATCCTATCTAATAAAAGAGTAATATGCAAATTAACCATCACTCTGCTACACCACAAGCCACGCCCACCAGCCAATCAGGAGCGAGTATGCAAATTAACCCAACCAAGATGGCTGCAGACACGGAACAAGCAGGAGGCTTGGGTTTCCCCGGCAATGGAGGAAGCCAACCTTTTCGCACACCCTGGCGGGCCCAGGCCACCACTCAAGGCTACAAAGTTTCAATTATAGAAGATAAATAAATCCCAACAAAAATGGCGGCAGCTACAGAGCTGGAAAGAGCAGGAGGCTTGAGTTGCCTCCGGCGATGGAGGAAGCCAAGCTTCAGCAGCCCTGGCCTGCCTTGGTTTCCGCTTAAGGCTACAAAGTTTCAATTATAGAAAATAAATAAATCTCAACAAAAATGGCTGCGGCCATGGAGCAAGCAGGAGGCTTGGCTCCACTCAAGGCTACAAAGTTTCAATTATAGAAGATAAATAAATCCCAGATACCAGGGCCTCTGCTTGGGTTGCCAGGGGGCGTGGCCAGCCTGCAAACCACCACAGGCCCCTCTCCCAGGCCGCCCCACGCCCCAAGGAAACCCCCACCCTGATCCGGGACACCCTTCAGGGCAAACCAGCCGACCCCCACCCATGCACCAGGCCTCTATCCTATCTAATAAAAGAGTAATATGCAGATTGACCATCACTCCAACACACAAGATGGCTGCCCCTATGTGGTCAAAGATCCTGCTCCATGTGGACACAAGATGGCCACCACAAGATGGCCAGCAGGGGAGGGCTGTTGGGAGGGACCAGGCCTGCAAGGGAGGGCAGTTGTGCATGACCAGGCCTGGTGGGAGGGCAGTTAGGGGCAATCAGGCTGGCAGGGGAGCAGTTAGGCATCCATCAGGCTGGCAGGAGAGTGGTTAGGGGGTGATCAGGCTGGCAGGCAGAAGTGGTTAGGGGCAATCAGGAAGGCAGGCAGGCAGGCAAGCGGTTGGGAGCCAGCAGTCCTGGATTGTGAGAGGGATGTCCGACTGCCCGTTTAGGCCCGATCCTACCCGGATCGGGCCTAAACGGGCAGTCGGACATCCCTCGAGGGGTTCCATATTGGAGAGGGTGCAGGCTGGGCTGAGGGACACACCCGCCCCATGCATGAATTTCGTACACAGGGCTTCTAGTACTGAATATAATTTTTAAAAAGAAACTAGACCTTTTTGAAGAAATGTCTATTTTCAGGTCTGGGGCAGGAAATGTACAAAATGAGCATGGAACATTATCATACCAGATAACAGGGAAGCTACCACTAAAGTCATGAAAAAAAAGGAGCTACTTTGAAGAGGCTTCCACTGGCCAAAGATAAGACAATCTGAGCTTCTAAAAAGATAACACTTACAATTTATGAAAAACGATTAAGTCAACTATGTTTAAATCCATGAATTCATAATGGTAGTTAAAAAGATACTTAATTGTTTCCCTTCAGGGAATGATAGGGAAACAATTCATTATCTTGAAAACTAGTAAAGAAAATAAACACTTATCCTGATTATATGAATTCAACCAATGGGGAAATAAATAGGAGATTAGTGGAACTGTCTTTTCATAAAAGTATCACAATTAGTAAATGAAAAAAAATAATAAAATTAGAATATCACCATTGTGCAACCCTAATGACTTGATGGATCTAGGAATTGAGCATCCACAGATACTAACATCACATAAAAAGAGAGAGCCTGCCATTATGTGCCTTCTGATAAAAGAAAACACCATCCCATAGTCTTGCCAAAACTAACCATTAACTTGCAGAATTTTTAAGACAGAGAAAGAGCCTGGCCGGTATGGCTCAGTGGTTGAACATCAACCCAGGACCCAAGAGATCACCAGTTTGATTCTCGGTCAGGGCACATGCCAAGGTTGCTGGCTCAATTCCTAACAGGGGTGTGCAGGAGGCAGCCCATCAACGATGTTTTTCTCGCATCAATGTTTCTATTTCTCTATTCCTCTCCCTTCCTCTCTCTCTCTAAAAATCAATAAAAACGTTTTTTTTTAAAGTAGAGCAATCACTAAAAAACACACAGAGAGAAACATGTTGAACCACACAGTGAGTATGTAAGCAATAAAATGCAGAGGTAGCACACTGTAGCTTCAACAGGTAAATTTTAAGGGAAAGAAAGGATTGAAGAAAGAATTTGTAGATTACAAGAGATTTAACAGATACATTAAAGTGACACATTTAAGTAGATAATATTAAACTACATTTTGGGGGATGCATATTTAGGTCATAAAAACTATTAGGTTTTACCAGAAAGTGACTAAAAGTCATGCTAGAAGTTACTTTTGGGGACTGGGAATAAGTTGAAATCACAACAGAGTACGTCATGGTATTTCTGGGTGCCTGACAAAGTTCTATTTCTTGACCTAAGTGTGGATACAGGAGTGCTTCCTTTGTATTAGTTTATTAAAATATACATTTATTTTGTGTGGTTGTCTTTATGTGTTTTATAATAAAGAAATTTTTAAAAATCATCCCTAAAACAGAAAATCTTTGTTATTCGGTTGAAAGCTAATGCAGTACATACATTTCTTTGGAGAAGATGCTTAAGTACTTTGGCTTTTCAGTTGGATGCATTTATAATGCTTTCTGATTGCTTCTTTTATCAAATCATACTGTATTAAAAGTTAGTCACATTTTTACTTTCCCATCAGACGTTCCTCTAAATCACCGCAAAAACGATTTTTAACTTTTATGGGGGAAAAGTTATCTTTGTAAGATTATATTTCCCTAGTCCTTAAAACAGGTTTTTAGGTTTAATAGCTCTGCTTATGTGTTTTTTATTACTTTCCGATAAACAAATTCAGGTGACCTGTTTTGAGTTATCTTGAAATTAACACCATACTCAGAAAGCATTACCAAATCCACATGGCTGAAAAGTTAAAATGTCTGCTCAAATATAAAGGGAAGGGAAGAATAAATTGTGCTGTCATTTCATTTTTAACAGTGAATGTATTAAATAGTTCTAAGGTAATGGCAGATACTTTCCAAAAAGAAGTATAAAGAATATGTAAAATTCAAATAAAAATACTACCATGTTACACATGATAATCCACACATACACTATTAAAAACTATTGCAAAATTAATTTACTAATAAAATTTTTCTTTTTCTGAACACTATTTATTGTATTTTTTCAAAAGAAAGTTGTTTTCCTAGACTACATACATAACTCTGCTTTGTAGTTCTAATTAAGATATGTACTGTTGTTTCAAGCTCTGTAGTGTGAAATTAGACAAGCAGTTTTCTAACATCCATAAAATAAATAAATAAATGTTCCTGCTCTGACAAACAGATAATTCAGTCACAGAAGGCTTAGTTCTGTTTCCTTTGTTTTCTTTTTTTTTAGCTGCTTGGTAAGCCAATTTTCTACTTAGAATCTACTGCTAAAACTCTCATTTGGTTCAGTATGTGGGCTTTATCCTTTCCATGGTCTGTTATGCCAAAAAGATGGCTTTAATTTTTTTTTTTTTTTTTTACTGTGCTGCAAAGCAGCGGTTCTCAGTTTGGATGCACATGTGAATCACCTAGGGAACCTGTAAAAGAATACTGATGCCTCCTCCCCTTTGGAGATTCTGATGTAACTGGTCTGGGTGGGCCCCTTTATAAAAGCTCTGCAGGTGACGGTAATGTGTTGCCAAGGCAAGGAATAGCTACTCCAGGATCCTGCCAGTGTCCCCCC
Source organism: Plecotus auritus (assembly GCF_963455305.1). Taxonomy (NCBI): domain Eukaryota; kingdom Metazoa; phylum Chordata; class Mammalia; order Chiroptera; family Vespertilionidae; genus Plecotus; species Plecotus auritus. Next base: position 137,290,338 of record NC_137782.1, on the reverse strand, counting down.
TCCCCTTCCCCCGCAAAAAAGCAGCTTATTATCTTTTCTGATTGAACCTGGGTGGGAAATGCCTTTTAAAAATTCTATAGTTTAATAGATGCAAAGATTAAATTTCTTCTCTATGAGGTTGCTTGCTACTTGTTTTGTTTGAATTTTAGGGTTTAAGAATATATTATACTTTATTCTAATATTAGTTCAAGAAGTTTATTGGTCACTAGTGAAAAAAATTTAAAGACATATACCTGAACATTACTTTTACATTATTGTGGTATTAGTTCACGATATGCTAAAAAAATGTGTTACAAATCATAAAGATTATGTCTTTACACTCAAAAAAAAAAAAAAAAAAAAAAAGAAAGAAAGAAACAATTATTTTCCTAAACATTTCTTTCAAAAGACATTCACCTTTTGCATATAGAAGTTCACAGGAGGTTCTGGAAAAGAAATTTTTCCAGTTTTATTTTGAGAGAATGACTGAAAGGGCCAAATCTGACACAATAGTAACTTGCCAAAAAGATGAATTACATATCTGAACATATTAGGGCTGAAAAGGGGACATTAACTATGCAATCAGTGGTGAATAATAATCAGTATTTATTAAAATCTATTCAAATACTTACAAAAAATGGATAAGTTTCCAGAAATACAAATTATGGAAGACAACACAAGGAAAATATGGAATTCCTGAAAAACAAACAACGCTTGAAAAGTAGAATCAGTATGAAAAATCTACTTTCCTTGAAAGACACTACACCTAGGCAGCTTCATGGGTGTGTTTTACCAAACATTCAAGTATGAGGATAATGCCTTTGACTGTTTCAGAGCGAAGAAAAAAAGCTAGCCATATCACTCCATAGGGCTAATACAACCTTGATATGAAACTTAGAAATAGTAAAAGAAAGTAAAACTGTGTATCGATCTCATATTTGAGCAAATTGTGAAGCCCCTTTAATATTCCCTCCTTACTATCACCATAGAATCAATCATGCCCCACTGGCTGCTACTATAGCTTACACATACTCTATCCACAGCACCGTATAATACTTTAGTGCATTTACATGTTTTCATATTTGCCTCTCAATGCTAGACACTAAGATCCTTGCAGGTAGGGATCGTTTTGCATTCATATCTCATGGCATGAAATACAGTGCTTACTCTATGGTCATGCTCAGTAGTTTCTGAATGAGGTAGAAAGAGAAAGGGAAGGGCCTTTCAGGTAGAAACAGCAGTAATGTGTATGGGCAGGAGGGGGGAAATAATGAGGCAGTGAGTAAACCATTTGGCTAGAACACAGGTTTGTTTAAGGTATAACACTGAAAAGGCAAGTCAGGACCAGTCAGGGTGGGCTTTTCAGTGCTAAGGCTGTTTAGTTTCAGTATCTACTGAAGGTTTCGCAGCAGTCAGTGGCTAAATCAATGAGTGCTGCAGCATCCAGATGAGTACTTTTTAGAGCTGCCAGGGAACTGAAGGTGACCTATCTGGTTTAAATCCATCGCTTTAAAAATTAGAAAATGAAAAGTCAGAGAAAATGGGTGATCTACCTAAGGCCAAAGAACACTGAATTAGCTAACAGCAAGCAGAAGCTCAGAGGGACTTAACTTGATAAAGGCCACACTATTAGTATTTTGTCCAACCAACAAACAAATCCAAGTCTGTCCAACTCCAAAGTCCATGATCTAGATGACATCAACAGATGAGGTTATGTAAACCATATGTACACCCTTTTAGAATGATCCTAGTTTCATGTAATCCACTCATCCTATATAATAAAGAGGTGATATGAAAATTGACCATCACTCCAACACACAAGATGGCCGCCCCCATGTGGTCAAAGAAGGCCACCCCCATGTGGACACAAGATGGTCGCCACAAGATGGCCGGCAGGGGAGGGCAGTTGTGGGCAATCAGGCCAGCAGGGGAGGGCAGTTGGGGGGGACCAGGCCAGCAGGGGAGAGCAGTTAGGGGCAACCAGGCCAGCAGGGGAGGGCAGTTAGGGGCAACCAGGCCAGCAGGGGAGGGCAGTTAAGGGCAATCGAGCCAGCAGGGGAGGGCAGTTAGGGGCAATCGGGCCAGCAGGGGAGGACAGTTAAAGGCAATAGGGCTGAGGGGAGCAGTTAGGCGTCGATCAGGCTGGCAGGGGAGTGGTTAGGGGGTGATCAGGCTGGCAGGCAGAAGCAGTTAGGGGCAATCAGGCAGGCAGGCAGGCAGGCAAGCGGTTGGGAGCCAGCAGTCCTGGATTGTGAGAGGGATCCCCGATTGGAGAGGGTGCAGGCTGGGCTAAGGGACACACACACACACACACACACACACACACACACCCTGTGCATGAATTTCGTGCACTGGGCCTCTAGTTCTATATAATAAAAGCCTAAGATGCTAAGTGTCCGGTCAGCCGTTCAACCAATCAAAGCATAGTATGTTAATGATATGCTAAGGCCACTCAACCTCTCGCTATGATGTGCACTGACCACCAGGGGGAAGATGCTCCGACCAGTAGGTAAGGTTGCTGCTGGGGTCTGGCTGATCAGGACTGAGACAGGCCGGACATACCCTGGAGCCCTCCTGTGGTCTCTCCCCAGCTGGCCAACCTCCCGTGTCCCTCCCAAGCCCCGATCATGCACCGGTGGGGTCCCTCGGCCTGCCTGCACCCCCTCACAATCCAGGACCCCTCAGGGGATGTCGGAGAGCTGGTTTTGGCCTGATCCCACAGTCCAGGCCAAGGGACCCCAATGGTGCATGAATTCGTGCACTGGGTCTCTAGTTTGAAATAAAGGTAATTTGTGTAATGTATAACTAAAGGCTGATTTAATTATTTTTACCTTTATTATCAAACAGAAGATTAATAGAATTATAATTAGCTTTATTACATTGTCATTTTAATGAAGTGTTTTACTCGATTAGCATCGAAACCCAAGATGAATAAAATGGCGGCATGAACAGGGCAGTAAATAGTAAAGCATTTCCTTAGCCTCAAAAAATCCACACCTAAAACATTACAAATGGTGTTAGTTATTGCAATGGAATTGGAAAAGTTCCCAGAAAAGGGTTAATTATTAATTAACTAACTAATTAATTAATTAATCAAAAGGAACTTTTAAGTCTTAAAAGACAGTAAAAGTTTATAAAACCAGAAGAGGTAGGTAGTGATAGAGAAAATTTGGACTTGTTCATTATATCTCAGAATACTAATTCTGAGAAATACTTCTTAAAGCCTAAAAGGTAACAGACTTACAGAAAATACAGAAACACACTATTTTACCCAGGCAAAAGCTTTTTAAAAAAATGGGTGAAGCTTTTTTTTTTTAAGTTATAAAAAACGTGAAACAGTATTTCATACACAAAGTACTGGTCCAAGCTGGAAATACCCAGAGGTTCACAATAGTTAATGACAATAGAACCAATGTCAAGAATAGGGCAGGACATTGTCCTCGCCTCTTAGACTAACCCTTTGGTGCTCTTGTCTGAGGCAAGATGCTGAACTGAGGCCACCGCCTATAGCCCTCCTTATAAATTCTGCCCCAGCCTTGGTTTGGCACCACAGGGTTGTGCACAAAATAGGCATCTGACTGTTCATTGACTGACTGAAGTTCAAAGATGACTGATAACATAGCTTTGACTGACAAAATCATGAGCAAACAGGATTGAGAGTACTAATAATGATAACAAGAACCATAATAGCAATCAGTGATAAAGAGTTTATATGTAGGTATTGCTCTAAACTTGTAAGAGTTTATAAGTAGGTATTATCTTCCTTAACTATATTTTTAAATTAACAAAACCACAGCATATTGACCTCAGTAACTTGCTCAAGGACAGAGAGCTAGGTAGTGGCAGAGCTAGGAATTGAACCCAGAAGCCTTGCTCTAATCATTGTGCTATTCTAATCATTGTGTCAGCCCTGAAATTGTCTATGTAACTTCTAGATAGAATATTTTTAAGAATACCATTTCATATTCCTTTTGATTATTTGGAAAAATTATAGGTTTAAAAAGCATTTGCATTTACTTCACAGGAAAAATTAATAATCCTATTTTATTTGCTCTTCAATAAGATGTATATATTTATTTAAATTACCTCCAGTCTTCCTTGAGCATAACCCAGGAGCAGCAGATTGGACCTGTCCTTCTCAGAAGAGATAGGGGCCCATGGCCAAGCATCATCACTGACCAGTGGCCACCAGCAAACAACTATATCCTGGGCACTATTGATGGCTAGCCGACGCTCCGTTGTCCTGTTTATTGGGCCAGGCATGTCATAATAGGAAATCTAATGGTTTACAAAAAAGCAAACAAGAATCATTTTTTAATGCAAAATCCCCAAAGTATTATAAAAATTAAAGCATCTGTAAATTTAGATAAATGCAAGTAAATATGCATGTTAAACATGTGCTTAAGGAGGTGTCAGAATTTACCAAATTCTTTTGACACATTTAAAAAAGACATATGTTCAAAATTCTTTCCATTTTTAGCAGAGGAAAGAGAAAGGAAAAATGTGAGTTAGGGAGAATTGGCTGTAGCAATCCCAATCAATACCAAAATGTACAGTCATGGTTGCTTGACAGCATCGACCTACACAGAGGATTTGAGACCAGCTATATTAAATGACAAGTTCAGTACTGCTGACCAAGAGCGTCCGAATACTGTTTGAGACATAACATGTTAACAATGACTGACAACAATAAAAGGAAAAACAACTTGAGGCAAATATCACTTAAAGGAATATATGAGACATATACACATACATTCTGCATAAAAGGATAAGCTACAGCATCATGTGCAAAAGTTTATGCAGCTTCTGAGAATTATGCTTCTCTTTCTTAGGAAAAAATTGTAGAATTTATTATTCAAACTATGTTATTTTGGAACATGGTTATTTGAAAACATAAGCACGGCACCATCTGGGTGACACATGCCAAGGAAATATAGATTGCACTGTATTTCTGCTTAAGGAATTAATGGAAGGTTGATAGCTTGGAAGAAAAAAAAAACTATCTTGCCATTGCTGGTCAGCAATAATCGAACCACTTTCTGGGGATTAAGCGCATGGCTAAGCCTACTGGACCAGACACTAGCAAAGGGCAGGGGGTCTTCTTATCAGAGAAATGCTTCTGGAGCCAGTCTCACTACATGACAGATTGCTTTCATATTCCTGTCTGCAAGGCAACAAAGGATGGCAGTAATGCGATAATGCCAGAGTGCAATGGGTGTTAAGAACCCGTTGCATTTATGTATTGTATTTAGTAAATAATCAGGCTCATCCAAATTGTGATCTCACCACTCAACCAAGGCCATTAAAATCAAGGTTAATGCTTTAATAATCCTCTGCTATTTTTTTTTAATATGGTCAAAAGGAACCCTTTTCTATTTGCATGGCCATAATATTATTGACCTCTTCATCCTCTGAATGCACATCAAAAGGAACTGAAATCAAAGTAATTACCAGTGTTGTTCTCTCATGGTAAACATTTAACTCCTTGCACTGTCCCTTCACTGTTAAATAAACTGAATTGGATTTTTAATGCAGACAGGAAAATTTGTTAAAGGCCAATAGTTTCAGGATATTTACCCTGCAATTTTCTCTGCCAAAATTATTTCACTCTGAAAGAATTAAATTATGGTACAGCTGTAAAGAAAAGCAGAATTATAATACTCTACACTATTTCCTTGTTTTCAAATCCAAATGGGCAGTGACAGACAACAGGGATGTACTTTATGCTTTGAAGTGTAATTCCTATGTTTAAGCTCTCAATATCATTAGTTATCTTCTTGTTTTAGAGAAATACCACAATGGAATTACATGTTATTTGTATGTATTACTTGCCATGTAAACATATTACTTAAAAATGTCTACATGAGGAAATAGAGTTAAAACAAGAGACTGACACTTTCAGTCCTCATGTAATGCAAATCATGAATGTTATCTGAAATTTCATGTTTCCTATAAGTTTGAATGGCATCATATTCTATCACGATGGTATACAAGGCAAGTGAAATAAAGAAGTTTCTTAAAATAGTCTTCCAAATGACAAAAGGCAGTTTTTACTAAGTATTAAATACCGAAATTGAAATATTGAACCAGAATATGAAATCCATGGGTTTTCCAAAGGGATTACTTCTCTAATTATAGAAATGACAAGGAGTACTCATATCCTAATTTTCCAAATCCAAAGGCAGGAAGAATAAACAAATAATTCCTTTACTTAAGGTATAAAGGCCCACATACCAGGTCCATTTTCTATATCTTTTTATAAGAAAAGATTACATCATGACAGTTTCTCTCTGCTCTCACTAATGGATAACCACTGTTCTTTGGCTGAGAAGACTTCATTAAGCTATCCATTAAACCTAAGATGGAGAAACTAGTCATATAGAAGTTTATATGGCAGCATTAGAAACACTTAAAAGAGTTTGAGTTAATGCACATTGGTGCATTCTGAAGAATAGTACTGATAAATAAATACCATTTCAAGTAAAGCTACAGTTAGCCAGTCTGGAAAATAATATCCCATTAAAAGTGTTAATAGCAATTTTTTGACTACCCAAAATATAATATATGAGTACCACTGATTTCCAGCTAAGGAAATAGCAATATTATACAAAGTGTTACAGAAGCTCCACAAAACTGTTAAACAAAACCAAATTGTAGTTCAGTACAACAATGAAAACTTATTTATATTTTATCCTGAATTAAAAATATTTTTATAAAAATACATGTTTCTACTAAATAAAATTAGATTCTCCCTCACACCACTACCACTTCAATCACATTATGAAATAATCTCAAATGGGCAAAAGGTTAGCTTAAATACCACTTTTTTAAAAACACAGTTTCAAGCCACAAAGCTGACTTCTAAAAATCTTTGCCTTTGCTATATACTCTATGGCATAAGTGTGCATCTTCTTTAAAGAAGCTGTATATCAGCTCTGTTCCCAGTGAACAGTGAACTGTCTCAAATCCACGTCACAGAGGCTGGATCAATCTTGCAAACATAAGTCATTGCTAAAAAGAGGCCTTGAACTGAAACAGCCTGGAAAATGTATTAGATACTCATCCTAGCGGAGTGTATGCCTTCTAAACAGTTTAAAATGTAATATGGAAAATTTTAAATTAAAACACACCATTTAAAATAAAAATCCTGCCTTAACAGATGTAAAGTCCTTGATTCAAAGAAATAAATTACCTGGAGTTAGTGAAGGGAGAGACTAACACATGAAAATTTCATTTTGCATTTTCTCCAGTTAGAGTGGGAGGGGGGAATCTTCCCACTCCTTGTTTATTACACTTTCCTATTAACCTTTGGAAGTGCCTTCTTTCTTCTTTCTTTTCTTGTAAAATAGAAGCCTGGCCAGCTAGCCTAGCTTAGAAAAATAACATGGGGTCTTAGGGGGAAATACGAATGGTATATATACTACCCACTACCGACAAAACCATTTTCAAATGTGTAACTTGCCTGTTATCTGTCACTGACTTCCATAAGCACTATATAAATTGCTCTAAACATTCAATTGTTAGACCTTGAGAGGTTTCCATTGAGAGGAAAAGAGAAAACTTAGGTGTGGCCACTGTTTCTAATGAATCAAGCTTAATCCTATAATAACTCTGAAATCTAGAAATGTGCAAGAATAATAAGCATAGCATCAACTCATGTGAAACTCACACCTTAATAATTAACAATATGACTATTTAAATTGAAATCTCTACCTTATAATCCAAAGCTGAGAGTTTTTCCAATCTTTTGTTTACATCGGGAGAACCCATCTTCTTGGTAAACTGAATAAAACATAGCTTGTTTTGTGCCAAAAATGAGAAGATGATAAAGCTGTCTGTGAGAAGAGCTTTAAAAAAAAAAAGGAAGATTTAATAATACCATCAAATAATAAGCTAGAATAAAATAGCAATGAATTTATTTTTTTCCAATGAAATATTTACAAGAGGCTATTTTCAGAAAATAAATGTTAACTGAAATAACTAAAGTCTCCTAAATACCATTATGAAAATTTACAAGGATATTAAAGATACTGGGAATAAATGATAATCATCAGTTTAATCATGCATGGATTTGATACTTTTCCTTCTTTTCTGAGACCGTTTCAATATACTCTGATGTTTGGGAACAACCACCAAATAAGATGTAGTTGGAAGTCGGGCTAGAAAGACCGTTTCACACCTGACTGTAAAGATTAAAACATGTATTTTTATTTAACCTTAGCCTTTAATCCTGTGTTTATACGATACAAACCATCTGAGAATAAATTGGATTAACAAATATAGATCAGTACTCCCCACCAATCTTACTTTTTTATTTTTAAATTTTTCATCAATGAACCTTCTTTTTGAGAGTATACAAGCTGAATGAAATAAAGCATATTATTTCCAATATGGGCATTAAATAAATATTTTGAAAGGAATATTAGCAAAAAATACTTCTACAGCTTTATTTCTAAAGCATACAAGTAGGTAGATAATTTTTATGGGTTACAGAAAGGGCCATTAATGTTACATAAAATTGATAACAATAACTGAGAAATGTTTTATGTTATTCCTAGCATAAAGAAATTATTGAATGTTTTATATATTTTTCTTTACTTCTACACCCCTCATTGTGCAAACAGTTACCAACAGCAGTTCTACACAATTACAGGAGAATCTGGAGAACTGCCAAGAAATCACATTGTTATCATAGTCTCATGAGAGTGTATAAATAAAAGAAACAAGTGAAAGAAGATATCTCAGAGACACGAATAATGTTGAAAGTCTCCTTTTAATTCTTATAGAGGTGCAGCAGTGTGATAAAATCATCACAGTCACTACTTTATTTGCAGTGTCAACAAAGGGGTAAAAATAAAACCTCTTCCATAGGGAAGCTTCCTTAGCACTCCTGTCCTAAAAGGAAGAGAACATGGCACACGTACAAGCCTACCCTCAACGTATTCTCATCAGCAATGTTGCTAATCATAGGCATCCTGCAGGCTGCTTTGCTTTAGGATGATGAAATTGGGTCTGACTTGTTCAGAGGTAGCCATTGAGAGCACAGAGCAGAAGGGCGGTCTGTATTCTCACCTCTCTCTTTCCCATTAGACCACACTTCCCTTTGATTATTCAATTTAAGACACTAACAATTTTCAGACTCTAATGAAAATGAAATCTGTTTCTTAGACCTTTTACTGTGAATAAAAGAAGATAATCTTAAAACTTCAGGAGTCAGCATAGAATAGTGCAAAGAAAATGGGTTCTGCAGCTAGAACCCGGGTTCAACTTTCAGCTCGGTCACTTAGAGCTGTTCCTTAGTATCGCATTTGTGAGCATGTTCCTTAGTATCTCAGCTTCTACTTCCTTATCTATAAAATGAAAGTAGCTATTCCTTATAAAAGGTTGCTTTTTGAATTAAATAAAATGGGTAGGTTGGCAAAGCATAAAGCCTCTTTGGGTTCAGTAAATGTTAGTATCCTACCTTTTAAATATCTGGCTTAAAATCTTTTTCTTATGTGCAATAGTATGTAGTATCACTTAATAGAATCCAGATTTATCTAGTATATTTTACATTGATGTTTGATATTTAGAAATAGTGCCCAATCACTATGTTGTACACCTGAAACTAATTCAATATCATATGTCAATTCTAATTTTAAAAAGAAAGAAATATTGCCCAGACGTTCTCAAAAGTTAATATTCATAGACTTCGGTAACAAAGAATCTTCCTAAAGAGGCAAAGCAAACATTACTAGTATTATTTTTTAACTCGGGGCTGTGTTGACACATTTGGGTTTTTTATTCAAAATTCATTGTTGGAAATGAAAAATATTTGAAATGTCAACAATAGGGAACTAATTTTGAAAGTACACACCAGAAAAAAAAACAATTTTGAAAATACATTCACATTTATTAAGAGTGAAAAATATTCAGAATATGAGCCTAACACTTGACAAAAACTTTGATATTAAATATTAGTCAAAACTTGTACTGGTCTCACAGGTTGTAACTATGCTATTACATGCAATTACTTGTGTTTGCAGGTCCCCAGTGGTAATAATTAGTCTACCTGTTGACACACTATTTCTCCTGCCCCACTGTTAATGTAAGCAATTGATTTGCACATGGGGGTAATTACCATCACTGATGGTGTCTGGGATGAGCTTCCCCACCAGGCTTCTGTCAATCACCACTTTCTCCAGCTGCGGCCCAGAAAGGCTTAGGGACACCAGTACACCTGAACCAAAAAGGAGCTAAAGCCAGGTAAGAGGAGGGCGGGGAGAGAGATATACTGAGGATTAGAATCTTTTAAAAATCTCTCTCCAAATGTATAACTTATACAGATATTTACGCATGCATCTACACCATGACATTTTCAAAAACAATCACTGACAGATACAGGTGGTTAAATGATGCAACACAATTGGTGCGTTGATTAAAGCTATATGCAAAAATGCGTGTAGTCCATGTTTATTAGAAGTCTAATCTTCTAAATACTTAGAAGGTACCCATGCAGAAGTAACTGCTTTGCATTGCATTCAGAAATGTAACATGTTCTATTAAAATATTTTGAAAGATTACTATTTATATCAAAAATTAAAAGATTTTTTTGAGGTTTGAATAGTCATTGCTATGCAAGATAGAAAATATGCCACCATGACAATATAAACAGTGAATATTAACGATTTATTTGCAATTTAAACCCCAATTTTACAAATAAAGATCTTATCTATCTAATATTAAAATACATTAAATCAAGGCAATTAAAGTAAAATGTTAAATTTTAAAAATCATAAACAAATAACACCTGCCAGAAACAATTTCTCAAGAGATAAAGAAATGTAATAAGGTACCAGGCTTTATCAATGTCAGTGCTCACCCAACCACCCAATAAAAGATGATTTAATATCACCATTATGATTTTATGCTGCTCTTTTCCATTTGTGGCAGCATTATTCATTCATCTCCAAATGTTTAAAACTTCTGAAGGACTATGCATATGGGTATGCTTGTTATCTATGAGATTATGAAATATCAACATTGGAAGAAATTGTTTCACCTTCAAGGCAACAGACTCAAAACAGATGAATCATGAAATAGCATATGGCATAAGAGGAAAAAAACCAATTGTCAGTAAACTTATCATGAACATGCCAGCCAAACCCAAAGACTACTATAATTTTTAAACAAAACAGGAATTCCCCACCTACCTAGGCATCATATCCTAGCTAGAGAGGATGATTCTGTGTCAAGACATATTGGGGCATGTGTATAAGAAGAGCAGCATGAGGGACTAGGGTCATATAAAAAAGACCACTTGCCTAAGAGATTTCAGGCACACGAAACAGAAAAGGAACTGAAGGGTCCCTTTGTATTTAACTGTTAGAATCCTTGTCCTACTCACCAGAAAGCTTTCTTTTCAGTCTTTTGCTAACAACATGATTTAATAGACTGTCCATTTCATATTAACATCCCTAATGGGGGAGAAATGGGACAGGACTTGATGACCTTTATTGGTTTTGGAGAAAGCACATTTGTTCCAAGAATTTCAAATTACTTTTGCTACTGAATTACACTCAGCCCTGTAATATGCCTCAATGGGAAACACTAGTATTTCTATTTTGGGAAATTTCCCCATAAGAACATAGAATGTGGTCTTCACCCCTTAAATTCTCACTTCTCAGGAAAGCAATTTTAGGGTCATCTTTCTTATCTAGTTTTTCTCCTGGTAACATCTTTTTCCTACCTTCCCCATTTATTCAAAACATCTCAAAAGTAAATAGAAAAAGATAAATTTTAGCTCCTTATGGATACTGGCTAGGCCTCTTTTATGATTTTATCTTCAGTGTCTAGAACAATGCTAGGCACAAAGTAGGTGCTAAATTAATGTTTAGAATAATAATCATAATTAACTTATCATAGGGACAGATAATTCATAATTGGAAGGAAACCCAGTTTAATCTTCCACTTCCACATGACATGGAAGTTCCTTCTGCAGCATCCCTTCAAGTATCCTTCAAGCATCCAGCTCATGCTTGAATATTGCCAGACCAGGAGCTCACTACTGTACTAAAAAGCTATTCCACCATTGGGCATTACTTCATAATCTTCCTCAAAGGAGGTTCAGCCACTTATTTATACATTCAACTGATTCATTCCACAAATACATATTTAGCAGTTTGTATGAGCCAGGCCCTATTCTAGGTGTTGAAGATACAGCAGTGAACAATCAGACAATACCCTTGCCCTCACTCCCCTCAGGGAGCTTGCCTTCAAGTGTGGATATAGGCAACATATAAATAGTTTTAATATAATGTCAGATAGCAATAAGAACTACAGAGAAAAATAAAGCACAGTAAGGATGGGGATTTTAGGAAGATGCTGTTTCAAAAAGGATGACTAATAAATAAAAAGGCCTTTCTGAAGAGATGGCATTTGAGTACACATTCAAATGAAGTGAAGGAACTAGCCATATGGTTATTTGGAGAAAGGGAGTTTGAAGCAGAGAACAGCAAATACAAAAACCCTGAGATCAGAATGTGCCTGTAGAAAGCTAGGCCCATGTAGCTGGAGGGGAGGGAGGCAGGGAGGGTGATGGATATTCAGAGGAGGAAAGGAAAGAGATAGTCAGGGGCCAGTTTGGATTGAAACTTTTTGATGAGAAGCAGCAGAGAATTATAATCCAATTATGCTTTAAAGCAGAAATCAGGCAAGAATAGAAGCAAGGAGACAATTAGGAGGCTGGTCTAGGTGAGAGAAGATGATGGTCTGACCTTGAGCAGCAATGGTAAAGAAATGATATGTTGAAAGATTTGAGATATATTTTAAAGGGAATTAACCAGGACTTTCTGAAGGACTGGATGTGACATACATGAGAAAAACTCAAAGGTGCTTACACTAAGCAACTGGATTTACTGAGACCAAGAACTGAGGAGAAGCAAATTTAGATTAGAGGGAATAAAGAATTTGTTTTTGGACATGTTAAGTTTGAGGTCTATGGACATACAAGTAAATATATCAAGTAGACAATTAAAAATGAGTCTGCACTTCAGTAAAGTGAGGATTGGAAATATATACTCAGGAGTCATCAACAATATATGGGCAGTAAAGTCGTAGAACTGAATAAGCTCTCCTTAAAAAATGAGTGGAGAGGGTCATAAGTGTGGGGCCCTAATCCAATCTGACTGCTATTCTTATAAAAATAAAAAGTGAAAAGAGAGACACCAGAGGGCTCTCTCTCTCCATGCACCCACACAGAAAAGAGGACATTTGACACACAGCAAGAAGACAGCTGCTTACAAGCCAGGAAGAGAGCTTCACCAGAAACCAACCCAGAGGGCTCCTTGATCTTGGAACTGTGAGAAAATAAATTTCTGTTGTTTAAGGAAAAAGAACAAAAGAGGTTCCAGGTCTGAGCTCTGGGGTTTTCCAATCTTTACAGGTGTTAAAAAGGGTAGTCTTATTGACACCTATTTGGGGTACTCACTGGGATCAAGATATGGCCATCATTTCAGATCTCTTGTAGTCCAGAGGTATCCTGGACACCAGATTTTGTAATAAGAATGTATAACTAAATTAATAAGCTAATTAATGCATTTTTATAAAACAGCCTGTGGGGAAGGATAAAGTTTCCAAGTACTGGTGCCAAATATACTTCTGGATGGAAATGGAGATAACTAGAATTACGAAAAAATAGTCTGAAATTCAGGAAAAGAATATTCCAGCCCAGACAGGAAAGTGTTTCTGCCTGTTTACCCAAATGGTTAGTTCTTAAATCTGCCAAAATGGAACAGGCCTATGTAAGATTTGGCAGGACAGGAAGGAAAGGGGCACTAAGATACTGTCTTATTCCACTGCAGAGGTAGGTACGTCCAGAGCAGATGAGAAAAGATCCATGGGATGAATCAAGGACAAGGCCCATGGGATTTCCCAATTTTAATGTTGGGTCCTTGTGTAGAAAACTACTAACACAAAATAGAAATGGAAACTTCCTTTTCTCGGTCACCCTCCCAGACAGGAAGTATCTTTCCTTATTATTTCTGCTCTAACTCTGTTTCTTTCTATTGCCTTTATCATTTTCTCCCTCTCATTTTCTTCAAGCTTATACAGAGGTGTGCTTTTTATTTAAGAAACGGGGAAATGATTTCCATGACCTTCAAATGGCTCTTCAAATTGGTTTCTCTTAACCCTAAGTCTACAGTGCTTAGATAAAGTACCAATTGGATGTGAAATGGCACTGGGAGAAGAAAGAAAATTATAGCAGATAACATCATTAATAAAAAAAACATAAATAACCACAATAATCTGAGTTCCATTCGTTCAGCAGGTCAAAAATAGGTGAGTGCCGCCGAAACTGGTTTGGCTCAGTGGATAGAGTGTCGGCCTGAAGACTGAAGGGTCCCGGGTTCGATTCCGGTCAAGGGCATGTACCTTGGTTGCGGGCACATCCCCAGTGGGAGGTGTGCAGGAGGCAGCTGATCGATGTTTCTCTCTCATCGATGTTTCTAGCTCTCTATCCCTCTCCCTTCCTCTCTGTAAAATATCAATAAAATATATTAAAAAAAAAATAGGTGAGTGCCCCCTACATGTGCCAAGTATATATGGGAATACAATGATGAATAGGTAGTCACATTGATAGAATAAGTGTAGACTAGTGAAGACCTAATCTCAGAGAGAAGAGGGGGTTTGGGTTAGAATAGATGACTGCTTCCTAGAAGAGTAGTTGATGACCCACAAAAAAGAGAAATACATTACACTTGGTCTCAGGTATTGAAAAAGAGATGGTACATTAAGTCTTTGTGAATGGACTGTATGATGATAGTGGTCACAAACAATCCCATTGCATTCAAATTCTCATAGGTAAAGAAAACTACCCCCCAAATCCATGTGATTATTATGACATCTGGGAGGAAATTAAAAGTATAGATATTCATGCCGAAACCGGTTTGGCTCAGTGGATAGAGCATCGGCCTGCGGACTGAGGGGTCCCAGGTTCGATTCCGGTCAAGGGCATGTACCTTGGTTGCGGGCACAGCCCCAGTAGGGGGTGTGCAGGAGGCAGCTGATCGATGCTTCTCTCTCATCGACGTTTCTAGCTCTCTATCCCTCTCCCTTCCTCTCTGTAAAATATCAATAAAATATATTTTTTTAAAAAAAGTATAGATATTCATGGTCAATACTAAAAATCAACAATTGGTGATAGGTTCAATCAGGGATTTGAGAGTTAACTCATGTACAGGCAGCTAAGACTGGTCCCATGAAATCATTAGGAGACACATGGGAGACAGCAGGTACTAAACATGACAATTCACAGAGGCAACAAAGTATTAGAACTCTTGGAATAAATTATAGGGCTGAAGCAAATATTTAAAGTATTATAGAGACATTCCCTGGAGGCCTAGTGAATTTGCATACTGATAGTAACTAACACCCCTCCAACACGGCCCCCCGCCCCCAATCCAAACCAGGGGATAAATTCTGGAGAAACTCGGAGAACTATAGACAGTCAAACAATTTCACATCTATAATGAAGAGTAGTTACTGATTACTTTAGAAGATAACCTGCTAGAAGAGAGATAACATATTGTCTGTAATTTATTCCTTCATTCAGTAAACATTTATTGAGCATAGAAGGAAACCATGCCTGACTAATCCATTAAAGTACAGAGACAAAAGTGAATGTAGCTAGGACAAGGATAAAAAAATTAATTGACTCACTATAGGGAATTGACATAAGGGCAGGAAACAAAAGGACAAAAAATAAAGAGTTTTTCTGCATGTTAACAATGGAGTTTCCCAAGGAATCATTCAATATATGGAAAGAAACATGCCTGGAAATATGCTAATTAAGAAATATCATTTTTTCACTTATTCTCATTGTAAAATGAGTGATGCTACATTTTAATCCATAATGTAATTTTAAATCTAGCATATATAATAATGATATATTTTATATTTAATACACATATAATTTATATAATTATATACATTTAATATTTATGTAATTATATATATAAAAATTACATAAAAGTAATTGTTCCTAGAAAATATTTATAATTTAGAATCATGGTCAAATTCACAAAGGTAAATCATATATTTGCTAGTAGTTTTAAAGATCTAATTGGATAAAAACAGTGGCAGGAAGTGAACAAGAACACATGCCAAGCAACTCATTACTTTTGCTCAAAATTTTATAATTTACAGAGGACTTTTATATACTTTCTATAATAAATATAAAATGCCAGCACAACTCTGGTACATAATACACAAGTTACAAAAATAGTAGTAACTAGGTCAATCCTCATACTAATTCACTGTCAGGCGGGTAGAGAAACTAACCAAAAATCTCATAATTTGTGGGCAAGTAGACTAAGACAGGAAAAATCCTATGTTCTTTCCTCGGCTGTTGACTTCTCAGTTGACTTCCAGACAATATCTCACCTGGTTTCCCTCTCTTTAGCTGCTACTATATTCTACACCAATCTCCCTCTACACCAGTGGTTCTGAACTCAGGATGATTTGGGCCACCCGGGGACATCTGGCAATGTCTGGAGACACTGTGATATGTCACAACCTCTATATGTTAGCCATGTCCACTGAGGTTCACCTAAGAGAGTGCTTATAAATAAGTTGCTATCGAGGCAAAGGTATTTTCCATATCTCCATCAAGCAGACTTGGGGAGTCCTCAAATTCTAACACTTTTCTCACATATAGAAAGGTAAGAAATGAGAACTTGGTCAGATATCTTAAGTGGAGTGGTGGGCACTGTCCAGTTCAGAACAGGACCTGGAGGAAGCCTGTTCCATAGTTTCTAACCAAGTTCAGGGCTATGACTCTGATGACTAATACCAGTTGTCAAGACAGAAAGAGCCCCAGGCAGGTCAGAAAGCTGTGGCAGCTTGATACAAATATCCTGTAAGAACACCTCCTTGCTTTCTTTCCAAGTCTCCACTCACCAATCAGCCTTCTTATCTTTAACTTAGTCTCTTGAGTAATTCATCCATCAGGTGGGAATGCCCCAAGCAAATGAGCAAGGTCTATGATGCCAAATATAACTTGCACTGTGAATTAGTAAACTACAATGACAGTTAATAAATCAGTTGCTTCGGAGTTTAGTTACTGTGAATGTTGTTAGTACAAGAAAACAAATGAAGATAACATAAGAGATAGATGAGTTTAATTAATCAGAAACTTTCTGCTGAAAATACACTGGGGAGGAAATTTTTAGAAGTTGCAGACCTACATGAATAGCATCATTCCATTTTATTAGGGGAAAAGTAGGTATGGTATGTATATAAATACATATTACAGAAATTGTCTATATAAACACAAGAAAATGTCAGAAAAAATATGTCCAAACTGTTGATAGTAGGCACCTCAAAGAGATGGAATTGGGGAACTAAAGGCATGAACTTTAACTCTTACCTAATAGATTTTAATATATATATATATATACATATATATATATATATATATACACACACACACACACACACACACACACACACACATATATATATATATAAATTGATTTCAGAGAGGAAGGGAGAGGGAGAGAGATAGAAACCTCAATGATGAGATAGAATCATCCATTGGCTGCTTCCTGCACACCCCCTACCGGGGATCAAGTTTACAACCCAGGCCCTTGACCAGAATTGAACCTGGGACTCTTCAGTCCACAGGCCAATGCTCTATCCACTGAACCAAACCAGCTAGGGCTCTAATAGACTTTTTTAAAATTGGGATTATGAATGATGTTTTACTTTTTATGTATTATTTGGTATCCTATCTAATAAAAGAATAATATGCAAATTAACCATCACTCCGCTACATCCACAAGCCACGCCCACCAGCCAATCAGGAGTATTTAAATTAACCCAACCAAGATGGCTGCGGCCACGGAGAGAGCAGGAGGCTTGGG
Organism: Plecotus auritus; assembly: GCF_963455305.1. NCBI lineage: Eukaryota > Metazoa > Chordata > Mammalia > Chiroptera > Vespertilionidae > Plecotus > Plecotus auritus. The sequence continues at coordinate 137,272,456 of NC_137782.1, read as the reverse complement.
TTTCCCCGGCGATGGAGGAAGCCAAGCTTTTCGCACACCCTGGCAGGCCTAGGCCTCCACTCAAGGCTACAAAGTTTTAATTATAGAAGATAAATAAATCCCAACAAAAATGGCAGCAGCCACAGAGCTGGAGAGAGCAGGAGGCTTGAGATGCCCCCGGCGATGGAGGAAGCCAAGCTTTCCACACAACCTGGCCGGCCTAGGCCTCCACTCAAGGCTACAAAGTTTCAATGATAGAAGATACATAAATCCCAACAAAAATGGCTGCAGCCACGGAACAAGCAGGAGGCTTGGCTCCGCTCAAGGCTACAAAGTTTCAATTGTAGAAGATAAATAAATCCCAGATACCAGGGCCTCTGCTTGGGATGCCGGGGGGGGGGGTGGGGAGTGTGGCCAGCCTGCAAACCACCACAGGCCCCTCGCCCAGGCCGCCCCATGCCCCAAGGGAACCCCCACCCTGATCTGGGACACCCTTCAGGGCAAACCAGCTGACCCCCACCCATGCACCAGGCCTCTATCCTATCTAATAAAAGAGTAATATGCAAATTGACCATCACTCCAACACACAAGATGGCTGCCCCCATGTGGACACAAGATGGCCACCACAAGATGGCCAGCAGGGGAGGGCAGTTGGGAGGGACCAGGCCTGCAAGGGAGGGCAGTTGTGTGTGATCAGGCCAGTAGGGGAGGGCAGTTGAAAGGGACCAGGCCTGCAAGGGAGGGTAGTTGGGGGCAATCAAGCCTGCAGGGGAGGGCAGTTAGGGGTGACCAGGCTGGCAGAGGAGGGAAGTTGGGGGCGACTGGGACTGCAGGGAAGGGCAGTTGGGGGGGAACCAGGCCTGCAGGGGAGGGCAGTTAGGGGCAAACAGACTGGCAGGGGAGCAGTTAGGCATCAATCAGGCTGGCAAGGGAGTGGTTAGGGGGTGATCAGGCTGGCAGGCAGAAGTGGTTAGGGGCAATCAGGAAGGCAGGCAGGCGAGCAGTTGGGAGCCAGCAGTCCTGGATTGTGAGAGGGATGTCCGACTACCTGTTTAGTAGGATCAGGCCTAAACAGGCAGTCGGACATCCCTCCAGGGGTCCCAGATTGGAGAGGGTTCAGGCTGGGCTGAGGGACACACCCCCTGTGCACGAATTTCAGGCCTCTAGTTTTTCTATAAAACATTTTAAAAATAAACAGTTCTTAAAACATGCCCATAAATATACTATTTTATGTTTTTAAAGAGATATGGTTTTAAAGAGATTCTTTTATGCCACATGTGTTTCTAAGAAGTCAGAATTTGAATCACACTGAAAATGAACTATAATAGAGGCTCCTTATCCAAAGCATCAAGTAGGAAACTGAACTGAGTCCCTCTCCTCTGCAATCTAACTTACTAAAAAAAAAATAGAAGATGCCTTTTTCTTATCATATTGCCTCATTAGATTGTTCACCCATATCCAATTTCTTTCTTTATGTACTAAAAATATTATTCCTAACAATTGTAAGGTATGGTATATCCAAACTACATCATGTACTTACTGAAAATAAGGTAGGTGTAGATTACTGACATTGTGTTGTACACTGTTATGTGTACACTTACAGAACAATATATAGAGAGAAATTCCATTTATTTAAAAAACATATACAATGATGAGTGCTTGTAAATGCATGAAGGACATAAAACTGTTGAGTGTGGTTACCACAGAGAGAGGAATGAACTTGGGGTAGAGGTGCACTTTTACTTTTTACCATATCTGTATATATGCCATCTTACAATGATCAGGAATAATCTTCATTTTTTTACATTTTATTTATTTTTTTAAATATATTTTTATTGATTTCAGAGAGGAAGGGAGAGGGAGAGAGAGATAGAAACATCAATGATGAGAGAGAATCATTGACTGGCTGCCTCCTGCATGCCTCCCACTGGGGATCGAGCCCGTAACCTGGGCATATGCCCTGACCGGGAATCGAACCGGTGACCTCTTGGTTCCTGGGTCGACGCTTAACCGCTGAGCTACATCGGCTGGGCTCATTTTTTTACATTTTAAAACATTAAAAGTGGGAATAAAGATCACCACTAAATCTTTTTTTTTTTTCAGTTCCTTTGTTTTGAGATGGCTATTTTTAATTGCTCACCTTTACCCAAAGACTTCAAATTCACCAGAAAAATTCTGATTCTCTTCGATTTTTGTCAGATTTACCATTTTTAATTTACTTCCTTTTCTATTCTCTTTTACAGAACCATACTCAAAAGCTGCCCTATAGTATATACTAATGTAGCATTTCCAAAGCATAGTCCATGAGGTACTAATCTTTGATGATGTTAAAAAAACAAAAAAACAAACAGGCTTGGACACTGTATATAAGAGCCTCCTCTGGAAGACTATTCCCTCAGTTAATTTAAACACACACACAAACACACACACACCCTCAATATGCTATGGATACCTTCCTACTTCATCAACACAGCGTATTATGATGGGCTTAAGGATAGCAGGGATTTCTTAGGATAAGTATTGTTAAATTGTTACTACTGCTTTTTGTTGAGTTAGGCACATAAAACCACAAAAATCTTTAAAAACAAAAAACTATCACAAAATATTGAGCAGTGAGCATTACAACTTCTCCCAAATAGTTTATCATTTTGTCTTTAACAGAACCAGGCACAGTCCCTGCCCTCCTGGAACTTTCAGTCAAATTGATGAGGTATATAGTAATTAAAAAGTCACACAATTAATATTAAACTGGAACTGCAGTGAGTGCCAAAAAGTACACAGTGTTGTAATAGCAAATAATAGAGATCGAGTTTGTCAGGGAAAGCTTCCCTTAAGAAGTGGTAATTGATGGACTGAGATCTAAGGATAAGACTGTTACCTCAGTGAAAGGAGACTAAAGGGCATTTTAGGCAGAGCCAGGAACAATTCGTGCAAAACCCCTGAAGCAAGAGAAAGCATGACGAGCGACAGAGCCTGGTACGGCTAGGGAACTGAGATTGAAAGAGGGTATACTAAGAAATGAAGTTAAAAAGGTAAATATATTGGGGCCAGTTCAGCTTGGCCTTTATTTTAAGAATAGTGCGATGCTATCATTTTAAAAATTCAATTTAATGATTTGATTTTTGGAAAAGATAATACACTCACATAAAGTTCCAGAAGAAGACAATATAGAGGCATACAATTAAACGTCTTATTCCTATTCCTGTACCCCTCCCACCTATGCTTCCTACTCTGTCCTAGTTAATCACAGTTTCTTATCTATTCTCCAGAGCTGTAGAAGGGTTTAGAGCAGATTCGTTTTTTAAAATAACCATTATGGCTACAGTGTGGAGGACAGACTGATAGGGAGCAAAAATGGAAGCAGGTAGAAGAGTCAGAAGTGTTGAAGTAGTCTAGAAGAGAGAGGTGAGGTGGCTCTGACTAAGGTGATGAGCCAAGAGAGGGGGAGCCTATGGCAGATGTGAAAGATTTAGAAGATTAAATGAACAAGAATCAGAGATTAGTTGGAAGTGCGTGGGGGCACGTGGCATGTTGGGTGAAGAACAGAATGATTTCAAGGATAAACAGATGACTTCCTGGTTTCTGGTTTCCATAAGTAGATGAAAGGTAAGGCCATTCACTGAGATTAGAATGGTGGAAGAGAAACAGGTAGGGGACTCTGAATTCCACTTTAAAGATACTGTGTGTTTGAAATATTTTTTAAGGTGCCCAAGGGGAGACATCCAGTAGGCAGCTGGATTTATGGATTTGGGGCATTGGGCTAGAGGTCTGAGCTCTAGAGAGAAGCCACTAAAGCTCTGGATATAAATCTGATAACCTACCAGTTCAGAGGGAAGAGAAGAGGGCTTAGAATTGGACCTTGAGAAATTCTAACATTCAAGGACAGAGGGAAGAAACATGGGCCTGAAAAGGAGACAGAGAAGAATGCCAGAGAGGTAGAAAAATATTAGAAGAGCAGTGTCATGGGAACTAACAGAAAAAGTATTTCAAGAACAATGGAGTGGTCAGTAGTGTTAAATTCTCCCTCGTATTTAAGATTATCCTGTTTTTAAAAATTCTATTGGGTTTAGGAATACGGAGTGTGTGTGGGTGGGGGGGTGGTTTGTTTTGCAGGTGTTTTTTGGGGTGACTTTTTGTTTTGCAAACTTAGTAGAAAGTTTTTCTTCTGTAATATTCAGGAGAAAAGCACAATTGAAGTTGATTGAATGCTGAGTAAGCAATAAGGAAATGGAGAATCCAAATAGTGATAATTTTTTGAAGAAATTTGATTATGAAGGAAAGGAATAAGACATAGTGGTACCTGAGATAAATAAGAGTTGTGATTTATTTAAACAGAAAAGACTTGAGCTTATTTAAAAGTTGAATGGGGATCTCAAGGGACCGAAATAGTCAAAACAATTTTGAAAAAGAAGCAAGTTAGGACTCACACTTCCCGGTATCAAAACATATTATTATAAAGCCACACTAATCAAAACAGTTGACACTGGCATAAAGACAGACCTACAGACCAGTGCATTAGAATAGAGAGAGCCCATAAATAAACCCTCACACGTATGGTCAAATGATCTACCACAAGAATATCAAGACCACTCAATAAGAAAAGGAGAGTCTCTTCAACAAGTGATGCTGGAAAAACTGAATAGCCACATGAAAAAAAATAAAGATTGGCTTTTATCTCATACTATACACAAAAATTAACTCAAAATGGATTAAAGACCCCAAACTACAAAACTCCTTAAAGAAACTATAGGGAAAAGTTTCATGACACTGGATTTGACAATTTCTTGGATATGACACCAAAAGCATAGACCACAAAAGCAAAAGTAGACAAATAGGATTCTATCAAACTTTAAAACTTTTGTGTACTAAAGGACAAAATCAACAGAATGAAAAGGCAACCTACAGAGTGGAAGAAAATATGTGCAAATCACATATCTGACAAAGGGCTAATAGCCAGAATATATTTTTAAAGGTCCTATTACTCAACAACAAAAAATAAAATACCCCAATTAAAATATGTGCAACAAACTTTAATAGACATTTCAATGGCCAACAAGCATATGAAAAAAATGCTCAACATCACTAATCAATAGAGAAATGCAAATCAAAACAACAAGATATCACCTTACACCCATTAGTATAGCTACTATAAAAAAAAAACACACACACACAAAAAACACCCCAAACAAAAACAAGTGTTAGGATGGGGAAAAAGTGAAACCATTGTGCACTGTTGATGGAACAGTAAAATGATGTGACCTCTACGGAAAACAGTATGGAAGTTCCACAAAAGATTGACAATAGAGCTATCATCTAATTCGGCAATCCCACTTAGGAGTATACTAGAGGCCTGGTGCACGAAAATTAATGCACTGGAGGGGGAGGAGGTCCCTCACCACAACCTGCGCCCTTGAGGGATGTCCAAATGCCGTGGAGGCAGGAGAGGCCGCAACCGCCACTGCGCTCACCAGCCATCAGCCCGCCTTCTGGCTGAGTGGCGCTCTCCCTGTGGGAATGCACTGACCACAAGGGGGCAGCTCCTACATTGAATGTCTGCCCCCTGGTGGTCAGTGTGTATCATAGCGACCGGTCGTTCTGCTGTTTGGTCGATTTGCATATTACCCTTTTATTATATGGGATAGCCAAAAAATTCAAACAAGCGTCTCAAAGAAATACATGCAAACCCATGTCCATAGCAGCATTATTCACAAACAGATAAACAAAATGTGGTATATACATAGAATGCAATTGTATTATTTTTTTTTTAAAGAAAATCTTGTCACATGTTGCAATATAGATAGACCAGTAGCACATTAGGTTGAATGAAATAAGCCAGTCACAGAAAGGCAAACACTGCATGATTCTACTTAAAGGAGGTATCTAAAATAATCAAACTCATAGAAGCAGAGAGTAGAGGGTAGTTGACAGGCTGGGGGAGGGAAAAGGGAAGCTGTATTTAAGAGGTATAGAGTTTTCAGTGTGCAAGATGAAAAAGTTCTAGAGATCTCTTTCACAATAACATAAATATACTTAACACTACTCAACTGTACACTTAACAATGGTTAATGTGATAAATTTTATATTATGTTTTAACCACAATAAAAATGTTTAATTAAAAAAAATTTAGACTGATTGGGAAGATCCAGTTGACAGAAAGTTTAAATTTATTTATTTAAAAAGCAAGTATCTATGACAGAAAGTTTTAAGCATTTTACATATATTAACTTAATTCTTATAATAAACCTATGAGTTTATCTTCATTTTATAGTTAATCACTCTGGCATGAATAGGTGAAGTAACTTCCCTGAAGTCACACAGTTAGTAAAGCCAAAAGTGATACCAAGAAGAAATAATTTGCGCTTTCCACCCCTATGCTATGCATAAGAGAAGTGACCATCATGTAGGGTCCTGAGAAGGCCAGAGGCAATGGGGTCCAAAGTTTAGACCAGAGGTTCCCATACTTTCTCAGTCCATAGCACCCTTTGCATCTCAGTAATTTTATGGTGCCTTTTGGCCAAAAGAAATACCTGCCGTCCCATTTAATAAACAGACTCAACTTAATCATTATGTCCCAACAACTTGGTAGCCATTTGAGAATGTAACAGAAACTGAAAAAAAAAAAAAAAAGAATTCTGATTTAATTCCAAAATAACCACAATACTAATAAGTTCCATGCATTAATGAAGTTGGGCACTACACAACTTCTCCAACCTTGGAATCAGATTGGACAACCTCACCCTTGTTCCTGTTCTAACTTAATTGTTGAGTGGTACTTGCTTTTTATTACAGCAAGCCCTAAAAATCCATATGACACCCTTGGAAGGAATGCAGTGTCATTAATGTGAAACTCTGCACTAACTTGGAGCCACTTATCTGTATAGTGCCCAACAGAAGTCTTGTGTTTTCCAAAATTTTTTAACTATCCTGCAAGACTCCGGTGAATTCACTGCAATCCTCAGGGTGCCTCAGTGCACAGTTTGAGAACTGTGGGTCTAGATCAGCTGTGGGCAAACTACGGCCCGCGGGCCGGATCCGGCCCATTCGGCTGTTCTATCCGGCCCGCGGAGCCGAAAGAGCGGAGGGTTCTCTTGCTCTCCTCTCCACTCCTTCACCAGCAGCAGTGCTAACATGGCAACGTCGGGAAACACAGCCGCAGCTCCTTCTTCTGAGTGGGCGGATTTATAACCGCCCATTCAGTAGAAGGAACAACCTCTCAATCTTCCAGAGGCTCCTTGTAATGCCCGCGGACGCGTCCCCCGACATCACCCTGGGAATGCGTAGACACGCTATCGTGGTGATGTAGGGAGACACGCCCCTGGAGAGCACAGTATCAGAGCATTAGCTAAAAAGGAGACCAACAACACTGTTCCCACTGAAGTTGATGTTTTAAAGACCAAAAACCTTTCAACCCAGTCTACATTGCCATCTACATCTACGTCCCAGGCATAATTTGGAAGCTGCACTAAAGAAAATGTTTAATTTACTGTTTACACATTTTGTTCTTTTCTATTTGTTTTAGTTTTAAATTATTTTATTATATTTAAGTTTAATTTGAAAGGCTTTTGTACCTTTCCTTTGTTAGGCAATTTTATTTTGCCTTTGCCATCTTCAATATAAGGTATGTTATTGTGCTATGATTCCTCCATTTTTTGAAGTTTCAAATTATAACAATTAGTGTTTACATTCTTCTTGTTAAAATGTTTGAAATGAATAAAACTATTGAAATAAAAAAAAAAGACCGTACCCTTTTATGTAATGATGTTTACTTTGAATTTATATTAGTTCACACAAACACTCCATCCATGCTTTTGTTCCGGCCCTCCGGTCCAGTTTAAGAACCCATTGTGGCCCTCGAGTCAAAAAGTTTGCCCACCCCTGGTCTAGATGGAATCCTTGGCCTTAGATGTGAGTAGGGACTGTTGCCCTACCATGGCAGGATGATGGACACAGATATAGTGGAAATTTATATGCTTGGCACACAGTGTACTGGGATCTCACAATTTAACCTAGGATTCTACCTAAGCCCAAGGAGACTACCAAATGATAGGTACTTCACTTTGAGAAGCCACTGTGAATATTTTATATACAACACTATTTTATGAGAAGCACAGTTATAGCTGCTTTTCATTTCATAGTTACTTAAGTAGCATATCTGCTAACCTAATAGTTGTTGTATTTTTTTAACTTTAGGGTATAAATTACAATTTGGCAAAAGCACTTGATGTGTTTTCTTTATCGGCTACATTGGCATATATATGTATAACATAATATTCTCAAATATCAGTAATGTAAAGTTGATGAGTTCTCACACCCAATCTTAGATTATTTTAGTTTATACATTTCTAGCTGGCTCATTCCAAATTGTGCCTCTAATAGAAAGTTCTAAATTTAAAGTAAGTCATGTTTTAAGTTTTTGTGTAAAATTTTTGTATAGGTATTTAAATATAATACATTAAAAGTTTTCTCATTAGCTCTGGCCAGTATGGCTCAGTTGGTTGGAGCATTGTCCTGTATACCAAAAGGTTGAGGTTTGTCCAGTCATGATGCACACCCAGGTTTCGGGTTTAATCCCCAGTCGGGGCACATGCGAGAGACAACTGATGTTTCTCTCTCACATCGATGTTTCTCTCTCTTTCTCCCTATAATAAAAATTTTTTTAAAAATTCTTCTCATTAGCTAGTTATGAAAGCAATTTTACTTTCCCTTTAAAAAACAGGTAAGTGCTTGGTATGTGTTTGTTTCTATTTTGTAAAATATATATCAAAATCAAAATAAAAGAACTAGATTATTCAGATTTGAACTCATTTAGCTTTCTACATATTTACTATTAACTATAACTGAATATATGAGGAAAACTCATAGTTCTATATTGGTTTCCTTTGGGGCAAAATACCTTGAAGTTTCCAAAACATTAGCAGGCACAAATGCCAAGGGCAGAGGCAGGAAATTATGAGTTTCTTTAAAGAAATGTTTTAAAATAAAAACAATTTATAAAAGAGGAGAAAAAACCATTTATGAAAATAGGAAGGAAATTTTGATTGATGACAAAAAGACATAATTATAAAGAAGATTAACGTTTTCTTTATGTCATAACCATGTTTCAAAACTGGGTTCATTTCTTGCTGTATTTTTAAGAGTAATCAATCAATGCATGAATGGATTATCATAGATCATCAAACTTTGGATTGAGGTAGTCAAGATACAATGTGAACTCTATTTTTCCTTGAAAGGCACGAATTTTTTGCCTAAAAAAGAATAATTATCAGGACATGATATTAAACCTCCTAGCTGAACATGAAGATTACTTGGTACAGTGTTATGTGTGTACAAACACACAGACATACATTCTTACTTTTAGTGTAAATTTTTGTGGGTATGCTGGGCATGGACATGTACCAGAATTCCTTCAGGAAGAATGGAAGCTGGGAAAATAGCTGACTGGCAAAGGCCACACTTTCCCCAGGGAGGCTACTAGCCAATGACTGAGTACAGTGGGTACTAGTCCAATAGGAAACTCCTCTGAAGAGCAAATTTGGCTCAGGTACTCCCCATTTGGCCTGGCTGAAACTTTCTCAGCACCATACTGCCGTTTGAGGCTCTTTATAGCCAAGCCTTTCTTCCTTCTCCTTTCACAGGGTCAGACCTGCATCACAGTCAAACCGCTCTCCCCACCCACTCCTGCTCCCTTCCCCTTTATCTTTCACATCTCCCCCTTAGGTCCCTTGCATTCCTAGTACCATCTTGACCTCTGTTTCTCAGAAGCACTCTGGGCATGTTTTAAAATATTTCAACTAAAGAAATATATATATAAATTGCTAAAATGTCAAAGAATACTTGAAATTAAAACAGCCGTGTACTGCCTTATCCCATCACAACATCTCATACCACTTTTAAATGTAAGCATTTTCAACTCTTAGTAGTTTCTTCTGATTCTACTGCCACATCCTATAAAATAAAGAGGTAATATGCAAATTGACCCTCACGCCCTCATGTCACAAGATGGCCGCCCCCCTGCATTGTCACAAGATGGCCGCCCTCATGTTGTCACAAGATGGCCACCCCCACATTGTCACAAAGATGGTTGGCAGGGGAGGGCAGTTGGGGGTGACCAGGCCTGCATAAGAGGGCAGTTGGGGGTGATTGGGCCAGCAGGGGAGGGCAGTTGGGGGTGACCAGGCCTGTAGGGGAGGGCAGTTGGGGGTGACCAGGCCTGCAGGGGAGGGCAGTTGGGAGTGATGGGGCTGGCAGAGGAGCAGTTAGGTGTCAATCATGCTGGCAGGGGAGCGGTTAGGGGGCGATCAGGTAGGCAGACAGGCGAGTGGTTAGGAGCCAGCAGTCCTGGATTGTGAGAGGGATGTCTGACTGCCAGTTAAGGCCCGACCCTGTGGACCTAAACCGGCAGTTGGACATCCCCCAAGGGGTCCCAGATTGCAGAGGGTGCAGGCTGGGCTGAGGGACACCCCGCCCCCAGTATACAAATTTCATGCACCAGGCCTCTAGTTTCTAAATATGTTGTGTCACTTAGAACTGCATTCAGGTGCATGTAACATAAACCTAAAAAAATCATTACTTAACTGAATGGGAGCTTGTTTTTCCTAAGAGAACAAGAAATCTGGAGTTAGGCAGTCCATGGCTGATAAGAAATCTCCACACTATCTATCATCAGGTTCCAGGCACCTACTGTCCATTCCCTTCTCCTTTATTAAGTGGCTTTTCATTAACATTATTCCAGCAATTATCCCCTTTCCTGCATCGAATTTTCCCCCACTGGATCACTCCCATTAGCAAACCAACAGAAATAGATGTTATTTATCCCAGAAAAATAAGAAAATTAACCTTTTTTGACCCCACCACTCCTGCCTATTTCTTTATTTTCCTTTATAACATAACCCTTTATGTTGCAAACCTCTAATTTCTTTCCTCCCATTATCTCTTAAAATGCATTCCAATCAGGCTTCTGCCCACACCATCTACTGAAACTGCTCATATCCAGGTCACCCATGACCTGTGTTACTCTATCCCAAGCATGTCAAACTCGTGGCCGACGGGGCATGTGGCCCGCTAGCCGCAAGTTTGGCATGTTTGCTCCATCCAATGGTCAATCTCAGACATCCTGTTACTGGTATCTTACATACCAGTTATACCTGCTTTTCTTCTTGGATTTTAATTTCCTGGACACCATACTGCCTTCAGTGTGGTCTACCTCTTGGCTAGTACTTCTTATCTCCTTTCTCCATCTCGCCAATCCCCAAATGCTGGAGGACCCCAGGGATCAGCCCTTCAGCCTCCTCCCTAGGTGATCTTCAGCAACCTCTTGGCTTTAATACCATCTGTGGGGTTTCCTCAAAAAGTTATCTCTCTAGCTCAGACCTTTCTCTGAACTACAGATTCCTATAACCAACTGTCTATTTGATTTCTCCACCTGAATATCTAATGGGCATTTCAAACATTGATGTCCAAAACTAAGCTCCTGATGTTTCCTCAAAATTGTTCTCAATCTCCCCCTTTACAGTGAATGGCAAATCTATTGCTCAGAAATTTCTTCTATACTCCACATTTGATCCATCAACAAATTCTGATGGCTCAAAATTTAAATTATACTCAGAATTTGGCCACTTCTCACCAGTTAACCACTACCGTAAGTCAAAACCACCATTATGACTCACCTGAACTATGGAAACAGCCTTTTAACTTACTTCCAATTTGATCTTTGTTCCCTTCAATCTGTTTCCATCACAATAGCCAGATCGATCCAATTAAAAAGTAAATCAGATCAAGTTCCTCTTCCACTCAAAAATCTTCAAGGGTTTCTCATCACACTCAGACTTTAAGCAAAGTCCTTTTGGAGGCCTACAAGGCCTTATATAACTAGTCTCTCATTTCCTCTGGTCTCAATTCCTATACTCTTCTCCATCGTGGTATAAATTTAACAGTGTCTTAATGCTAAAACTTTTATTACCTAAGAATAGTTTGTTAAATGATTTTAGAAATTCAGAGCAGGAAATTATTCAACACTTTCTCATAATGAAATCATTCTGGGAGACTGAAAAAGAATGGGAAACATATTTGATACCCAGTAAAACTAAACTCTGAATTACACCTCACACTTTTATGGCATTTTAAACTAGGAATAGGCATAGTCTGGAAAACCAACTTCAAAAGGCAATTTTCATTCAGAACATACTGATTTATAAATTATGAATTTGTAAGTGGAAAGAATTATTTTTAAAACTAGAAGCCTGTTGCACGAAGAGATTCATGCAATAGGCCTTCCTTCCCTTGGCTTCCAGCACTAGTTTTCCTCTGGCACCCAGGACCCAGGCCTTCGCTCAGGCCGGAGTCTGCCACCTTTGCTGCAGACTCCGGTCAGAGTCTGCCTTCTTCGTCTTCGCTGAAGATTCAGGCTGGAGTCTGCAGTCTTCATCTTCGCTGCAGCCGGAGTGTCGCTCCTGTAGATCCCTTTGCCCCCACCCTCCCTCTCATATCAGGCATCCTGCCCCGCCAAGCCACTCCCCGCATGGAGCAGCTGGGCAGCTGCCATCTTTGTCCTTCTAATTTGCATATTCCCTCTGATTGGCTGGTGGGTGTAGCGGAGGTACAGTCAATTTACATGTTTGTCTATTATTAGGTAAGATGATATAATTTATATGTAACTGGATCAACAACATGAACTAAGCTCTGATAATGATGACAACCTATAAAATCTCATTGTTCAACCAAGGGAAAATCCAAGCACTGACTGCATCTTCTGAAATCCTTTAAGTTGTTGTAGTTGCCTTGCTGATTTCTAAACAACGTGACTTTTTAGAGAAATAAGGAAGAAGACAACAAGATAAATTCCATAAATCCTAAATTTGCCATGGAGGGCAAGGATGAATAAAGATTTACCTGATGCACAGAAGAGGGATCCTAAGAGAGCTTATGGTGATGATTTATTTACTTTGCAACTAAGAAAGGCTTAAGGGAATCCTTTTAAACATTTAGCTTGCACCACCAAATTTTTAATTTACTGTAATATGAAAGATCTTTAGGATAATACACAGACATATTTTTAGAAGACATAGCTAACAGTCCTGTCTAGAAACTAAGAAAGTGGATGGATCATGTTAAGAGGTCTTTCAAAGGCCCTAAAGATGTGGGGACTAACCCAGAGTTGTGGGCAGAGTGGAGGTAAAGTTATCTTGTTAAAATATATCACATCAAGAGTGTGCTGGTTGTAAAAGATCTATTTTAGGAATATCTTATCAATCATAAAAATAAAGCACAAAATATAAAAAAAAAGGTAAGTTCCACCTTGGTCCGGTGGCTCAGTTGGTTAGATTGTCTTCCCTTACACCAAAAGGTTGGGAGTTCGATTCCTGGTCAGGGCACATACCTAGGTTGTGGATTAATCCCTGGTGGGGGCAAATACCAGAGGCAACCAATTGCTGATCACTGTTTCTCTCTCACGTCTATGTTTCCCTCTCCCCACCTCTCTCTCTAAAATCAAAAAACAAATACTCCCATGAGGATTTTAAAAAAGTAGACTCATTGGTATAACAGCATAAGAAAATAGTTCTTCAAGTGGCTGTAAATTACAAAAGCAATTTTGTATATATTTATCATGCAAATTCCTTTTTTGAGTTGAATTAATTCACTATGCTTATTAAATTAAAATGCAATAAAACCTATTTTAAAAGGATTGCCTATTGGGATGCTCCACTGCATATTTTAAGATACCTGACATGTTCCAACTTACCCTGTGCAATGGTAAGGGTGGAGGCCATGAGACACACCTCATACTATAGGTGGTAGGCATGCCCTCCAGTCAAATAATTTTATGCTTGCTTTTAAGGTGAGTAATGGCATTGAGAAGTACAATTTGAGTTGTACTAACTTTAAAACTTTCTGGAGCATATTTTATATTCAAGTTTTAAAGTCTGATTAAAACTTTTATGAAAACAAATTATGAATTTTTAAATAATCCCATTCTTTTGAATAGTATCCTAAATTGAATTTAAGAAGTATTATGGTTCTAAAAATATTAATTCAGCCTTATTAAACAGTCTCTGGAAAATAATAATTTATGACAGTTGAGGAGGTAACTAAATAGTTACCCTCATGAGTAAAGTTGATGAGTTTAAACAAAAAAATGAGGAAAACTAAAGTCCACTAAAATGATAGTCTATATTCGAGTAGTAGATTAAGATTATGTTCCTAATTAGTACAAATTCAATGTTGTAGATTTATAGATAGAGCCATGAGCCTGAACTTCAGATAACAGTAGACTTAAAATAAGTCAAACTGTAAACAAATAAGAATTTAAATTGATACAGAATATTCAATTCCATAAAACAGTTATAATTATTAGAACTGATGTACCTTCAAATATATGTATGAGTAGAATATGACTAATGATTCTTTTTATCATAAGCAAGTAAAATATTTCTAAGCAAATAGTATTTTTAAGCCTATCAGCAAGGCTGAGGCATTTGTCCATTATTTTGTGATTAATGAACACTAATTATGATGATGATGTCCTGAATCTAGACTTATTCAACATGTAACTCCTTGTCTAGATCTTAATAGTGCTGTTCAATAAAAGTTTCTTTGGTAGAAACGTACTGTATAGATATTGTCTACTGAACACTTAAAATGTGGGTAGTACAACTGAGGAACTGAATTTTTAATTTAATTTAAATTTATATTTAAATAGCCAGAGGTGACTAGTGGCTACCATATTAAACAGAACAGCTTAGAAGCTTCAAAAAAAAAAAAAATAAGAGCAAATGTCTTATTATATTAGGTCTAACTCTAGTCTGTTGATTTCCATAAGCATGGCACTCACAAATGTTTACAGGGTGGTATGCCAAAACACCTTTTGTCCTATAGTCTACTTCATTCAAAAATATGATTACATTTATGCCAGTAAATATTTAATACAACAGTCAGACAATTCAAACAAAAAATACCACTGAAAAGATTTTTAGTAGTGCCTATAGTGTGCAGTACAACTACACTGATTAATGAGGTAGCCTGGTGGCCTGTGTCAATCGGTTTCAAGTTAGTTCTAGAATGACTAGAATTCAAACTATGAAATATCCACTCTTAAAAAGTTTTTGTCAATTACCTATCATAACACAAGAATACCAATTGCTGCATAGTTTTCAGCTCCATTGGTTAAATACTGCAAACGCACGTCAAACCATTTTACCTGACAGACATATTTGTTCTTCCATTTGCTCAGCACACACTGACTGTTTTGCATCAGCTCCTGAAGGAAAGAGAAGAAGAGAGTGCAGTTGGCTATAAACATTGTCATTATCAGTTAAAGTGCCTCTGATTTGCAAACCAAAAAAAAAAAAGAAAGAAAGAAAGAAAAAAAAAAGATCAGCATGCCATACAAAGATGCAACTGTTTTGAAACTCCTCACTGGACAAAAGCAAAGCTCTCATCACCAGGAGAGTTGATCCTTTATGAAAATTAAAGCTGTTGAAAGATGTTATAAAACAGATTTGTTTGCTGCCATTTTAGAAACTTTTGGAAAGATACCTCCAACTCCTTGAGTGAGTCTCGAAGTTTTTCTGGGCGTCTGTTTTTGAGAGTCCACGGATAATCTCGTGCTGGCAAATAAACATGTACTACAGTTAGTTAAACATGACTTAAGGAAATGCTACTAAGCAGTGTGCCTAAGGAAGATTAAAATAAAACACCTCCTTAATTGAGAGGAAGTGGGCTTCATTTCCATCATCGAATGACAGCCTTTTGAAAGGCTTTGTCGTAAGAACAGAATTTTTACAACAAAACAATCTCCCTGATCATAATTTTATGATGACAACCAACAAGGCTCAGAGAATGCCTGGCAAAGTTTCCTAGGCCTGTGAACCTAGTACTTAAAGGTAAATGACCCCCTCTTTAACAAAAAATAACATTTTCTTTTATATAATTAAATGTTCAATCCAAAAAAATTCCAAATTCTCAAACCTGAAAATTCCTAATGAGTAAATAAATACAGTGAGTAAAGAAGTAAAATGCAAAAAAAATTATACACTGAAAAATGCATTTCAAATTAAGCATCAAAGCATCACATACTAAGATTAAGGAAAAAATGGAGACAAATCCAAGTTTTAACAAATTAGGCACTAATAGTGCTCTTTTTTATGTAAAACAATCCTCTTTAAGATCTACACCACAATTCAATATTGATAAAGCTTTGCTGTGTTTTAAATACATTTGATTAAAAGATAAAATTATTTAGTAGAGTCTCAATGTTAGCCTAAGTCAAACTAAAAATAAGTTTTGTTTAAAAAAATTAACAAAATGTTAAATTGATTATAATTATATCTATTTCATCATAAGAGTAAATTAATCTTTGAATTCTCCTACATAATAATTTTAAATAGGAGTTCTACATATGTGTGTATGTATATGTGTTTTGTGTGAATATACATATAATATGTTGTATATAGATATTAAAATTTTACAGAACTGCTGTGTCTTATTTCAGCAAGTTTATTTTAAAAACATAATTTATGATATACAGAGCATTATGTGCAAATTTCAAAACCTGTTACAGCTCCTAATAGAGTATTTTTAAAAATTAAATATCAACTTGACCATTTAAAACAAGAGAACAAGTAAGATTTTCAGAGCCACCTATATTCCAAACAAAATGTAAATTATATTTAAGCCATTAAAACCATACTATATTGTAGCGATATTAAATTAACGTATTTAAATATTTTAGAACAGAAAACTAGAGAGAATAAAATTAATACTGGTCATTACAAATCTTATTTTCTTAAAATAGGTAAAACAATGATTTAAGCATAGCACAAATAATAGAATGTTATGAGAATTTAAGCACAATACATTTATTTTAAGTATATTAAATAATATAAATATTAATTAAGAAAGTTTACATAAACATATAAAAACTGGATAGAGATTGCAATGGTCTAAATTAGAAATTCCTAACAAATACAATTCTTACTCATTTGTTTATATGGCTAAAGAATGAGAATTTATAATTACAAGAAATTTAGAAGGAATATAACATTTCCTACTTATACAGAAAGCTTATATTAAAATTCCAGTTTTATAATTATTCCATAAAATATATAAAATAAGCTTACATTCTGCCAGTTTCTGCTTTGCTTCTAAGTTACCATGCTCTGTCGCTGATACTGTGGTGGGAGAGTTGGAAAGAAGAAAAAAAAAAGTAGAAATTCTTTTTTTTTTAACACTTTGTATTTTTATATGCACATATATAATGTATTATCACACACATGGTTGAGATTAATAAATTATGCTCAACTTTTTAAAAGGCAGTTGAAAAATGCCATAATTCAGAAGCTTTTATTTCACGGAGGTATTTCCTAAATTTGCAGTGAAAAGGCTTATGTAGCACAACAGGTGGGCCAATATCCTGAGCTTGCAATCTCATCAGATATGGAAGGGAACTGCAACCGAGCCCAGAACAGAAGCTGTTTCAGTCTGTCATCAGAACCATGAAGTCAGCCTATTAACGCCAAGCTAAGCACAGAAGAAGCCCACACAAACCCACTTCAACAGAGACCAAAACAGGAAGTAACTCTAGCTAGAAAGACCTTTTGGCCCATCAAAAACTTCTGGGATTAACAGGATTAATCAGATAAAGAAAATTGATCATTCACACAGAAATGCCTATTTCAGATACCAGGTGAGGATCCGGCAGGCCAGCACAGTGGAGCCATGCATTCACAATGCCCTCTACTGGGACACTGATAAATAAACGAGACTAGGCTGTCCAGTTATCAGTCTGATCAGCAGTAAAATGAAAATTTTCATGTTCTTCTATAGCATTTTCTCAATATTGCTTTATTTTATATAGAACAGATATCAACCTCGGCATTTTTCTCAAGAACTGAAGTGACTTTTCTTAATTCTATAATCTATTAATGGTATTATATAGTTTAGGATATTTTGTTTATAAGAATTAGTTGAGTAGAGCAGATACTTTACCTGGTTGATCTTTCTTGTCATAATACTGGTATATCCCAATATCTCTGTCTACAGAAGGGAAGAAATAACATTAGATTATGGTAAAAAGTTCTGGAGAATAAGAAGTCAACCAGACTATCTGGCAGGGTGGGAGTGAGTATAGGCCGGGAGAAGGACAAAAGCGGTCTCTTTACGTTACTAGAAATAAAGTAATTTGAAAATATCTAGACATGGGTTCATGTATTATAGGGATACTGGAAAGTTTACCAATCTAATTAGAAAAGATTTACACAAAACTAAAATGGCATGAGGAAAAGAGTAGTAAAGAACTGCAATTAAGGAAGACCTTTTTTCTCTGTCACACTTCCTCTGATATTTTTCACAGGGTGTTACCCCAAGGGAACTGCCACTAAGCAATGCTAAATGAAATCCGTGGAGGGAAGAAAATGCTCTAACTCTTAGATTCTGCTTTCTTTTCTCTTATTTAACTCAAGTCTGGTAGGGTGTTTAGTGGGGAAGCTGTACGAAAGAAAGAGAGAATTAGAGTCAGGTATGGACAAATTATCTGAAGCTGTTTAGACTTAAAGAAAAACCTTCCAAACCCATTCAAAGTCGGATGTTCTGCCAAGGCTACAAAAGAAGCAAAGCTAGGTTTTCCTAGATGCTGAGAGTGATTTAATGAAGGAAATCTGTTCTTACAATTTAATTACCAAAGAACAAAATAACTTTGTCCATTTTCTTACTATCTGTGAATAGTGAAATATTTTTCTTTGAAATAACATTTGTTTCCTTCCATGCAAAATAATTCTAGCTACTAACACAAGGACAGAACTGTTTCCAAAGAAGTGGAAGGGAAGCAGTACAGGCTGCCCCCTAGTGACTGACTGCTCCAAACTTTCTCAATTTGAATGATGAAACTTCAAAAAAATATATTACAGCTATATATTTGTATATAGTTTTCAAAATAGCCAATCATGAATACTTACTGAAGCTATATTTTACTCGTTATGCTATTAATTTGGAATATAGTTTTAAAGAATGCAATTCATTTCTACTAGACTGAAAATATCTAATAAGGCGTTATTGGGAAAGGTCCTAGGTAGGGATCCTAAGGTATTAGTAATATTTTCTTCCTTTTTTCCCCTATTGCTTATGGCTTGATTTTAAAAAAATATGTGCCCTGACCTGGAATTGAACTGGTGACCTCCTGGTGCATGGGACAATGCTTAACCAACTGAGCCACACCGGCAGGACTGTAACTATTCTTTAAAAAGAAGTGTGATATATATATATATATATATATATATATATATATATATATATATATATATATTCAATAACCTATAGATATAATTTTTGTCTTACAGATATTAACTTTCAGTGATTAATGCCTTAATATACATACATTTCTGAAATTTTAAATCTTAATGAAAATGTACTGTTTGATATTTTGAAATTCTCCAGAAAATGTTCATAAAGCAAAACATATTATTATTAATTATATTTATTATTATTAATAAAGCCACCAGAATTGTACTCTGGTTGGAATCTTTTCATATATATACATTTTTATTGATTTTTTTGAGAGAGAAGAAGAGAAGGGAGAAAGAGAAACATTGATGTGAGAGCCAAACATCTATCAGCTGCCTGCTACACACCCCCTACCAGGATCAAGTCCGCAACCCGGGCATGGGCCCTGACCAGGAATTGAACTAGCATCCTTCAGTGCATGAGACAACACCCAACCAACTGAGCCACACCAGCAAGGGCTCTAGCTGGAATCTTAAACTGAAGTATTTTCTTCTCTGATCATAATTGCCTACTTTTTTCATCTCTCTTGCTCCCTTACTTTCATATAGCTAGCTTTTATGCTTCTTTGAGATCAATAGCTTAATCCCTTCATTTTCTCCTGGTCCATCAGCCCTTTCAATCTACAAATTCACTTTCTTAGTCTAGAAATATTTCTTTGATAATTTCCTCCCCTCCTTTTTGTTGCTTTTCATGGAGTTAGTATTAGTTGAATTTAGAGTTCCTAGGTTGAATAGCTAACATTCTCTTTCCTATTTATTATCTTTGTTTTTTTGCCACAGCATTCATTTTATTTTTCTAAAACGTATACTTCAACATAATTATGTTTTCTTAATCATATGTTCATTGGATAAATTTGGAGGGGAAAAAATAAAAAAAAGTTCAATGTGCTATCTTTCCATTTTTCAGAGACAGCCACTAATAACATTTGTTGTCTCTCCTTAAGAGTATTTTTCTGTATGTATTTTATTACTAAAGTGCTATAATGAAAATACCACTGTAACATTTTTGTTTTACAATTGCTAAATTACTGGGTAAATAAACGCTTATAAATAATGTTAAAAAATAAAATATAACCCTGGCCAGGTGATTCAGTTGGTTGTAGCATCCTCCTGTACACCAAAAAGGTGAGGGTTCGATTCCCAGCCAAGGCACATACCTAGGTTGTAAGTTCAATTCCCGGAGTGGATATGGAAGGCAACTGATCAAAGCAATCGATCAATGTTTCTCTCTCTCTTTCTCTCTCCTCCTTCCTTTCTCGCTCAAATCAATAAAAACATATTCTCGGGTGAGGATTTAAAAAAATGATAAAAATAATAAAATACAAAATACATATGATTAAAAATATACACAAACCAGGAAGGAACAATACCTTTTAAGCCTTCTGTGCGCCCTTTTCTATTTCATCCCACTCCGTCTCTTCTCAGAACAATACTAAAATTTTGTGTTTATAATCCTAACTTTCTTTATAGTACTACCATATATATTTGTCTCCTGAAATAAGACACCATTTAATTTTGCCTGTTGTTTTTAAACTTCCTCTAAATGCTATCATATTATAGGAACTCTTCTGCAACTTATTTTTAAATTCATTTGCCTAATATTGCATTTCTGACATTCATCTGTACTGTTGCATGCAGTTGAAATTCTTTCACTTTCTTTGTTGCATAAATGTATTTACCCATTCTCCTGCTGATTGACATTGGGTTGTTTCTAATTTCCTGGATTATAAACAGTAATACTGTAAACATTTTTGTAAAAATCTCCTGGTGCACAAGTGGCAGGACTTTCACTAGGTTATATATCTAGGAGTTGAATTATTAGTCAATAGGTGACGTACTCTTTCAACTATACTAGATAATGCCAAATTGTTTCCTAAGGTGGTTGGACCAAATTATACTTTCACTAGCAGTGAGATAAGCTCACTTTCATTCTTTGATGTGTGTTTTTTCTATTTTCTAATAAGCTTTCTTTTACTCTTTTGAGTTTTACATTTTTTTCTGCTACATATCTTTTAATTCCCAAGATATAAGTATAACTTTCCAGTGTTTTCTGAAGCTTCTGCATATTGTTCCTTGCTGTTCATATTTAAAAATCAGTCACAGAAAGCTGATTAGAAGCTCTGTGTACAGGAACAGGGCTTGCCAACTGGTGGGCTTCACTGATCAGCCAGGAACCCCGGTGCTTCAGGGGAAGATCCCATCATCAAATGTCATTGTGGATAGTCTTCTCTATGGGGCCATGCAGTTACTCCAGAGAGGATTCCCTGGAGCTCCTCCTTTCTTGGGAAATGTCTGGTGGCTGCGACATTCTCAGAACCAGGTGGGATTAAGAGGGCCTTACCCATCAGTATGTAGGCTTTCATCTCATCCCTGCCTTCAGTTCAGCACCTTTCCCTAGCTTCTTCCACTGGGGCGGGGATCCAAGTTTAAAGCCTCCCTCATTAAGGATTTCCACAGTATGGAAGGTTATCTCACTACTTCTCAAGCAGACTTTTAAGTCCCTTGGTTGTCACCCTCACACTACTTCCCCATCTTCTATAGTATCTGGCTCCTCAAATTTCTGTATCTTTCTAGAGTTTTGAAAAACAGACTGGCTGTCACTGGAATTCTGCTCTGTAGACACTCAATATTTAGATTTTTAAGCTTTGCTAATTCCTCCATCCCATCTTCCAAAAATCAACTGCAATTGTCTCCTTTCCTATTCTTAGTCTTTGTGGGTTTATGTCTTCTTTATTTTAATTTAATCCATTTTCCCTCATTTTAGAAGAATTTGGGGAGGAAACAAATGTGTATTAAATCCACCTGTTTAACTGGAAGTTCTATCCTTAATATTTTAAGCAAGGCAAAAAATGAAATTAAAATGACATTCATCTGTAATTATATGTTTGATATAAAGAAATGATATTTTAAGACCCAGAGTCATAGAAGCACGAGCAGACTCTTGAACCTCAGAAGGAAGGCAGGGAAAGGTGGGTGGGAAGAGATCAACCAATGAGAACTTGTATGCATATATGCATAACCCATGGACACAGACAATGGGGTGGTGAAGGCCTGGGGCCTGGGCTGGAGTGGAGGTGGGGGAAGGAGGAAGATGGGTACGGGCTGGAAGAGGTTAATAGGGGGAAAAGGAGGACCTATGTAATACTCTCAACAATAAAGATTTAAAAAAAAGAAATACTTTATAAGGTAAAGCCATATACATAAAACTGTCCTTTAAAATTCAAGAGTTGCTTTGGGTAATCAAAGAAAAAAAAAGATTTTGTAAAATATGTTCCTTAATGATATATACTTTATTTTACAATACTAATAAGCATTGTTAGAACACACTTCTATTACTCCCCCCACAAAAAAAATGTGAATTGAAAAGAATATTAATATAATTAATTGTATGTCTTAGCTATATGTTTGAAATATTACTTTCATATTAAATAGAAATGCCTTTACCATTAGCCTGAAAATATTTATGAATCAGTCATTATGAACAATTCCAGCAAAAATTGAACATGTATGTATCTTAAGAGAAAAAAACATTAGGCCAATAAAATTAATTTTCACAACAGAAAATCTAACTCAAGCTGAAAAAATAAGTTAAGCAGAGTAACTAAAAGAAATTATTTTCCATTAGCCAATTTTTCATTAAGAATAAAGAAAATAATGCAACTCCAGCTGGAGAACCTAGGCTCTAACCTTTGTTAGTATTTATTTATAATGTTGTAACTTATATTTGAAAAATATTGAAATTAATTCGAGCTCATTTACCCCCAATGTGTAAGGTATTCTTCAAAGACCACAGGTGCAATTCAGTCAAGCAGAAAGACATCTGATGGCAGAAGGAATCTCTGTCCTGTTTAAAAAATAATTAAAAGGATGTGCCAATTAATTATCTCCGATTGCCAATAAAACCAAGATCCCTAGAAATAACGGGATAATTAGCCACTACTGATATTTGAGATATGGTTCATTAGAATAAACACTTTATATGTCCTTGGTTAGCCATCCAGGAATAAACTCTAGAAAAAGAAAAAAATACACTTATTTTCCTATTTACTATTGTCATCACATTGTGGTAAGAAGAATATATATTTCAGTTTGCAATGATGTGTGGTTTTTAAGAGTGAGTATATTTAAAATTATATTGTGTTTAAGCATTTTAAAAAAACATTTTTAAGGAAAGAAAACATCTGTTAGGTAGTTATTAAGTACAAACATACTTTGTGGTGTATTTTTAATGTACAAAGCAGATATTTACTATCTCTCACATACAAATGGGCGAATTAAAATAAAAATAGCAAGGTAAATGGTATATAGTTACTATTACAAGAAACACATTTACTTAGAAGTAAACTATGTGAAACCATGTTAGTATTCAGGTTAGTTTGTTATTCTACTCCAACTCCATTAAAAATAACAACAAAAAATGTCCATCCTGTATTTCCTCCCAGTTTTACTAGCAGGGGTTAGTGATGGGTATTACTACTAACTTTTTTTTAAATCAAGTAGAACCTAATCAATTTTAACTGATTGGAAGAAGATCAATCTGAATCAGAAAAAAGTCAACATTTTATAAATATTTAAAAAGAATTTATATAACTTTCAAATATTTGCTTGGAGATACATCTAATACCCTACTCTATGTATACTGTACTACATATTAGAAATACATATAGTAAACTATCAGCACTTTCTTTTTGGATTTCATAAAAGAATTGTTCTTTCCAATAAACTTCTGAATAACAAAAGAAGCTTAAAAATATTTTAAGACATCTTTTAGATGGAAAAATAAAATCTCAGTGTCTTTAACATTAGGAGTGACTAAAAATATTTCCCATGCTATTCATGTGGGTGATAATACAAAATAACTTTAGACACAGTACAAAATTCTTAGGCCTTCCTTCACCTTTACATTTGACTTCAATGCTTTTATAATAATCAAGAAACATGCAGTTCAACTAATAAGACACTGTGCTAATTATTAAAACGGCAGAGTGAGCAATGTAGCAGCATAAAAGGGCCTGAGCCTGCCTGAAACAGCAGGCCTCTAAGAAAGCTACAGAGAAGTTGTAAAATGTTAGCAGAACCTATATAGGATTCCACCAATTAAATGATGATGATAACAATAGATAATACTAAGTACCTACCTCATGACAAGCATTATTCTATACATTTGATATGTATTAACTCATTGAATCCTCATAGCTACTCTTTGAAGAAGTGCCATTATCCTATATAATAAAAGCATAATAAGCTACGTGTCTGACCCATCAGTCGACCATTTGGTCGACCACTCGACCAGCCACTATGACGTGCACTGACCACCAGGGGGCAGACGCTCCAACCAGTAGGTTAGCTTGCTGCTGGGGTCCGGCCAATTGGGACTGGGCGAGAGGGCTGGACACGCCCTGGAGCCCTCCCGTGTGCCAGCCAACCTCCTGCAGTCCCTCCTCAGCCAGCTGGCCCCCACTGGCCCTGATCGGGATTGGGCGAGACAGCTCCGATCGGCCCCCTGATCACTGGCCAGGCTGAGGGACCCCACCTGTGCACGAATTCGTGCACCAGGCCTCTAGTTACTTGCATAAGGAGGAAAACGAAGCACAGATAGGTCAGATAGCCAGCAGGTAGTGGAGATAGTCTAAAGATGCATGATGAAAAGTG
Organism: Plecotus auritus; assembly: GCF_963455305.1. Classification (NCBI taxonomy): domain Eukaryota; kingdom Metazoa; phylum Chordata; class Mammalia; order Chiroptera; family Vespertilionidae; genus Plecotus; species Plecotus auritus. Next base: position 137,247,554 of record NC_137782.1, on the reverse strand, counting down.
ATAGACTAATTAAGTTGAAAAGGGTAGAAAGGAAACAGGCTATAATAATAATAGTAAATTCTGGATTGATCTGAATTCACTCTTTTCCTTATACGGAAGTGCCATAAAACGTTAGAGATGGAACAAAGAATCTTTCAATCTCTAGATCTGCCTGACTCTAACCAAAGCTAGCTGCCACTGCACACAGGTAGTCGGTAACAGAGCTAGTGGACTGTGTTACTATGAAAGAGGACACATCTCCTTCTCAGAAGGGAACAGGCGAAAAGAGACATTAAGCCAATTATGAGTTTTTCAATTCATTTGAGTATTATTACCTTTCAGAGTTGTCACCTTAGAAGTGACTCTAGTGAGGCTGCTGTTACTCAAAATATTTCCAAAGCTGTGTTCTTTGGAAATTCTTTCATTAGTTTTATGGGGCTCATTTCATAATGACTACATTATAGTTATACTTTGTTTTTAAACTAACATACTTCCTGTATTTTGAATATGTAAACTGCACCCTTTTCATTGGGATAGGTAAGGTCTGGAATGTTTATTTAAATAATCAATTAATTAAATATTTATTTTTAATTTTTTTTTAAAGCTTAATGTGTAGACTCTAGATTCTAATTGCCTGGTTTCTTATTCTATCTTCTTGGCTTACTAGCTAACTTGAATAAATTACTTAACTTCCCCATTTCTAGGTTCTCCCTACCTCAGGACTGTATTGAGGGTACCATTATTCAGTTACCTTATTGTTGCCATTGTTGATGCTACTCAATATGTCTAGCACGTGCACATTCATTTGGAAAAAAACAAAAAAAGTATTAAATATGATCTCTCACTTTATATAGTTATTTCACAAGATGAAATGAAATGAATGAATGAATACTAAGTATAATAGGGGTTTTATGAAGGAAAAACATCTGAATGTGGAGAAGTTTCTACATAAAAGGAAGTATTTGAATTAGGACATGTAAGTGGGTTAATAATTCAAAGGGATAGGGAAGAAAGGAAGTGATGAAACAGGTGCATACTTCCTCTGATATTGAGCATCAAAGTCACAACTTCATGCTACTACTCAAATGTAATATTTATTCAAATGTCTATAATTAGAATTTATGGCAATTTTAGCAAAGACAAGGTTGAAGTTTAGTTATTAGTAGCTACATAAAAAGATTTTTATCACACAAATTAAATATAAAATTTTATAACTGAAACCAAAAGGGCAATACCTTTACTTACTCTTCAACAGAAGACTGCATTTGAAATGTTATTTTTAATAACATATTTTTAGCTTAATTCAATAATGAATAATCTGTCAAAACTTTCCCTGATGACAGAAATGAAGAATGGAATAAAATTTCCTTTGTAATCCACACTGGCTATTTCTAAGAGGCAGGAATGCTTTTAACTAAAATACCAATAAGTCCACTATTCACATCTTTACTAAGTTTTAAATTCCTAAACTACTCAGAAATCATGTTGTTTGGGTGGAAATAAGCAAAATGAGGTCTATGGAGAGCTTCTTATGTCAAGTGCAAAGCCCTTAACCCTTTGCGTTTGGATATAATGGGAAATTCTGAGAATGGTACAGTGTAGAGTCTATAATCTGGGCATGTCTTCCAGTTAAGCACCTAAAAATTCATGTCTGGTTCCAATGAGGGTGGGAAGACAGAAAAATGTATACTGGTAAGCTAGTTTTCAAAATGACGTACAAACAACACTGCTCTAGTTCCTACTAAAAAATAAAGGACAAAAAGGTGAGAAAGACATTCTACTTTATAAAGAACCCCTATGTGGCCCCACAGGGAACATTTGTATAAGGCGGGGAGAAGTGACTGTAGGGGTGGTCCCCTGCAGAAAGTAAGCGGACTGTAGCCCTTCAGATTAGTGGACTCATTGAGGTGATAGTATCCATATAAAATGGGATCCACACCCAGCTAGAGTAGACATGGTGGCCAAGGAGTAATCCATACACCAGGTGACAATCATTAGCTGATAGATAACGCAGGCCTAACGAGTAGTAGATAGGACAAGTGAGAAAATGGCTATGTCCAATAATGACGGGCTTATTTATGAACATGTGACAACCCCTGTGGACTCCACAAAATATGTGTAATTAAGGAGAAGGCTTTGCAGGTATCATGCATTATCAGAGGGCAAAAGACAATCATGTATGGATTATTCATCCTTCTTTTTCCATGAATGTCAAATATCTGCTAGTAAGACCATATAAAATTAAAGAGAACTGATGGAGTAAATAAAACAAATTTGCAAAAATCTGTAATAATAACTAGATGGACATGGTGGGAGGGAACCAAATCAATATCCTGTTTAGTCCTCAAGATGTCTTGCTGTCTCCACAGTGTGCCGTTTTTTCAAAAGATGCAGACCTTTAAACATCTTGCATTTTACTCAAGAATGCCAGTGGTTGAAAAGAATTTCCTCATTTAAAAATTCTGCCTGAAGGAAGTAGTCAAGACTGAACTCGTATTATTCAAATATTGTATTAGTGCATAAATAGTTGTTTTGGAAGGGGGAAGAATTTCAGAAGAATGCTGGATTCTGCATTTTGGGAGAGGGGTATGAAAAAGGGAGCGCCAAACAAAGTAAGTTGAGAAATGCTGCCCTACTCAGTGCTCTTGTGCATTTCTCTGGGGATAAAATCCAATGTACTTGACTTGGAACTAGAACAGAAGTAGCTATATTGGATGGAAATGAATGAAAGAATGAATTAATTAAAAATACAGCAAACTGTCTTAATATTGAATAGGGAAAAGAATTATCCAAATGAAAAGAATAGCAGATGGAAGAACCTAAACAAATAAAAATTGCCCATATTTTTTCATTTATTTTAAAATCTTTGTAACATTTGCAACTTTGCTACTTTAATTTTATAAGGTAGCTGATTACAGTCTTAGATGTCTCAGAAGGTCATTCTGAATCCAAACTTCAATCTCGAAGAGAGAATAAGAAGCATGATTTAAATAGAGTATGAACAAAATTTAGATTTTTTTTGTTCTTTTGTGTGTGGGGGCAGTTGAGGGGGGTAATCTATGATAGCCCAAATTTTCAGGACAGAGATGAGAGGATCCTAGAAAGCCCATTACAATAAATTAATATTTATTTGACTTAAGAATATTGTTACCATATAAACTAAATTTTAAGAAAGTAACATGAAAAATAGAAACAGCTGTACTTAGATGCTATGCCTTGTTATACTTTTGATAATCTTTTAAAAAATGAAAACTATGTTTTAGAGATAAAGATTACCTTGTCACTAAATAAGTCTGCAAAATACTTGCTTTTCTTGGTTTCTGAAGTCAGCTATTTTGATTGCTTTGGGAAGAACTGAAAGCTTGAGGGCAAATAAGACCCTAATGTAAAACATGATGGGAAGAAAGAATTAACAAAGAGAAGACATTGGTGCAGTTTAACAAAGATAAATGACATTATGGCGCCAACATGACATTTAAGATGAAGGTGTATTAACAAAATGCCTCAAACAGCCTAAGGGACTATCTTGGGCATGAATTTAGAACATATATTTGCTATTTATTATCAAGAGATATTCTGAGGAACATCTATTCATCAATTCAAAATGTACAAAAATAAAGACAACTAAAGAGCAGGAATTTAACATAAACCCCTGGCTAGTTGTGTTAGGTCAGTGGTTGGCAAACCACGGCTCGCGAGCCACATGCAGCTCTTTGGCCCCTTGAGTGTGGCTCTTTCCACAAAATACCACGGCCTGGGCAAGTCTATTTTGAAGAAGTGGCATTAGAGGAAGTTTAAGTTTAAAAAATTTGGCTCTCAAAAGAAATTTCAATTGTTGTACTGTTGATATTTGGCTCTGTTGACTAATGAGTTTGCCAACCACTGTGTTAGGTATTCTAGTCATCATTAGATAATTTTCAAATTACATTAAACATAGAATATTCCCCATAATATTTTCTCTAATGCTATCAACATAAAATTATATTAATACCTGTAAAGTATATGCACGAATGTATTTAATCTATGTTATATTAGAACTAAAAACATTGACATATTCAACATTAAACAAAATAATTAAGTAATTATAAAATTCATGAAAGGACAAAGGAGTCTCAAAATAAAGAGACTTCAAGCTTGGCCCTGGCTGGGTGAGCATCGTCCCATACACCAAAAGCTGCAGGTTTCATTCCAGTCAGGACACATACCTAGGTTGTGGGTTCCATCTCTGGTCGGGGATTGTATGAGAGGCAACTGATCAATGTCTCCGTCCCACATCGATGTTTCTCTCTCTCTCTCCTCCCCTTCCTTTCCCTCTAAAATCAATTAAAAACCTATACTCAGATGAATGTTAAAATAAATGAATGAAAGAAAGAAACAGGAGGGAGGGAGGGAGGAAGGGAGGAAGGAAAATTGATTTTAAAGGGGAGAGAGAGAGAGAGAGAGAGAGAGAGAGAGAGAGAGACTTCAAGTTTGGATTGAACCAATTATGACAGAAGACTGAAGTATTAGGAACACTGGGTCATTTGGACCTGTGAGTTCCATATCTAAATATTAATTAAATATCACACATACTTTGAGCATTTTAGGTATATGACATTTTACCACGAGTCATAGATACAAAGATTTATAAAGCAGAGTCTCTACTATCAAATACCTGTAATCTAGTGCAGCAGATAACATAATCACAAAAAACAACAATATGGAGTTTGTGTAAGTGCTAATTTAGCAACATAAACAAAGGGCTATGGGTGCTCCATAGATATTCTAGTTTGATTATAAAGAAATGTTCTTAGAAAGTAGAGAGCATTTTGATAGAGGGAAAGATAAAAAGGAGAGAACAATTTACAAAAGCATAAATTAGACAGAAAGATGCAAGGATTATTTGAGAAAAAATAAGCAATTGGTTTGGTGCACAAACAGAAGAGATAAAAATCAGGGCCACGCTAAGGAAGCCTTTGAATGCCAAACTTAGGAATTAAGATTTGATATCCATTAGGTAGCTAACTGAGGAATAATAAAAAGTGTCTGGTCTGGTAAAGTATTTTAGGAAGGGTAATCAACAGATGAGAATTATTGTTTGAAGATTAACTGTGTGGGTGGGAATATTAGAGGAGGGAGGAATATTTGATACAAGTGACCAGTTAGAAATGGAATAAGTAACAGATAACACCAATATTCCTTAACAAAGACTTGAATTGGGATGGTGGCAGATGGAATGTAAATAAAGAAACAGATTTAAGTGATCTTGTGAAGAAAGAATGAACAGCATATGAGGACTGATGAATAGTGGAAGTGAGGGCAAAGGAAGAATCTGGAGTAACCACCAAGGGATGGGGATCTGATTACTGCACAGATAGTGACCCTTGCTGTGAACATGGCTCCACTGAGTAGACATGCCTCCGTCATCATGTGCCAGGTAAAAGGGTTCCAGTGCATTCTGTTCACAATGACTGCCTCATTTATTCAATGCACACACCTCAATTTTCCTAGCACCCAACCTGGCTATTAGCCTTCCCCCTCAGCTTGTAATTCTGTCTCTTTCTCTTCCTCAGACTACGCTTCAACTTCTTCACCATCCCAAAGGACTCACAAATACCATTTTTCTTGGCCACACCTGGTTCCCAGAAACCTCTTACTCATAGCTGTTCCCACCTGGTGTATCCAAGTTTCAAGGGCCGCACTTGACTTAAAACATACTTAGAAATAGGTTAATCTAGAAGAGGAACAAGTTTTGCTCATGTCAGTAAGTTGAATATTAGAAACAGTGGGAATTAAAGGTATAAGTGTAGATATGGGTAGAAAATGTTAAGCTGGTAGCTAGAAATACAGGAAAGAGACCTGGATCATATAAAAACTATTGTGGGATAGTCTAAATAGAAAGAAAAGTTAAAACCACCAAATAAGGTCCAAGAAGAACACTGAAGTCAAGGGTAGGTATTTTTGTAATTCTCCAACAAGGAGAAAATGAAAAAGCCAGATTGAAGAGAAAATGATATATGTGTGCTTAAGTTACAAGGATCAAACTTGTTTCCAGATTTTAATGTAGAGATGACCTCGATATGGTTTAATGAGAAGTAATGTTTTATGGGGGACACAGACATTAAGTCTTCTAAAGTAGGTGTGGATCTACTGCTCTGAATGCTGGGCTCCGAGCCAAAAATTTCTTAATTCTAATCCTGCTGTGACAAATTTACTCCAAATCATTTAACCTTTGCCTCAATTTCCCCACTTGCAAAAGGGATAATAATATTGACCTACATTTGTAAGAATGCTGTAAGTATTAATTAATATTGTATAATGCTTTGAAGATGAAAAGTGCTGAACATTATTAGTGGGTGTTGCACAACTAATTGCCTCTAATGCTGAAAAGTTTATCCTTTAATTTTATTCAAACAGCAGTTATCAAATAAGTGTCCTAGCTTCCTTAGTGACATTTATCTTCAAATATGATTTTTAAATTATTATTTTAAATATATAGGGCAGGGCAAAAGTAAGTTTACAGTTGTGAGTATGTAAAACAGTTTATTCTTACATTATCATTTATTAATTATTATATTACTTTCCATCCAAATAACTGTATTAGATATTTTCTATATTTTATCATAAGTATTATATCATAGCATATCAAATTCTAGATCAGTTCAGAAGTCTGGAACACCTTACCTAAATGTTAAGTGTAAATATTCGGGACATATCTAATAATGCTCACCCACTGTGAGTTTTCAATAAATGCTAAAAGGTAATACCTTAATTTATAAAATTTTAGATTTAACAAATAGCACTCAGCAATTAAACAGTAGAAGCAAAATGCAAAAGCACAAAACAACACTCTATCATGTCCTCATTCTTAAAAGAAGGTACAGAACCTAAAAGCACAAAAAAAATGGAAAGAGCATTTTTTAAATCCATTAGACACTCTGGCCTTTTGTTTCTTCTTGGGTTTTTAAATTGTGATAGTAATGCATGCTTTTTGTTTAAAAAATGCAAAAAAAAAAAAATAGGTTAGTACTGAATGTTAAAATGAACATGTTCTCCTCCCTATCATCCTCCCACTCTGAAGGGAGCCACGGTCCGCGCAGCACCGCCTGTGGCCTTCCACAAATTGATGAACTTAGAGTATGTCTACACCCATACTGACTTGGTTTGTATTTTGTAAAGACAGGACTTTACTATACATACAATTTGCTTTTTTATTTTTTTATTGAACACCATAGCAAGGATATTCTTCCTCTTGTATATACAGATTTACCTCATTGTTCTTAAATAACTGCAATGGATAGTGATCATAATTTAATTAACCATTCCCTTAACGGGAAACATTGTTTCTACTTTTTGCCTTTCAAATACTACTACCACTATGAAAATATATGTGCACACCTTACGTTTTGATAGGTGCTGTCAAACTGGCCTCCACGATTGTACCAATTTACAAGTCCACCAATCACGAGGCTGCCCATTTCCTTATGACCTCAGTAAGATGGAGTTTTATCAAAGTTTTAATCTTTGCCAATCTGGTAGGTAAAATAATGGATCCTTTTAGTTTTAAGTTCCATTTTCCATACATTAAAAAGATCAAATGTATTTTCATATATTTTTTTAACAACTGTGCCCTATAAATGACATTTTTCTAGCTTTTGCCCATCTTTTTATTGAGTTCTTCATTGCTTTCTTTGTATATGAATATTAATCCTGTTATATACGTTGGGCATATTTAGTCCTTTGTAATTTTTTCAACTTTATAAATGAGGAAAATAAGGTAATGTATAATTCACTCTTTTAAAATTGGGAATAACATAACAGGAAGCTCTTTGAACTCAATTCAGTGAGTGCTGTGCAAAGTGCCATAGCCAGAGGATGGTTCTTCATAGCTGCTAAAAATTGGTCCGACGATGCTATTTCAGGATGAAGCAAAGGCAGTAGATTCTATGTCACAACAAAACTTGTGCATCATTCTAATTAAAGAGAGGTTGGAAGAAATTCTGTGCCTAGAAAAAATAGAAGTCCCTTCACTTTCCCAAAATAAATTGTGGCAAAAATCTTGATAGATCTCCTGTTATACTTAAATTTGGAAAATATTTCTCTAGGGCATTGTACAACTGTTTAATTCACTTAGTTAAATAGATCTTGTCAATTTAACATTTTCCCTACTGTAAGCAGTTTTGACATTTAGACAATGTATCACAATGGCTTCTTCGCTGTGGCCTGTTTCCTCCTCTTCTTTTTACTCATTACATGCAACAAATTAAATTTCACTAATATTTAAAGATCAGTGTTGACCTTTGCATGGCCGTTTTCTAGGTTCCTGTTAATACAAACACCTTGTTTGCTGATGCTCATTTTAAATATTTTGCTGCACACAATTTCCAATATTCCTAAGAGACTTATATCTAGTTGATGTGCATTTTTCCCATATATAATTGCAATGGCTTACAGAAGGCATTTTAGAAAGAAAGTAAAATATGCTTGCATAACTAATAATATTAACAACAATAAAATAATCTTTGCTTACCACCACCTCCAACACATGTACCACCCTTTCTTTCTTAAAATATATAAATTTAATTGTTTTTACATATCTCAATCACAACAATAAAAAGACAAGGAAAATAAAAATGTTGGCAAAATGATCATGATATCAATTCTAGGTTTTAATTCCATAAGTATACTTTTATGCTACACTTGAATAGACAGAAAGAAATGTGATTTTAAAGAAAAAATAAACTGAATTTCAGGAATAATTCCTAAAGAGCTGAGTTACAGACAAGAGAACACTGACATGCTCTTATCTAAACTAATGCTATCTGCCAAAATAATTTGTCAATTTAGAGTTACTGTTTTAAAAAGTATATAAATCAAAGACTGTTGCAAAGTGAGCGAGAATAAAAAAGATAGAGATCCTTTCTCTTCAAACAGGAAAGACAGTGAAAAATTTTGAAGTAGCCTGCAGCTATACCACCTCAACCTTGTCAGATTTCACTTGTCAACTCTCTGATGACAGATTGCCACCCCGCTCTAAAAAACTAACCCTAGTAACTGTTGAAAGAAATGGCTTCTTATAAAAAGGGGAATATCTCATGCAACTTGATAGTTGTATACCTGGAAATCCTTTTTTTCCCAAATGAAACCTGAAAAACGTTTTTCTTTAGCTTTTTATCAAAACTCAGGAGCTAAAGACCTCTCCCACTCCGGGGAAGCAAAAAGAGGATAACATTTTTAAAAACCTATTAAATTAACTTCATTATTTCATTTAATCCTCACGGTAACCTTCTGAAATTATATACTAAATTGTGTGTGTATTTGCATGTATATATAGCATGTGTGTGTGTGTACAGTATTTTTTCTGGGCAGGGAATAGTTTCTCCAAGTTCATTTGCTTCCCTGGTCCACATCCCCAAATGAAATCTGATAGATTCTAACCCTCTTAATTTACAGATATGAAAACTGAGGTCCAGGGAAGGAAAATAATCTGCACAAGTTCAGTCAGCTTGTTAGTGGGATGGTGGGGACTAGAATTCCTGTCCACATATTAGCTAAGCGCTGTGCTAAATAGAGCCTTGTAGTTAAGCTTCTGCTTCAGCCCCTGAGATGAGTGTCAATGTAGGCTTGTGTAATTAATCCATGGCGAAAGATAGAGATGGAGTTTATATTCTCACTAACTTTATTTTGCTTAGGAAGCTCTTGGAAGAAGTTACTTGAATGACGAAGGATTATTTTTAATTAATACATCAACATTTTGTAAATAAACTGATGTACTTAAACATCTGATTAAAAGTAGGATTTCTTAAATACTAAAGAATCTTCACAGTATTTGTTTAGCAAACTTCATAGATAATATAAAAATAGCTCCAACATGAATTATGTTTTATGGCTATTAAATAAATTAATGTCTTCCTTTTAAATGACTACATTTTATCAGAAAAGCTTTATTTCTACTTTGACTACCTTTATTTCATAGTGGCTCTCATTAAGTTCTCAGCCCCTCAGTCTCTATGACAAATTCTTAATAAAATGGGGAGTACTGGGGCGGAGGGGTGGGGGAACAGATCAACCAAAGGACTTGTATGCATGCATATAAGCACAACCAATGGACACAAGACACTGGGGGGGTGGGATGAGGGCATGTGACAGGGGGTAGGGGAGGCTGGGGGAAGGTCAATGGGGGGAAAAAAACAATAAAAATAAATAAATAAAAAATAAAAATAAAATGCAAACCCTAAATACTCAGTTTGAGAATTCTGTAGTGAATCCTTTTATATTGGTGATTGATTTTCCTTCATACTCTTTCTTCCCCAATTGTTTTTTTTTCCACCTTTACTAATGGATTGTCACAGTGTTATCACTTACATAATACTTTTATTATTTTGTTTCAGTGGCTGAATGGAGAACCAAAGTAGGTAACTCAGGAAAATAGAGCCTTTTCTTATTGAAATGAAGGCTTGTGAATAACCACTAAGGTCCCCTGAGAAGGGATCAATTTCACTTTAATATATTTAACACAGGCATACATCATCACAGCTTAAAATGTTAGTAATTCCCCAATGTAGTAGGAAATTATTACCTGATATTTAAATATCAGTAGACTAAAACAAGATCCTAGATTATATTTTACCCTAAAGCCCATACAAATGGATTAATAAAAAAAAAGTTTCCTATGCTTTCAAAACTGCACTAATATAAAGCTATGCAGTAAATAGGATAATGTATTTGAAAATATGTGGCAAATGATAATAGTTCAATAAATGTCAGTTTCCTTTTCCTGAATATTCAATAACCATAAAAGAGGCCCATTTTAATAATACAAAAGGAAAACTATTCTAATTATTTTAGCAGTTCACTGGGTATCATTTCATCTTCTATTTTCAGTTTGGTTCAACTTACATTTGCTAGCATCTACAAAGTGCCAGCCACTGGACCAGGTATTCAGCGATGAAAGAAAAAAAGACAAGTAGTATTTGCACTTGAAGGGGTCATAACTTAGTGGGGGATGCAGTGATAGGAGAAGAACAAGAAATACAATTACATCACTGTATGGAAAATAAATCAGAATCATGTCCAAGAAAGTACAGGGAAGAGAGTTTATTAATTCTAGAATCTGACACAATTTCAATCCCAAAAGCAGAAATTATATAGAGTCATGTGTCATGTGTCAGTTAACAATGGGGATATTTTCTAAGAAATGCATTGTTAGGCGATTTCATCATTGCGGGAACATCACTGAGTGCAGGCTGTATGGAACAGCCTATTGCTCCTAGGCTACAAACCTGTACATAATGTTACTGTACTGAATACTGTAGGTATTTGTAACACAATGATATTTGTGTATCTACACATAGAAAGGTATTGTAATATGATATAAAAGATAAAATATGGCACACCTGTATAGGGCACTTACCATGAATGGAGCCTGCAGAACTGGAAGTTGCTCTGGGTGAGTCAGTGAGTGGTGAGTGAAGGTGAAGGTCTAGTACATTACTGTACACTACAGAGATTTTATACACCCTGTACACTTAGGCTACACTAAGCTTAATAAACAGGCCCAGCCAGTGTGGCTCAGTGGTTGAGCATCAACCTATGGACCACTAGGTCACAGTTCAATTCTTGGTCAGGGCATATGCCCAGTTTGCAGGCTCAATCCCCAGTGTCAGGTGTATAGGAGGCAGCCGATCAAGGATTCTTTCTCATCATTGATGTTTTTCTCTCTATCTCTCTCTCTCCCTCTATCTTCCTCTCTGAAATCAATAAAAAAAACAGTATTTTTCTTTTTTCAAAAAATAAATTAACCTTAGCTTACTAGAACTTTTTTACTTTATAAACTTCTTAAATGTTTAGACTTTTGTAATAACACTTAACTTAAAACACATATTACAGCTGTATGAAAATATTTTTCTTTATATACTTATCCTATAAGCTTGTTTTTATTTTTTTAATGTTTTACTTTTTATTAAGAACATACACACACCTTAGCCTAGGCTTACACAGGGTCAGGATAATCGCATCACTGCCTTGCACCTCCACATCTTGAGCAGATGCAGGGAGCTGTCATCTATGATAACAGTGCCTTCTTCTGGAACACCTCCTGAAGGACCTGCCTGAGGCTCTTCTTGAGAAGGTGTCACTCTCCTTAGGAATATGGCCATGGTGGTTGGTTGATTTCTTTTTTTCATCAAATATTTGCTTTTAAGCAGATAAAGCCCCATAAACATTCTTCTCTATTAATGAAAACCTTCTGGTGTTGGGGTCCACATTTTCAAACTTTTTAAGGAGCTTGCTGAGGTCTCCAAAAGCTGCTGCTAAACCCTGCACTGTGAATTTCCTTGGAGGGTTCTTCTTACACTCTGCAGTTTCCTTTTCTCCTGCTGCTTCTTCAGCTCTGTGCTCCTGTTTCAGTTCCAACAACTCTGTATTATTCAATTCCTCAAGAATCACTGATAGGGGTTACAAGAATAGAATAAAAATATGATTTTTATTTTTCTCCTCTTTTCTCTTTGCCTCCCTTTTGCTAACAGAATGTGTAAATAATTGATTAATTTTTGTATGTTTAACCTTGCCTGATTCTGACTAAGAATTTGTTGCAGTTCTCAGATGACCAGGCAAGAACAAAGAGACTTCTAACCCAGCCCTGAACTTAACACGCCTTGCCACCAGGAATGCGGAAGCTGACTGATTGGGTTTGAGAAGCACTGGAATGACGCACACCCAATCACCGATTGACGGCTATCATAAGGCTGACCATCCTGCATACATTCCTCAAGACCTAACACCCCCACAGGGGCTCCATTTCCAGGACCAAAAATCACCAGAACCCCCTTTGTACTCCTTACCCACATTCCCTTTCCCCAATTCCCCTAGATAAACTTACTCCTAACAAGCTTAAGGGGGAAGGTGGATGTTACGGTTTTTACCCGCCACCTTCCTAGATTTCCTGCATGTGATATTATTAAACACACACTTATAATCCAATCTCTGTCTCTGCTTTTTGGCAGGGTGGTGACAGGCAGCACGAGCCCTGGACTCGGGTGATCTCCAGTTACATCACCTCTAGGAGCTCTTCAATGTCATTCTCATCCACACCCAAGTTAAAGTTGTTTGCCATCTCAATCACTGCCTGTTGATTTTTACAACCTTCTCACTCTTGGCAAATCCTTTGAAGCCATGGACAAACCTCTTGAGTATCTTCTTTCAGATGCCGTTCATACACTACTTGGTGACATCACCCCAAGCCCAAACAATGTTCTTGATACAGTCATCACTGATGCCGTAATCCTTCCAGAACTGTGTTTTCTCATTGTCTTCCTCAGTTGCAGCAATAGCCTGAGCAAATGTCTTCCCTAGGTACTAAGCCTTAAAACCTGTTATAACTCCTTGATCTATCAAGGAGAATCAAAGAAATGGTGTCCGGAAAGAGAAACACCACACTTTGATATTGGGATAAAGAATAGTAATAAGAAGAGGATGTATGGGAACATTATCAACAAGAAGCAAAATCTTGAAAGGTATGTTATTCTTCAAATAGTACTTCTCCATTTTGCTGGGATAGCAATGCAGGAGGACATTTTGGAAGAGGAGCTGGGTCATCCATGACTTCTTATGGCTCCTGTAGTACATTGGGAGCAGGCGCAACATTGATATGCTTACAGGCCCTGGGCTCTTACTTTGCCAGATCACAAAGGGTTTCCATTTACAGCCTGCGACATTGCCCCCACGCATGACTGTTATCCTGTCCTTAAAACCTTGAAACCCGACACTGACTTGGCCTCCTTATGGATAAAGTCCTTTCAGGCATCTGTTTCCAGAATAGGGAGGTTTCATCCATCTTGAATATTTGCTCTAGCAAGTAGTTTTCCTCCACAATCAAACTTATCTGGAGTTTCCAAAAATTCTTCAGCTGCCTTCATATCAGCACTCAAACATAGACTCACCACTCACTTTCACACTGTGTAATGAATAGCAATTCTTGAATCATGTAAACCACCCAGAGCTAGCAGTAAATTCAACATGTAGTCGAGTCCAGCCTTTTCTTCCAACATCGCAAACATTTTTCCCCTTTGGCTTGTCATGGTGCTGAAAGGGATATGCTTCCATGCCTGGTCTTTAATCCAGGTAATTACAACTTTCTCCAACTTTTGTACTCAGGCCCTGCTCAAATTTTTGTTAGTCTCATTGCCTCCAATGAAGCATATCCTTAACAGCTTCCGTCATTTTGTTCTTGTTCTTCAAGATCACAGCTGTGGTAGAATGGAATGTGCCTGACTGGAGAGCAATAACCATCACTGATTTCCCACCTTTGTTGTCCTTAGTCACTTTTAATTTTATTTCCAGGTCAATCACTAGATGTAGCATCTTACTGGCAACACTAGTAGTGGATTTTGTATGCTTAAGAGCCGTGATGAATGGAACAATACAAGATTAAATGAAGCACAAGAGAAAATGATGCAATCAAGAAACAAGGTAAACATGAGAGGCTGTGAGAGGCTATACGAGGCTGTTGCCAGCATAACATGGCATACTGTTTTATAGCAAACTTTTTGATAGTAGAAAGAGTACACTCTAAAATAAGGATAAAAAGCATAGTGTAGTAAATACATAAACCAGTAACATAGTTTGTTATCATTAGCAAGTATTATGTACTGTACAAAATTGTATGTGCTGCACTTTTATATAGGTATGTTTACACCAACATCACCACAAATGTGCGAGTCATTCATTGTGCCACAATGTCATGACAGCTACGACATCAGTAAACAATATAAAATTTTCAGTTCCATTATAATCTTATGGGACCAACATCATTCACCACTAAACCAGCATTACAAACCATATTAAAAAGGGACTTCTTTAAAGAACAAAAAAGGCCAAAACTAGAAATAAGAAAATACATGAAAAAAAAATGTCACTAGTAAAGACAAACATATAGTAAAGACATTGGATCAACCAATTATTAAGAAAAAAGTAGCAAAATCATCTGTACCTACAATAACAAGTTCAGGAATACACACACTCACAAAGATATAAAATATGTCAAAACATAAAACATGGAGGGGGGCACATGCTTACAATGCTTTCAAACTTAAGTGACCATCAACTTAAAACAGAGTGCTATATACACAGGATCTATATTAATAAAAGGGTAATATGCAAATTGGTCAGGACACCCTCACAGTAATGACCGAACAGCAGGCTATGTGGGGCAACAAGACTGGCAGGGGCGTTAGTGAGGGACGACCAAACAACTGAACAGCAGGCTGCGTGGGGCGACCAGGCTGGCAGGGGGTTAGTGAAGGACAACCAAATGACTGAACAGCAGGCTGCGTGGGGTGACCAGGCCAGCAGGGGGGTTAGTGAGGGACGACTAAATGACAGCAGGCGGTGTGGGGCGACCAGGCCGGCAGGGGGGTGAGGGGCGACCAGGCTGGCAGAGGGGGGCAGTGAGGGGCGACCAGGCTGGCAGGGGGGACAGTGAGGGGCGACCAGGCTGGCAGGGGGGACAGTTGGGGCGACCAGGCCAGCAGAGGGGGGCAGTTAGGGGCGACCAAGCCAGCAGAGGGGGGCAGTTAGGGGCGACCAGGCCAGCAGAGGGGGGCAGTTAGGGGCGACCAGGCTGGCAGTGGGGGGGTCAGTTAGCGGCAACCAGGCCGGTGGGGGGTAGTTGGGGGCGACCAGGCTGGCAGGCAGAGGTGGTTAGCGGTGATCAGGCTGGCAGGGAGGGGGGCAGTTAGGGATGATCAGTCAGGCAGGCAGGTGAGCGGTTAGGAGCCAGCGGTCCCGGATTGTGAGAGGGATGTCCCAGATTGGAGAGGGTGCAGGCTGGGCTGAGGGGAGCCCCCCCATGCACAAATTTTGTGCACCCGGCCTCTAGTATTACATATGAATCTCATAGTAACCATAAGCCAAAAGCCTATAATAGGTATACAAAAAAAAGAGAAAGGAACCCAAAAATAATACTAATAAAAGTCATCAAATCACAAATGAAAAAAAACAGAGACAAACTACAAAAACAAGAAAACAATTAACAAAATGTCATTAAGTACATACCTATCCATAATTATCTTAAATATCAATGGACTAAATGCTCTAATCAAAAGACAAAGGGTAGCTGAATGGATAAAATAACAAGACCCATACATATGCTGCCTACAAGAAAGTCATTTCAGATCTGAAGACACAGAGATTGAAAATGAAGGGAAGACAGCAAAGGAAACTAGCATCAACTTGAAAAGGGAAGTTACTGCATGGGAGAACATATTTGTCAGTGATACATCTGATAAGGATTTCATTTCCAAAATATATAGAGTACTCATATAACTCAACAAAAGGAAGACCAATAACCAAATTAAAAAATGGGCTCAGGACTAAAATAGACACTTCTCCAAAGAGGACATACAAATGGCCAAGAGACATACGAAAAAAATCTCAATGCCACTAATTATCAGAGAGATGCAAATTAAAACAATGAGGTACCACCTCATACCTGCCAGAATGGCTACCATCAATAAATCAACAAACAACAAGTGCTGGCAAGGATGTGGACAAAAAGGAACTCTATTACAGTGCTGGTGGGAATGTAGACAGGTACAACCACTATGGAAAACAGGGTGGCATTTCCTCAAAAAATTAAAAATGCCAGCCACCATGTTGTGAAGACACTCAGCCTGTGGAGAAGACCACATCTGGGGAGGGAACTGGCCTCTTGCCGACAACCAGCACCCCCTTGCTAACCATGTGCATGAGCCTCCTGGAACTTAGATCCACCTGTTTTCAGACAACTGCAACCTCGTAAGAGATCCTGTGCCAGAACTGCCTATCTAGGCCACTCACAAATATCTGATGTACAGAAACGGTGAGGATAAAAATGTTTATCTTTTAGAGTTCTGATATTTGTTTATTAAATTTATGAATAAATCATTTTGAATGTAAGCGTCCTTTCTAATCTTATCACCAACTCTTTCCCTTTTCCAACAACATGAAGTACATTATAGCTACACAGAAATGTTCACTGTCTTACTGACAGAGGCAGAGAGAGGGGAAGAGAAAGGAAAAGGAAACAAGGGCAAAAGAAAGAAAAACTAAAAACCCACCCTTTCATGTCTTTCCTATTAATGTCACCACCCTCATGTCCTCTTTTCCCTTCTTAGCTCTGCTGCTTCTTAAATATATCCTGATCCTTCTACTTCTTTCCATCCCCATTCTCACCACTAGTCTAGTCCACCATCTTATCTGGCCTGGAGCACTTCCATAACCTTCTAACTGCTCTCCATTCCCAACTTTTGAGCCTCTATTACCCATTTCCCATAAAATATAAAAATATCTTTTTAAATGTTAATATATTATGCACAACATATAATAATATAGTATTTAATAAAAACATAAAATATTTTTAAATATACAAATTAGATCATTTTATTTGTCTAAAACTCTTCAATAAGTTCCTCCTTGCATGTCTTAAAGTCCTTATATGGGCATGCATACCCCTGGGTGAGCTGGCCCCTCCCTATTCTACATAATCTCCTTTCACTTACCCCACAGAAAGACAACTTGGGATAAAATTGTAAAGAGCCTTAAATAATATACAACAAGTCTGAACTTTATCCCACATGTCAATAGTTTTCAAACTTTTTTTTTCCTGGCAGAACACCTTTTCCTTTAACAAAACACTGCAAATAATTCCAATATATAAAATTTGTAAAAGTAGAGAAGCAAGGTCCAGGGGTTGGACTAGGCCCCTGGACCTTGCTTCTCTACTTTTACAAATCCTGTGGCCAAATGGTTATGTGGCAGTATCCTGTGGCCAAATGGTTATCCTGTGGCCAAATGGTTATGTGGCAGGAGGTGGGGGAGGGGGCATTCTTTAGTTCTCAGTTTTTAGCTGTATTGCATTGCCTGGATTGACCTGCTCTGGCTCAACTTCTCTCTCACATTTCGTCCTTTAACTCTAACTTAGAATATTTCTTTAATTTTATCTCCCAGATTACCATTCAGTCTATAGGTAAGATCTATTATGTTGCTTGGGGGTGGGTGGGTGGGTGGGTGGGTGTGTGTGTGTGTGTGTGTGTGTGTGTGTGTGTGTGTAGTTTTTATTATTTTAACAATCACATTTTTAATTTCAAAGTGGTCTGTTCTTGTTCCAATTATCTTCTGAAATCTTTCAAAACTTATTGATTAGAACAGCGGTCACCAACCTTTCGGACCTCGCAGATCACCAGCGGTCCGCGGACCACCGGTTGGTGACCGCTGGATTAGAACATACTTCATATGCTCTTCTGTCCTTTGAGTTAAATGTTTCACCCAAATCAGTTGTCTGTTCATTCTGGCTCTTCTTTTTCCTGCTATGGGTTTTCTTATGTGTCTGGTGATCCCTGACGATCCATTCATATTTTAAAATGATGTAAATTAGCTTATATAGCTGGCTCAGGTTTTCTCTAAAGCCACAGACCTTTGTTTTCCCCATTTGGTCTCTTTTGTGCACAGGAGGGTATGTAAATTGCCATGGCCACATTAAGATGTACAGGAGAGCACACAGAGGCACGTGCAGGAGGCTCCAACTGGAAAAAAACAAATACTCTAATGTATTTTCCTCCTGGGCAGGACTGCCTTTCCTTTCCATTTTTCCTCCCATCCATGTCTGTAACACAGATAAGTCCTCCCAAGTTACTTCATTTTCTACTCTTTTCTCACGTCCCTATAGCCACACTGGAATTCTTTCCAGGATAGGTAGTTCACCTTATATTACGACTTCTGATTTTCAGAAATGGGCAAATGCCACTGCTGTCTTCTGTTACTAATGTATATGTGTATGCACATGTACTAGTATGTGGGCCTGTGTGTGAGAGAGAGAATATGCATGTGTGTGTATATGTGCATGATTTGAGGAGAGAGGAAGAATTGGGCAAGGAGAAATACTAGCCTTCCTGCTTAAGGCACAGACCTTTAGATAATTATTCCTACTATCAAGGGTTTCCTCTCATGTACAGGTATTTTCTCTTCTGTGCCATTTTGAGTTGTCATTTTCCACACTTCTGCATTCTGTCTCTCAGGAATTCCCCGCAATTTCTAATGGCATCATTTCTTTTTGACTAATAGTGTTGAGAATTTATATTTTAACTAGAGGCCCTGTGCACGAAAATCATGCACTCGTAGGGTCCCTAAGGCTGGCCAGCAATCAGGGCAGATCAGGGCCTTCCGGCTGCCAGCTGGGGCCTCCCTTCCCCAGCTGCTGACTGCTGGCCGGGGCCTCCCTTCCCTGGCTGCTGGCCAGGGCCTTCCTTTGTTTTGTGCCACCCCCTGGTGGTCAGCACACATCACAGCAAGCGATCGAACTCTCGGTCTCCTGGTCGAACTCCCAAGGGGACACTTTGCATATTAGGCTCTTATGTATATAGATTCTTCCCCCATTTGAAAGAATTTGGAAAAGAAAGGGAAGTAGTAGCATATTTTTAAAGGAATTTAGAAGGGGAAAAGGCCCTAGAATATCGGTAAATTAAGAGGAAAGATATAGTGGAGTAATAAAGGTTAAAGATATTAAAAAAAAATTCAAACCTCATGTCATGACCTACCTCTCCAAACTCCTTATTTTACAACTTTGCTCCTTAGCTCACCATAGTCCAGAAACATGGGCTTGCCTTCTGTTCCTCAAAAACATCAAGCCTATTACTACTTTAGAGCCTTTGTGCTGTTCTTTTATGTAGAAATCTGATGCTTCTCATGCTTCAGATTTCTGTGCAAATATCACTTCTTCCTAAGTCTTCAACCAGCATTAATGCTACATAAAGCTGCTCTGTAATATTCCCTCACTGTATCATAAGTATTCAATAAATATTTGATAAATAAAGCTTTGGGAAGAGAAGACATAGCCATTAAGCTGTGACAGGCTAACTTTTTAGTTGGCAAGTAGGGTAAAATCTTAGACTCCTCATGCTTCTTAATGTGAAGTTGGGAGAAAAAAAAAGAGACATTAAAGCTTGATGACATTTGTTTAGAATGAAGAGAGGCTTTCTGTTGAGTGAGGCAGGGAGAATAGTGGGAGACCTAACACCAGTGAGAAAAGGGCAAGAAAATAAACTAGAAATGAACACCTCCTCTTTACCTTGTCCCTTTCACCAGCTTATAAATACTGTTCTTTGTGGGGTTCTATGCCTGATTTATATTAATGTCCTTCTTCTCCATTGCTATCGTTTGATTTGGTCCAGGCTTCCTATTCCTTCTCTGCGCTATTTCAATAATCTATCTAAAGAGCCTGTCTTTGCCCCTACCCAACCCAATGATAAATAAATCTTTTCAAACAACAAATATCATATCATTTCTCCATTTACAAGACACTGTAATTAAACTAAAGGCAGTATCATTTAAATTTTTAAAAGCTGTGAACTATATCATACAAATTAAAGTATAATACATTTAAGTACTATTTAAGGAATAATAAAATGAATGTCCTGTACCCACTATCCAGCTTAAGAAATAGACCACTACGAAACCTTAAAATCTTATGACCCCTCCCTATTTGCATCCCTTCCATTCCCTCCTCCAGAGATAATGAGCACCTTAAATTTCGGGTTACTCCTCCCTTTCCCATTTTCAAAATAGATTATTACTTACGTATTCATCCTTAACGAATATATTGCTGGTAAATGGATAAATAGATGTGGTATACCCATACAATGAAATATTAGCCTTAATATCAGCCTTAAAAGGAATGAAATATTAGCCTAAATATCAGCCTTAAAAGGAATGAAATAAATCCTCTTTAAAATCCTCCTATGGCGCCCTATTGCCAAGAACACAGAGATTTAGCATGACAATCAAGGCCTTCATAATCATTTACTACTACCTTTCCAGTCCTACCTCTAATACAAACCCTAGAACTGTCACTAGATGACATATAACTTGTTACATCTATGGCCTTATGCTTTCCTACCTTTTACTATGCTCTTCCCTCTACCTGGAATATATTTCCCACCATTCATTACCTTCTTTAAGCTTTTCTGATGCCACCTCCTCCATGAAGCATTCCTGTTCCCTAGTCAGACGAAATCTTCATCACATTTCCCATATAGTGTGCACTTTCTACTGTAAGTACATTTCTACTCTAACTGGCTGATAGCTTTTTAATCACTTTCATCCTTTGGTTTTAGTGACACGGCACTCTCCTCATTTTCCTCCTACCTCTCTCCAGCTGCTGCTTCTTAGTATTTTTCTTCTTCCTTAGTATGGTTCTTTATCATCTGTCCATCTCTTAAATGTTGGATCCCTCAGGGTCTTATTCCTAATCCTCCTCTCTTCTCTTTATATCCTCCTTCAAAACATTTCATCTACTTCAACTACTACCTACATGCTGACGATTTTAAGTCACTCGTCTGCATTTATCTCCCAAGTATCTGCTTTATATATCTAACTTCTACTGGCCATCTCCACACAGTATTTCACATTAAGTTCACAGTTTTTAAAACTAAATTCATATTCTTTCCTTTCAGACCCCTTTCATGTTTCCAATCACACTGAATAAAAGTCTCATTCACCTAGTTACCTAAGTCAGAAACTTGAGCGTAACCATCAATACTAATTCTTCCACAAATCTCCACATCTTGTCAGTCACCAACTGTTACTGTTAGTACTTAAATATTTCATAAATTCATCTACTTTTCTCCATTTCTATTGCTATCAAAATAGTTTATGACTCCAACACATCTCAACCAATCACTCAGAAAGTCCTCACTTTGTACCCCTGCCTCTAATCTGATTCCTCCCAATCCATTCTGTACACTACTGCCAGCACAACCTTTCTAAACAACTTCCCGTTGCACACCAAGGATGAAAATATGATACGCAGGACAATGCATAAATGATCAACAGTTGCTCACAGCTCCAGCTTCATCTCTGAACACTAAAGTCTTGGAGTTCCATGAGTCATGCCATGTCCTCCAGCTCCTCTTTGCTTTTGTACATATTATTTCATGGTAGATCCACTTAACTCTCCTCTCTCCCTTTCAACCCTATACTTGACTAACCCTTACACATACTAAGCCTCAGGAAAGTTATCCAAAATTTTCTCTAGGAAGCTTTCTCCAACACCAGGCCTTGCTAATGGCAAAACCTAATTCCACCACAGGCACTTTCAGAATACTGTTTGCTTTCCCAATCATAGCACTCATCAACTTACATTTAGATTTTAATTACCTACTTACTTGTCTGTCTCCCCCACAAGACTGTAAGCAACTTGAGCTACCATAGGCACCGTACTTACACTTATAGAACACACTAGATGTTTTATAAAAATATTCATTGTCAAGTGAATGAATGAATGATACTTATCTCTGCTAAACAAGAACATACATCCCCCAATGGCAAAATCTGACTCTAATAAATTGTAAAAGTACAGCTCAAAATGCTAGGAAGAAACCTCAAGAGTCATACAGTCCAGACCTCTGCCTTTAAGCAAGTAAAATATAATCAATGTCTTAATTATATATAACAATTATAAATTATTGTTGGCAATATTATTTAAAATAACATGTAAAATTATAAAATTAAATGTATAGAATCCAAAATAAGATGTTAAAGTAAAAACTCACTATGCATGAATTGGCTCATTAATATGCCAGTATAGAAAAATAAAAAACATTGAGAAATATGACTACCCTGCAGAATTGGGATGTTGTAACCTACTTAAAGTTTTTGTCATTTAAAAATATTTTAAACCATTCCTACAAATAAAAAATTTGCTTTTGACAAATTACTTTGGGTATTCAAAGGGAAAGAAATTCATACAAGCATGAAAATGATTTCCATACCCCAACAATTTTAGCATATATGACATAAGTCTGCTTTAAATATACATCACCCTGTATATTTCCTTTATAGTTTAATATCAGCCATCAAAATCACTAGTGTCAACACCTCCTTTAAAAACATTCATTGATATATTATTCAAGGAAAATGTTTTTAAAGCATATATTATTTTGACATGTATTTTCAAACTGACAAGAACTCCGCAATTATAAGGGCTTACATTTTTTAAAGTAATAAAGCTGGCAAAAAAAGATGTACTAGCCTGATGGAATTTCACTGTCTAATGATTCT
Source organism: Plecotus auritus (assembly GCF_963455305.1). Taxonomy (NCBI): domain Eukaryota; kingdom Metazoa; phylum Chordata; class Mammalia; order Chiroptera; family Vespertilionidae; genus Plecotus; species Plecotus auritus. The sequence continues at coordinate 137,224,505 of NC_137782.1, read as the reverse complement.
GAGAGTCAGAATTCTATCACTTCTAATGAAATAATAACACTTAAGAAAAGTAAATTATTTATTCATGGAAATCAGTCTCTTTTGTTTTGTTCTGAAAAAAAATCACATGAAGTGAAATGCAAAATAACTGAGGTTAGTGTGATATTTTCAAAACAATACAGTGCTAATCACTGGAATCATGGGCTGGTGTATATTTTTCAGACTTTTCTCAATTTTCCCCTTTTTAATTTTTGAACCCAAGTTGGCTAGAACTCTAATAAACTGTTAAAAAATATTGTGTCAACATCTGTTGCTAAAATATTTAAAGGAAACCTATTTTAGCAACAATATATTTGATAAAAAGTTAAAATTTCCCAAAATAGGCAGTTAATTTTTAAAAATTTTGTATTTTATTCTAAGACATTAATCCACAATTTTACATATAGAAAACCACATTAACTCATGGTAATCTGGATAATTTTTTGACACCTAAAGCCTCCCTTTTCATTTGAAGTCAAAATTGTGCATGTATTACAAGGTGAAAGCAGATAGAATTCTTTTGCATTGCTAAAGCTTCTGTGACATGTTGAGTAAAATGAGTATGTTGAATAGTGTCTGCTCCACAAATGATTGTTAAAAAGAAAAAATTCTGGTAAAACTTTGATTATTCCAACTAGTATCTAATTAATTTTAACAGTATATTTCTTTCTAATAGTTGAACTATTATATATAAGCAATCAGAGAATTTGAACCAATAATTCTAATAAGTATCGTCATTTATTTATAGACTTGATAAATCATTTCTGAGTGATTCAGAGAATGCTTTATATTTTTTTATTTCTTAAATAGTCTAGCAATTTCATCATTTTTACTGGTATTCTAAATAGAAGATATTCTATAAAAAGGTTCTGTCCCAGAAGATTTGTAATGAGTATTATTTTGAAAAACAAATTTTAAAAATTAGACTTTTAAAAACTATATAGAAACTGTTTTCTGTATCACTATTTAAAGGTAGCTTAAAGATGGTCTGAACAAATCTACAAGAAAAAAATAAGTTTTCTATGTCAAGAAACAATATTTAACTTACTAAAATTATTTTTATAAACAACAGGCATAAACATTTACTTGGCCTCTGATAATAACATTCTTATAAAACATCAAAATATTTTTCTTTTATAATGAGGTTAAACTCCTATAAAGTCAGAGTATTTACAACAAGTGCAAACAAATTAATCTATGGAATTAAAAGGCAGGGAATTCAGAAAATTCATTACATGAATTTTAATTCATTAAAGTGAATAATGAATTCACTTTAAGAGCAGATTTTTGTGTGGAGAGAGTAGCTTGTTGGTACAGATCTCTCTTATGGTTGGCTAAGGAATGGGCTTGGTACTTGCAAGAGGCTCCCCGCAACCAACCATTCAGAAATAAAGAAATGCTAATGGTGGACCAGGAAATATGTGAGTGTTTTACATTGTACATGAAAATAATAATATCTCTATGTGATTGTTTATGTTAAATACAAAAATGCAAAAAAGCAGCAAGCTAGAACTATATTTATTACATATTTTCCTAATTAAAACAATTTAATTATATATTTCAGCTTTTAATTGGACCCATTTTTTAAATAATTTAAACACTATGATTTTGTTTCAAAACTGCACACAGTTTTTACTATTAGGATTTATAATTCAATACAGTGTATAGTTAAGTTATAATCAAACATAATATTTTATTTCACATTATTTTTAATTGTATGTTAAAAACAACTTCAGATTACTTTCATAAATTTTTTAACATAATGTTCTTTCTTGTTTTTTTTATTTCAAAATCACTTAACATTATGAAAAACAGAGGAACAGATATTAAAATATATAGCAAATGTTTCACTTTAGCCTCAGTTAGTATTACAGCAGCAAATATTGGGTTTCTGCCCCTTTCTTCCCCCTCATTCTCTGATCAACAACTGTTATTATTAAATGTTTAAAAGTAAGGGTAGAAGAGTGTGTAAAGCCAGATCAGTTAGTAACTGCTAACTAATGAAACCATGGAACAACTGGCCTTTTTTTGACATCACTTTTAAATCTCTTTGGGCTAAATTTGTAGTCAGCATGTGAGAATCAGCCATAGCAATTCCTTTACCCTAATGAGTATTCTGTGTAACTCTCCATGCATCAAAAATAAGGCTTGCACAGTTTATCTTTCAAATATCTAAATAAACATGTACATATATGTATAGTACAAAATCCAAATTCTTCATAAAATCTTAACAAATTTATATAATACCTATATACATATTCAGACATATTTATACATTAGTAATATATCTACACCACACACACACATACTCACACACGTGCATGCATGCCTGTATCTCCAACACTCTAGCAGTCTTCTACACAGCTGAGAAGTTGAGTTACTGTCATTAAAAGGATTACCTAAAATAAGTGCCTGCATAGCAATATCTTGGTTGAGGCCTGAATAAGCTATACGTTTAATAGAGCGTGTCCAATGTGAGGATTCCCATTCTTAAGACTATATGTATTACCTAAATGAAACTGTTTGAAGCCTGAATATCGCATTCAAATGCTATAGGCCTGGGAAGGAAGCATTTTTTTCTTCCTGAAGGGAATTTGATGCTTCTGAAAGTCTGACATATTTGGGAGAAAAAGTATAGCTCTAAACTAAATTAAGTATTCACAGAACAAACACTGCAGCTGCGAGAGCAATTCAAATTTCCTATCACCAATGTTTCAATTCTCTTTTAAAAGAATGATTTTCTGAGGTCGGAGGTTACTCCCATTTTCATGGCTATTCAGCCCCCTGGCTAATGTAGCTAAAATGGGTGCCATTAAATAGTGACAATTGTGAAAATGGATATATCTCCAAGAGCAGCAAGTCATTTTATAAAGGCTGCCAACTACTATAAAAATATTGATTTTTTAATTCCATAAATTATTTCTATAACTAGCTTGCATGATTTAAATACTAAATCTATATTTTTTCAATAGAATATTAATTACACATTACATTCCAAAAGTTTCAAAGGGAACTGAAAATAAATTAAAAATGAAAATACTATATATCATCAAATAAGCCACGAGCAACGTCCTAACTGCTTGGACTCACAGTAATCGCAAACCATCTCTAATGCATGTATGTCTGTGAGTCTGTGCACACATATACCCCTATTTCACAAATAGAAGGAAAATGACTCTTCCCTTCAAACTTTCTCTGCAAATTACTGATATAGCCTATGGTATTATATATTATAAAGAAGCTTAAATATATTCTAAAATAAATGTGTAAGATATAATGTATTCATAAGTAATAAAACAATATTACCTCCAAGTATAAATATCAAAGACGCAAAAGAAAAATACTAAATGTGATAGTCTTGAAGTAATATAACATTAGAAGGAAAGAATTTTGTAAAACAGATTTCTAAAAATATAATTTTTGTATAGTTGTTTGTACATGGAAAATAAGTTTTAAAATCCTAAGTTGTTTCACTACATTAGTAAAATGCAAAAATCAGTTTTGTTTAACTCTGTGTCTGATAGATATATGATTCACAGTTAGAAAAATACACATAGTTTGTGTAATTCTGTCAGTTATGATAGCCTACTTAAGTACTTAAATTGATTCTGATTTTTCTGTAATTATCAGTGAATATTTTAAAATGATAAGATAGCTTCATTTTGTGCTTCCAAAATATTGAAAGACATTTAAATACAAATGTAACTGAAATTATATAATTTATTAAATTGCTGGAAAACATGACTTGCTTTTAATTTCCAAAAAGAACTGTATCTCAAATTGGAAAAGTAGAAGGGGGGGGGGGAGGACTTTCAAAATTAAGAATTAAGACTTCAAATAATTATCTGCCTAGAAATTATTTTCTTTAATATACATATAAATCAATAATTATTTTTCATTTTAGAAACTAAATCTTCAATTTAATAATTCAATGACCTGCACTTACATAGGAATGTAAGGGTTGTGAATTTTTTTTTAATTTAATGGATATAAGACAAAACATGCCAAGAGGAAAGCTACTTTTCAAGTTCTAACTGATCAACAATCACTTGATAAGATGAAACATATAACATTACAGATAATTGCTCAAATCCTACGGCATTTAGAGTGATTTGACATAGTAGAGGGTATGCCTATTTAACTGTAGTCACAGAGCAAGTCAATATTTAAATACTTATAGAGAACCAAATTGAATCAGTTTTCTGTTTTGTATTATTTTTTTCTTTCTGTAGTTAGTTGAGCTTAAAATGCAATATAAACAATATTCAAACTTTAAGACCTTTGTCTAAATCAAAAGAAAGGCCCCCACTTAAATCCTGGAACAGTTAATAAAACAGAAAGATTTATCCATTCATTTTAATATTTTAAGAATTCTTACTTACAAAGAGTTTCCTCAACCAGAATTTTTATTTCATCCTCCTGCCTTCCAAAAAATAAAAACAAAAAATAAATTGTCCACATACTTCATTATATGGTCCTTGCACAATTGCACCACCTAGTGTTTATTAGCCAATAGTACTACAAATTCAGTAAAGTTTTCTCAGTATTTAAAACAAAATAAAAAACTCCCATCACCATCATGATATCACTATAACTACCATCCAAACTTTAACTTATCTTTGTCCCACTTATAAAAGTTCAATAGTTTGAGATACATGAAAATTTTAGACTTTAATTGTGATCTATTTAAATATGAATATACTTTAGGCTGAAGGAAAATAATACCAGATGGCAATCTGAGATCAGTGGACACTTGGTCGTGTCCATAACATCCAGATTTAGAAAATGACCCTGGGTTCAAATAGCCCCTAATATTTATTTCTACTTTTGGTTTATAAGATTAATACATAAAATATACTATCATATTTTATTCATCAATAATTGTGTTGTGGCTGTATTGCCAATAATAAACCTTTCTGCCTCAGTAACCTAGCTGGTAATGGCACATAGGTTAGGTAGGAGGGTTGGGTTTAGAATCTTACAGAACACGTTTATATTAACTACTAGAGGTCCGATGCGTGAAATTCATGCAAGGGGCTCCGAGGGCCAAGGCAGCAGCCCCAGCTGCCACTCAGGCCCTCGCAGCAGCAGCCCCGGAAGAACGTCCGGAAGGATGTCTGGCCTAATTAGCATATTACACTTTCATTATTATAGATGGACTAAATGTCTGCGGACATTTTGGATACGACCAAATTTCAAGGACCTTTGGCACGGACCAAATGTCTCCATGGACGTTTTGAAAATGCAAAAAGGAAAAAAGAAAAGTGAGAAACACAAGTGTGAAATCCTGTATTAAACCCATAATAATAATACCTTTTGAGGTCTCAAAAATAAGATAGAATTGAAATACAAACCAGCAATAACACATAAGCCACGAAGTAGGCAAAAGTAATTTAAAAATTCTGAGGTCATTTTAATGTCTGAGAAGAAATCAGTGGTATTCATCAACCTTAGACCTTAAAAAGTTATTTTAAATGTTTAGGGCAGCTGTGGGCAAACTACGGCCCGTTTGGCTGTTCTATACGGCCCGCGGAGCCAAAAAAAGTCAGACTCATAAACAGAAAGTAAATGGTAGTACTGGAGACTGGGGGTGGGGGAAAAGGAGAGATATTAACCATCCCCTCTTTCAGGAACGATTCTTTTCCCCTATGCTCCTTAGACTAGTTTACTTCCTAGCCTTCTGACCACTCTTCCTTAAGTGCGTCCTTTTTTTTTTTGACTTATCCTTAGTATACCTCAGAAGTGTGTTCTAGGTCTTCTTTTCTTCTCACATCATTTACTTTCTTCACCAAGCAAACTTGTCCATCTCCCTATAGTTTCAATTTTCTTGAATGGTACTACCATTCACTTCAATGCTCAAGGAAAAAACTTACATATTATTCTTTACTCCTTCTCCCTTGCTGCTTAAATCCAATCCATCACTATCCACTAAATTCTACTTTATAAATGTCTTTCAAATTGACCTAAATCTCTTCACTTCCTTTAGGCAAAAAGTACCAGCATTTTAAGATTTCAAAAACCAAGACCCTAAAATTATTTCTTATATACAATATAAACTTTTCCTACTTTCATAAGAAAAATTAGGTTAGCTTTCATTTATTTCTATATCCATCTGTATAAACTTAACTGTATTTAAGTGTCTGCTCTATCAAAAAAAGGAAAACAAGACTTCCGATCAAGATGGAAGAGTAGGTAAACTCTGAGATCACCTCCTCCCATGATCACATCAGATTTACAATTAAATTATAGAAAGACCATTACTGAGAACCACCTGAAAAGACTAGCTGAAGAGAAGTCCTATAATCCTACGAGAGGCCCGATGCACAAAGATTCATGCAGGAATAGGCCTTCCTTCCCCTGGCTGCCGGCACTGCCTTCGCTCCGGCCCGGAGCCGCCTTTCTGCCTTCGCTCTGGCCAGAGCCGCCTTCTGCCTCTCGCCTTGTCACACCAATTTGCATATTCCCTCCTTATTGGCTGTGGGTGGCACCATCTTTTTTGCGCAGTTACAGTTAATTTGCATATTCCGTCTTTATTAGATAGGATATTGTATAATAAAAGGCTAATATTCAAATTGTCCCTTTGACCGGGAGTTCGATCAGGGGACGGGGCCAGCTAACCAACTGCCTGCAGCCCCTCCCCCTGGCCGGCCCCACCCCAATTAGCCCCCCAACCCCAGTCCAAGGTGGGGCCAGCCAACCACCCATGGCTCCTCCCCTTGGCTGGTCCCGCCTCCGATTGGCCCCTCTCATGCCAATAGGGGATGGGGCCAGCCGGTCAACCTCTCGCGTCCCCTTTCCCCGGCCGGCCTGGCCCAATCGGCCCCGATTGGGGTGGGCCGGCTGGACCCCACCTGTGCATGAATTCGTGCACCGGGCCTCTAATTAAGGATATAAAGAAAAATCCATATTGAGATGGTAGGAAGGGCAGAGGTGGGAAATGGCCAGGTCCCATACCCACAGTGTGTTGATTAAGAAATGGGAGGGCTGCCCTCCTGGTGTGGCTCAGTGGTTGACCAGTGATCTATGAACAAGGAGGTCACAATTCCACTCCTGGTCAGGGCACATGCCCGGGTTGCAGGCTTGATCCCCAGTAGGGGGTGCGCTAGAGGCAGCCAATCAATTATTTTTTCTCATCATTGATGTTTCTGTTCCTTCCTCTCTGAAAGTAATTTAAAAACATGTTTTAAAAAAAGAAATAGGAGGGCTATCAGCTGCAGAGGCCCCTCCTGAGGAATAATGGGTCCTAGCTCCCCACTGGACTAGCCAGCCTGGGGTACCAGTGCCGGGAAGAGGAGGCCCCATAATATCTGGCTATGAAAACCAGTGGGGATTGTGTCCCAAAGGGACAAAGGGCTGCAGGAGACCAAGACAACCTGCTATTAAAGGGACAGTGCACAAACACATTACTCTAAGCTCCGGTGCAGGGGCAGCAACTCAAAATATGCCTGGGACATATAGGGACAAACTAAATTGACTAACTTCAGGGTGAGGGCTGGGGGGGCAACTCTCCTAAGGAATGGAAGTGCTGGTAGATGCCATTGTTCCTTTATTGAGCTCTCATCCCATCCAGCCAGATGAGTGCAGCTGGAGGGGAGGCAAATCTGTGCTCTCCATTAACGTAGTTAACATCGTGTGTCTCACTCACCCTGGTGATTCCCTTCCAACTTGCTCACCCAGCCTGAGACGCACTCAAAGAACTACCAACTCCACACCAGTAGTGGCTGCCTTAGGCTTGTGCTACAGACTTTCTCAAAGGTCCATAAATCCCGCACAAGAGACAGCCTCTAGTGTATACATGCCCAATGCATGAAATTCATGCAACTGTAGGCCTGCCTTCCCCTGGCTACCGACACCGGCTTCCCTCCGGCCACCGGCAGGCACCTGGAAATGGGGCTTCCCTTCAGCCGCTGGCAGGCACCTGGGACCTGGGCAACCCTCGCAGCCCCGGCTTCACCTGTAAGGTTGTCCAGTCTAATTAGCATATTATGCTTTTATTATTTTAGAAGATATATATATATATATATATATATATATATATATATATATATATATCCCCTGCCAAGCAGCCCCATGCCCAGCACCAGCAGCAACTGGTCTCAACTCCAAACAGGTGGCCCCAACCCTGGCGTAAGCGGCAGCCAGTCTTGGCCAGTAACATAGCTCCAATTAAGCAGCCACAGGCCTGACACAAGGGGCAGGTGGCCTTGGCTCACAGAGTAATGCCTACCAAAGGGTCCTAAGCCCCCAGTATAAGTGGCAGCCAGCCTCAATTCACAACATAGCCTCTCTCAAGCACCCCCAAGCCCAGCACAAGTGGCAACCAATCATAGATCACTTTGTAGCTCTTACTAAGCAGCCCAATCCCTGCACAAGCAGCAGCTGATCTTAACCTGCACTGGGGCCTCTCCCAAGAGGCTCCAGACCCAACAGACCCAGTGGTCACATTCAGACCACACCAGAGCACCCATCCAGCTCCTCAAATGACACACCCAAAAGGCAGTCTCAGATGGCACCAGAGCCCCACCAAAGCAACTCTTGCTCTGGGGTCAGCCCCACACGACATCGTATCTGCTGTAGTTGTGGCCAGCTCTCTCACAGCCAGTCAGCTTAAGGGTCAACCCCACCCACTGACATGCCAGCAGCAGTCAAGGCCCAACTACAACAGGAGGGCACCCATGGAGCATCCAGCTCAGGTGACCAGGAAGACTGTACCACTGAGCCCCACAGGACACCTATTATATAGGGCCAACCTGTCAAGACAGACGACATAGCAGATCCACCTAATATAGAAACAAACACAGGAAGTCAGTCAAAATGAGGAGACAAAGAAACATTTCCCCAATTAAAGAACAAGACAAAACTCCAGAAAATGAACTAAGTGAATGAAGACAAGCAGTCTACCAGATACAGAGTTCAAAACATTAGTTATAAGGATACTCAATGAACTTGGGAGCAGAACAGATGAACTCAGTGAGAACTTCAACAAAAAGAAAACATAAAAAAGAACCAATCAGAACTGAAGAATAGAATAACTGAAATGAAGAATACACTAGAAGGAATCGACAGCAGATTAGATAAAGCAGAGTACTGAATCAGCAATCTGGAAGACAAAGTAGCAGAAAATACCCAATTGGAAAAGAAAAAAAAATTAATGAAAATAGTTTAAGGGACCTCTGGGCCAACACTAGAAGGAAAAAAGAGATTGAAAATCTATTAGAAAAATAATGACTGAAACTTCCGTAACTAGGTGAAGAAAAAATACATAAAAGTTCAGGAAGCACAAAGTATCCCAAAATGATGTATTCCAAAGTAGCCTAACCAAGACACATCATAATTATAATGCCAAAAGTTAAAGACAAAGAATCTTAAAAGTAGCAAGTGCTCACCACTGACATGGCTAATATCACTGGAATGAAAGGGAATGAAAGCTAGTTTTCTCTAAATGTATCTTGCTTTACAGATTTGGTTTGGGAACCATATAGCCATTTACTAAATTATAAAATACAATTAAATAAAAATGAAAGGGGGAAAGCCAACCCTAAAAACCAAAAGTAAAATGAAATTCAACCACACCAAGAATCACTTCAAATGACTTTAAAACACAGGAATTTACTTTTCACCCCAATGGAATATCCTAGGGAAGGGAGAAGGGAGAAATATCAAGAAATTACTATTTTTTTGGTAATCATATTGCTATTCTAAAACTAAATCTGCTTTAGCGTAAATTTAAATAATTATGTTGATATCATTTAGAACCAAAAGTTTCAACATAAGAGAGATAATAAATAAAATCAAATAAGCTAAAACCCTATATTATTGAATTTGAATTGAAAATATCAGTATGAATTCATGGTGTATTTTTCTCCCAAAACATACATATTTCTTATCTTTATCCAATAAGAAGGCCTAGAAGCACTGACCAATTCAACAGTGGGCACACTTAGTGCCCAAATTGTGGCCTCTACATATATATTTCCAAAAGAACCAGGGGTCCTTAGAAAAAAGGTTGGCGTCAGATCTGGAACAAAAAATGTGTAAGATGATCCTTTAACAGTTTGTCATACAAAGAAGCTCTCAAATGCTACTGGGATTATATAAAAATGACTCATGAGCCAACTCAAAGGGACAAACACTTTGGAAAACAGTTTAATTGGGCATTATCTCCTAAAACTGAGCATTTATATATCATATGGCCCAGCATTTCTACTTATAGATACGCATTCCCCAAAAGTTGTACAAGGGAGATGCCTAAGAATGTGTATCTTCAGAATACCAAAAACCCAAAAACAATACAATGTCTATCAACAGGAGAGTAAATGAATAAACAATGGAATATTCAAACAATACTACACAGCAGTTAAAACAAATGAGCCACAGTGAAACACAACAATATGGGTAAACCTTAGCAATATAATATTAAGATGTAGATTGTTGGAGAGGATCCAAGATGGCGGCGTAGGCAAACACCTAAACTGCTGCCTCGCACAACAATTTTAAAACTACAACTAAAAGACAAAACGTCTATCACCCAGAACCACGGGAAAGCTGGCTGAGTGGAAGTTCTACAACTAGAAGGAAAGAGCAAACAGCATTGAGGGGTGCACAAGCGCTGAAAAGCTGAGGTACGGAGGCGCGCGAATTGGGCTGGCGGCGGGCAACTGGGAGTGCTGATTTTTTTACCTAAACTGCTGTTTTTTCCAGTTATTCATGGAGAAATAAATTTACCTACACTAATTCATTTTTTAAAAAATAATTTCAAGTGTAAACAGTTGCCAGGAAGCAAAAATAAAATGCCAATTTTAAAAGATTTATTTCCATATTAAGTAACAAGTACTTAAAGGATAACTGCATACATTAAACAGTAATTCAATTTAAAAAATAGCTAGACACTGTCAGGAAGATTGTGAGGTATAAATATGGCATCTCCTCTTTTGGAATTTACAAATTAATTGAGAAGACACAGGGTACAGACACAAATAGTAAAACAAAAATGAAGATTTAATAGGAAACATATGATTAAATCAAAGAAAAGGCGTTAACAAACAAGCTGTAAGATTCCTTAAAACAAAAAAAATCACTGTGGACCAAGAGTGATTAGAAACTGCTTCCAGGAAGAAACAGAACCCACAATGTGCTTAGTCAGCTAAGCAGCAAAATTCAGAAAAGATCAGAGGTGAGAGACTCACATGCAATTAGAACCAAAGAATTTTTTTTCAGGGTAAAATAAACACAAGTATGTCTGAAGATGATTTCTATAGGGCAGTAAAGTTAAGAAAAATTAGAAAGATAGATACTAATAAACTATAGAAGACCATCAACGCCAAACTAAGGGGTGTAAAATGAAATTTAACCTGTCTGGGCTTAATGGCACTGAAAGGGAAGCATTCAGTAGACTTTCACTGACACTGGGCAAAGTGATGACTATATTAAGAGCTTTCAATTCCCTTGCACACCACCTGAAGGAGGTGGGGTGAGGTTGGGGAGGGGAAGAATGGATATAAAAATAAGCTTCAGCCATAGCCGGTGTGGCTCCATTGGTTGGAGGTTGTCCTATGCATGGAAAGGTTGCTGGTCTGATTCCCAATGAGGGCGCATTCCATAGTCAGTGCACATATGGGATGCCATCCATCTCTCTCTCCCCTTCTCCCTCTAAAATCAATAAAAATATCTCAGATGAGGATTTTAAAAAAGCTTGATTTAACTTTACAAGCTTTCCCCAACAATAAAATAAAAAATTAATAATGTGAACTGTTCAACTATTAAATTCTATTTTTCAATTTATGAAATACGATACTACTCTTTCTTTTATTCTCTTTAATGACTAAGTATTATTTCAAGGTTGTGGGAAGTACTAGTATTTCCCCCAATTTTGGTACATGTCTGAGCCAGTTATTTTTGCAGCTTTGAACTTGCTTCAAGGTTTGTCATTTGGTTAGGTCAGGGGATAAATGCCTAGACCTGTGGTCGGCAAACTGTGGCTCGCAAGCCACATGCGGCTCTTTGGCCCCTTGAGTGTGGCTCTTCCACAAAATACCACAGCCTGGGCAAGTCTATACTGAAGAAGTGGCATTAGAAGAAGTTTAAGTTTAAAAAATTTGGCTCTCAAAAGAAATGTCAATCGTTGTACTGTTGATATTTGGCTCTGTTGACTAATGAGTTTGCCGACCACTGGCCTAGAGTGTTTTGTCATTCAGAATACTATTTAGCCTTCAAGCATCTCTGTTTAAAAATGCTTTATGCACTTTAGAATATATTTTTTAAGATTAATAAAAAATCAAAAGTCTCATGTCAACCTTGATTTATTCAAAGCATAAGCTTCCACTCACCTATGTTCTATAAAGGCGAGTCTGAACTCACCTTTATATCAATCTGATCATTTTTTTAAAATATATTTTATTGATTTTTTTACAGAGAGGAAGGGAGAGGGATAGAGAGCTAGAAACATTGATGAGAGAGAAACATCGATCAGCTGCCTCCTGCACACCTCCCACTGGGGATGTGCCCGCAACCAAGGCACGTGCCCTTGACCGGAATCGAACCTGGGACCTTTCAGTCCGCAGGCTGATGCTCTATCCACTGAGCCAAACCGGTTAGGGCAATCTGATCATTTTTTTAAAAAATGTTTAGCAGCCTATGTGAATTGGGTCATAGAGATACTCAACTTTAGAAGAGGACATAAAAAACCCACTGTGGAATAATTTAAAACTAAGAAAAAGCTGCAAGAATAGAATGAAGATCTCATATACACCCTTGCTCCAGCTTAACAATTATCCTCAATAATCTTACATTCTCCCAAACACACACACAATTGTTTTCTGAACTATTAGAAATTAAGTTGCAGACGTGATGCCCATTACCCCCCTAAAACTTCAGTGTATATTTCCTAAAACCAAGGACACTATATAACCACAGTACAATAATCAAAATCAAGAAATTAATATCAACATGATCTTATTTAAAAGCAGAGACTTAATTCAAATTTCACCAAGACTTCCAATAATTAATGTCCATGATCCGATCCAGAATCATGTTTTTCATGTTTTGCATTTCACTGTTATGTCTCTTTGGTGGCCTTCAATGTGGAATACTTCCTCTTTCGTGACCTTGACATTTCTGAAGCATAAATGCTGGTTACTTTATAGAAAGCTGCTCAATTTAGATCTTTCTCATGTTTCCTTGTGATTAGATGTGACTTAGTATTTTTGGCAAGAATACTACAGCACTGACCCAGTGCTCTTATAGGTTTATATCAGAAGGCACACAATGTTCATTTGTCCCATTATTGGGGTTGGTAATTTCTATCACCTAGTTAGGATGGCACCTACCAAATTTCCCTCAGTAAAGTTAATAAGTATTTTGTACTTATTAAAAAGTAGTATTTTGTAGGAAGGTATTTTGAAACTACGAAAATATCCTGCTTCTCATCAAACTTTCACTCACTAGTTACAGCATCCATTGATGATTTTGCCTAAATCAATTATTACTATGAGGGTTACCCAAGGTGATCTTCAAATTCCAACATTTATCTAGATTAGTTGGTGTTCTCCTATAACAGTGGTCGGCAAACTGTGGCTCGCGAGCCACATGCGGCTCTTTGGCCCCTTGAGTGTGGCTCTTCCACAAAATACCACGTGCGGGAGCGCACATACAGTGCGATTGAAACTTCGTGGCCCATGCGCAGAAGTCGGTTTTCGGCTCTCAAAAGAAATTTCAATCGTTGTACTGTTGATATTTGGCTCTGTTGACTAATGAGTTTGCCGACCACTGTGCTATAACATAGAGCATTCCATTTAGCCCCATTTATTTATTCATTTATTTACATCAGTATGTACTCATGCATTTCAATTTATTTAATGAGTTCAATCTATCATTTGTTTTGAGTTCAACATGTCACTGATTTGGCTGACAGAGCTCTTTCAAGCTCTTTAAAAGCACCTGTGTGCTTTTAAAATGGTTTTTATCATTCTTTCAACACTTCATTGATTTCTAGCACAACAAACCATTTCTCCAAGGAGTACTGACTCCTTCTAATGGAGAATAATATGTAGAAACCAAGATCTGAGCACTGGTGTATTCACTGTTACTGGATTGTCATTGCTTCCAGGCCCTCTTGGGGTCAGAGCTAGGAAATATATGTAGGTATATACACAAGTACATACATATACATACACATATATAACCTACTGCAGGTTCAGTGACTGAAAAAATTGCATTTGTAATTCTGGCCTTACAATCATCCAAACAAAAAGGTTTTGATACATATAAAATGGTTTTCTCACGACCTCACAAAAGAAGTCTAAGAAAGATAGAACAGGTGAGGGAAGAAGGCAAGTAAGAAGACCTCCTCTATTGACCCACTAGCCTGAGAAAGCGTCATGCTGAAACTGTCACACATGCATTTCATAATAACAGTTGTTCTGTCTTGTTGAAAAAGGGCATTATTTAATTGAGTAATTACTGCAATGTGAAAATGAAAAAAAATTCTAAAATACTGCTAAATAAGATCCATCACTGATTTGTAGATTCTTAAAAAAAAAAAAAAAAAGTCAAAGACACAAAGGGCCACAGATTGTATAATTCCATTTATACAAACCATACAGACTATGCAAATCCATAGAGACAAAAAGATTAGTTGCCAGGAGCTAGAACGAAGGGAAAATAGGGAGTGTCTGCTATGAAATTTCTTTTTGAGGTGATGAAAACATTCAGACTTACTAGTAGATAGTGGTGATGGTTGCAAACGTTATGAGTATACTAAAAACCACTGAACTGTATACTTTAAAAGAGTGAATTTTATATGTGAATTATCCTTACTAATAAAAGGCTAAGTAGTCGTCACACCTTCATGTGTGATGGCCTCATGCTGTCACAAGATGGCTGCGTGCACAGTGGAGGCAGGCTTCACGTGGCCCTGTACGCCCGCTGCAGAGGCAGGATCCCCGGCTCCAGCCTACCTCTTTGGGGCAATTGATCGTGGGGCTCCCGCACTGTGAAAGGGCACAGGCCAGGCTGGGGACCCCCTCCCCCAAGTGCACAAATTTTGTGCACTGGGCCTCTAGTTCCTCACAAAAAAAGGGAGGGCTAGCCCTAGCTGGTTTGGCTCAGTGGATAAAGCAGGCCTGCGCACCGAAAGATCTTGGGTTCGATTCCAGTCAAGGGAATGTACCTGGGTTGCAGGCTCCTCCCCAGCCCCGGGCCCTGGTCAGGACTTGTGCAAGAGGATATCAATCGATGTGTTTCTCTCACATCCATGTTTCTCTCTGTCTTTCCCTCTCTCTTCTGCTCTCCCTAAAAATCAATGGAAAAATATCCTCAGGTGAGGATTAACAAAACAAAAAAATAAGAAGAAAAGGGAAGGCCAATAAAGGCAGGACTTCCTAGTAGCACACCAAATGTGAACTTGGGAAGATTCTCGTGTTGCCAAACTTTTGAAGGCTTTTCTGTACACCAAACACAATTAACATGTGAAAGACAATAGTGCTACATAGGGGAAAAGGTGCTTCATCAGAAAAGGTCAACTTGTCAAGAATATAATTGGAATTTTTAATTTTTCACTTCATTAGTTGACAGTAACCTAACTTAGCATGGTAATCTTATGCATTTGAACATGTAGGCATGCTTTGGGAGTTCCCTATTAGAATTCTGTAGTCTGTGGTTTCTGGAATATTGGATTCAGCAGATGTGCTGTGCATGTTTCTGGGACTCCTTGCCAACACCGTTTCAGCTTCAGCCATAGTCTCTGCTTTGTTGGCATCTCCCAGATCCAGGCTTGTTGTAAACTAAGCCCTGAGTCCTTGACTTTTTCATCCAGCAGTTAATTAACTGTCTGTGGGGAGCCTCCTTCTAATAATAGGAAGTGAATTTTCTTCTTACTGTCAACATGAACTTGACTTCAGCTAACCAAGGGCACAGTGAACTTTTTCTTCAATGCTTGCCAACATCAATCAAAAGGAGTAAAATGAAAATTTTGTTATTCAAAATTTATAAAAATTTAAGGGAAGAAATTAATGAAGTTTTTTCTAAGTCTATAGTATTTATACTTCTGAAATTAATAAAGCTTACATCTGCACTCAGCTATTAACTCTGGGAAACTATTAACTTATATAAGATCTCAAAGTTAGCCATAGTCATTTAAGAAGAAAGTGGTTAGGAAATTCAGAAGACCATAAACTACACAAAAACTTTCACACCCTAAAGATAGAGATGATTTGCTTTTTCAAAACAAAAATTAAAACACAAGCAAGAAATATGATTGTTTGGATAGAAAATCAAGTACAAACAAGCAAAGACCTAATTAAAGATGAGTAACTGATCTTTTTTAAATCTAAAAGTTCAATGACAGGCATCGTGTGATGCTAAAAGAATTGAGTTAATATTTATCATTTAAAATAATTTATAAAAATAAACAAACAAAAATCTTGGAAAAGTGCTTAAGAAAATTCCATTGGGACACAGAATGCTGAAGGTAGGACATTAGATTCAACGATTCTAAAAGTTACATGCTCACTACCCTAACTTTTACCTCGAGAAAAGTAAAGGAAAAAAGAAAAAAAAATATATATATATGTATACACACACACATATATATATATATACACACACACACACATATATATATACACACACACACACACACACACACACACACACACATATATATATTACAAAAAAATAGGATACTAAGCAACACACTTTTTAAAAATAGGAACAAAAGAGAAATTTTAGGAAATCTTTCAGGTTTCATTTAGCACATATCTAATAGGTGGTTACAAACTAGTTATAATTTTATTTCTAAGTGTTATCAATGAATAAGAATTATCCAAAGGGAAATAATAAATACTTAAGAACTGGTTCTAGGCCCAGTGTTAGCTAAGTATTTTCAGCTATGACACAGATAATTGGCTGAAAGGACCATCAAATAAACCAAAAAGGAAATAACGGAACTGCTCAAGGTCCCTTTAGCAGCAACTAATGCAATCAAGAGGATAGCATTTTTGTAAAAATATAGATAAAAAAGACAAGACTACTTCTGTCTAAATGACAAAAGCAAAATGGGATAGCATGTATCCTAAGACTTAAAGGCCACAAACAGGCTGAGTATGGAATAATTATTAAATCCTAAAATATTAGAATTAAAAACTGCAACGCTCAAAACTTCCAGAAGACTGTCTTAAGATCCCTCCTAAAAAGTTAGTATTGTGCCCTAACCGGTTTGGCTCAGTGGATAGAGCGTCGGCCTGCGGACTGAAGGGTCCCAGGTTCGATTCCGGTCAAGGGCATGTACCTGGGTTGCGGGCACATCCCCAGTGGGAGGTGTGCAGGAGGCAGCTGATCGATGTCTCTCTCATCGATGTTTCTAACTTTCTATCCCTCTCTCTTCCTCTCTGTAAAAAATCAATAAAATATATTAAAAAAAAAAAAAGTTAGTATTGTATTTTTTAATGAGCAGAAACCAATGAACTTGTCATTTATGAACAAAAGCACAATTAGGTTCAGTAAGAGTTTAAATGAATGTAGGGATGACCATTGGTCAGAACCAATAAAAAATAGGCTAGAACAGTGGTCGGCAAACTCATTAGTTAACAGAGCCAAATATCAACAGTACAACGATTGACATTTCTTTTGAGAGCCAAATTTTTTAAACTTAAACTTCTTCTAACGCCACTTCTTCAAAATAGACTCGCCCAGGCCGTGGTATTTTGTGGAAGAGCCACACTCAAGGGGCCAAAGAGCCGCATGTGGCTTGCGAGCCGCAGTTTGCCAACCACTGGGCTAGAAGATATAAACCCTGAAGATATATAGTAAATATTTTAAATAAACTGAGGAAATTAAAGAAATACTCCAACCCCACAGGGTATGAATTGTAGTAAGACATCCAGGAACCATCTAAAACATCTAAGGAAAATAAGGTGCCAGTGAGCCAGCATTGTGCCTACATTCAATTCATTTCTGAATGGCTCACTGTCTAATCCAGCCCTGGGCAAACTACGGCCCGCGGGCCGGATCCGGCTGTTCTATCCGGTTCTCTTGCTCTCCCCTCTGCTCCTTTACTTTGAATTTATATTAGTTCACACAAACACTCCATCCATGCTTTTGTTCCGGCCCTCCGGTCCAGTTTAAGAACCCATTGTGGCCCTCGAGTCAAAAAGTTTGCCCACCCCTGGTCTAATCAGTGCCTTGCTCATTGTAAAATCTCAAAGATTTAATAAATTATTATATTGCTTTGTGATCTAAAAAGCAAGCAGGAAACTGGTGTATATATACCCAGGAATCCCACATTAGTTAAGCATCTATATTTGAAAAGCACTAACTTCTATTATAAGTTATACAACTATAGGGAAAAGTTGTAAACCTGGCTAGGCATAATGAATAAAAAAACTACAAACACAATTTAAAAGTTAAGAAAGAAGGCTGATAAACCAAAAACACCTCCCTCTCTCTCACCATCCACAAGTGCAAATATAACCATCACCCACAGTCCTGTCTATTTCTGATTGTCTACTTCTCTCCATCTCCAGCGCCACCACTATCTGCCACCACCACAACTTATTACCGCCTCCCCAACTAATCTATATCCAATACCTTCTTGGTGCTGCAGGCAGATCCTTTAAGATGAATCCTGCCCCTCTCCAGCTTCAAATCCATGGAAAATTCCCATCTGTTGTCCTTTCTACTTGGCCTGCAAACCCCTGCATGTCCTTTTCCAAGTTCTCCAACTTCACTGATCCCACACCTTGCTCAGGCTTAGCCTCTCCAGCTTCTCTTGGGTCCCCAACACACGAGGCTCTTTCCCTCAAAATAAGCTACCTGACTACAATAGAGGTAACCCTAGTGAACAATTCAAAAAGACCTTTCAGACTCTCTCTTATGCCTTAAACCTCAAGTGTCTATACTGTATGTAATTATAACCACTCAAGATAAACCCAAGAAAAGGGGTGGGGATGTGGTTGCATGATTGGCTCTCCACGCCTATTAGTAGGGCCATTGTTCATCATTTATCTCAATACTGAGCAACTAAAATCACTATAGAAATAACTGGGTGCAAAAGCTAAGACCAAAATTATCTACAATTCTCATTTCCAAACTTTGCTTTTAGCAAACATGATTAATCTCATTGATATAAACATTACAAATGTGAACTTACAAAAACATCCGTATAAATAAAATACCACTTTTGTTCTATATATTGCAATGAAATGTTTTTTAATATTTTTTATCGTTGACAGTATTACAGGTATCCCCCATTTCCCCCTTTTTGTCCCCCTCCACCCAGCCCCACCCCACCCTAGGCCTTCACCACATTATTATCTGTGTCCAGGGGCTATGCCTACATGAATACAAGTTCTTTGGTTAATCTCTTCCCATTCATCCCATCCCTCTCCCCTCTAAGATCTGTCAGTCTGTTCCCATGCATCCATGGCTCTGGACCTATTTTATTCATCAGTTTATTTTGTTCATTAGGTTCCACATGTAAATGAGATCATGTGATATTGGTCTTTCTCTGACTGGCTTATTTCACTTAGCATAATACTCTCCAGGTCCATCCATGCTGTGGCAAAGAGTAAGAGAGCCTTCTTTTTTATAGCTACACTAGAGGCTCAGTGCACAAAATTCATGCACGGGTAGGGTCCCTAGGCCTGGCTGGCATGCAGGGCCGATTGGGGCCTTCTGGCTGCCGGCCAGGGCCTCCCTTCCCCAGCTGCTGGCTGCCATCCAGGGTCTCCCTTTCCCAGCTGCCAGCTTCCAGCCAGGGCCTTCCTTCATTCTGTCCCACCCCCTGGTGGTCAGCACATGTCATAGCGAGCGATCGAACTCCTGGTCTCCCGGTCGAACTCCCGAGGGGACACTTTGCATACTAGGCTTTTATATATAGACAGATAATATTCCATGGTGTAAATGTAGCATAACTTTTATCCACTCACCTACTGATGTTAACTTAGAAAAAAAAGTTATTTGCTATTTAACAAAAAAAGTTTGAAAATATAACTACATAATGTATCGCCAAACAGAAATAGTAGAGGGCAAAAATATGGAATGTTTTTATGAACCTGATACATAGAAGGAATTCAAAATATGCTTATGTCCTTCCCTACCAAACAGCCTGATTCTTCTCTCTTCCTCTTAGCCTTCATCTCACCAACATTTCCCTTAAATTTCCTACTCTACGCTATGGGAAGCTCTTGTTTTCCAGGCAGGTATATTGCAAAAAGGAGTCATGAGAGTAAACGAAGGGCTAAAGGGCAAATAAAGCCAACAGATGAAGAATTTGGGATAGAAACTATCTGCCCAGGGACTGACCAGGGAAATACATATAGGTAGATGATCATTATCAAGTTTACATAGGAGAGAGTAAAGTGTGTGGATTATATATGGGGAAAATAGAATACCAAGAACATTAGAAATGGGAATTGAAGGTTTTTCATATTTCATATTTTAACAAATGCTTTACTTTTACCTTAGTGTTATTCATATAGCACATTTTACTTGCAATATACTTATCATGAAGCTTAACTTAGGTTTCATTTTCTGAGGAAGTATAATATAGGAGTTAGGAGGAAAGCTCTAAAGTCAGGCATCCTGGGTTCAAATCTTGGCTCTGACACTTATCTATATATATAAAAGGCTAATATGCAAAGTGTCCCCTCGGGAGTTCCACCAGGAGACCAGGAGTTCGATCGCTCGCTATGACGTGCACTGACAGCGGGCGGCATGGAATGAAGGAAGGCCCTGGCCGGCAGCCAGAAGGCCCCAAGCCCTGATTGCCAGCCAGGCCTAGGGACCCTACCCGTGCATGAATTTCATGCACTGGGCCTCTAGTTAGTTATAAAATCTTGGATAAATTATTTAACACCACCATGCCTCACTTTCCTCAGGGTAAAATGGAATTAATAATAGCAACATATTTTCCATTTCTGGTGCTCTTCATTCCTCCAGATGATCAACTTTCAATCTGGTATCCTTTCCCGTTAGCGTGAAGAACTACCTTTAGCATTTTTTGTAGTGCAGGTCTGCTGGCAACAAAGTCTCATTTTCGTTTGTGCAATGTTATTTTCTCTTTCCAAGTGTTGACTTCCCTTCAATTTCTTCCTGCTTATGGTCACTCTCCAGTGCCTCCAGAGAGTTGTGGGTTTTTTGTGTTTTGTCCAGAATTTATAATGGTTTTCTGCAGGAGGATTAGTTCAATACGAGCTGCTCCACTATTACCAGAAGCAGCTAACATTTTAAGATGCCAGAAATGTTTTAAATATTCAAAGGATATTCTTGGACAAGTAACCATAGGTAAAAGATGGATTACAATAATTCAAATTATATATTTATAGTTGTCACTATTATTCCATAAATTGATTCATGTAGTCTATCAGGTGATAATTTAGCAAGCTAAACTGTATCAGCATTATTTCTATTTTCCCCCACATACAATAGATACACTTCACTCTGTCTTATGTAAATGTGATAATGATCATATACCTAGAAAAATAACCATGTAATTGGCTGTTTCTTCTACTAGAGTTTTGTGGGTTTTTTTCCTTTTCATTTGTTTAATAAAGAGAAACCAACTCCAGTTAACTTTAACAGAAAAGAAACTCATTGCATGAAAATCAGGTAGATCACAGAATCAATGGAAACTGAAAGAAACAGGTTCCAGAAAAAAACAAAGTAGGCAAGGTATGATGAAAATCCTAAGTCATATACTCAGATCCCATAGCCTTGGAACCCACTGAATACTCATCCGCATTCTCCACCCTCATACAGCCATACTCTCCACAGCTGCGTCATCTAAGCAATTTAACATCATCATTCCCTTAAGAGTCAGTGTCCTAGGCAAGATTGTCTGATTCGTTCACACTCTAACTACCAGAAGTAAACAGGTGGAGCCTACCTCACCATATTTAATATTCCCCCAAAATAAGAAGGATATGCAACTGTTAGCTCTACTATATTGTTACTATAAAATGGAGAGCATAAATGATTGGCAAGGGAGCAAACATCAGAACAAAATCATACAATATAAAGATTTCAAAAAAATAACATTATTGCTTCTTTTATAGTTCAGTGTTTCTAATTATTTTGCAGTTAAAGTTATACCTAACTTAAAATCTGGTATACAAAGCTCTCACTTACAAAACCAATAAGGCAAGGAGGAATTAATTGCATTAGAAGAGGATTCTTGCTTTTGCAAAGTATTCATTGTTGGATTCCTTCAAATAACTGGCTCCTCCATGCAAATAAAATAAGATTAAATTGATAAAATTCCCTATTTTTTCTACTTTCTGAAGCAGGAAACAGGCTTTAACCATCCAACTTTTGCATGTATACCTAGAACATCATATTATTAATTTATAGATTTATGCATTTTGGGGTGCCCACCCTCACAAAATTTACATCATTAAACTGAAATAATTCTGTGGACATGAAACAGTTTCTTTCTTGCAACTACTAAAATCAAGTTAATATAAGTACCAGAGGAAAAAAATTAGTACTGACAATAAGGAAAATGGTGAAAGCCTGAAATTTAATGGGAGTCTTGGCTAGCCCGGCCATTTGTCTGTAATTGTAAAGGCTTTTTTAATAAGTCTGTAAAGAGAGAAGTTAACTTGTAGAAAATTGATAATAATACAAATGATTCCTGTCTACAGAAATGCAAATTGGTCTTGATTATTGTCCAGTGCATAGTATCCAATTTTGCCTATTCTACATTGACTTGTAAATTCATTTCAGCATTCCTTATTAGACTATAAATATGTGATACTTCAAACTGGCAACAATATCATATCATAATTAATAATTTAAATAAAATATTTCACTCATGTTCATTTTATATTTGTATAAAAGTCATAATCATATTCTCTTTAAAATGGAAAGATGAACATACACCACTGCCACCAATAATTCTATAATACAATATTTAAAAATATGACAAAGGAGAGATACTTAGAACTGCTCTAACTAAAGAGACTTAGTATTATTGATACAGTAATTAGTTTTCTATATTACATGATAAAAATAACCTAGAAATGCAGTGTTCTCGCCAAAACCGGTTTGGCTCAGTGGATAGAGCGTCAGCCTGCGGACTGAAAGGTCCCAAGTTTGATTCCGGTCAAGGGCATGTAACTTGGTTGCGGGCACATCCCCAGTAGGAGGTGTGCAAGAGGCAGCTGATCGATGTTTCTCTCTCATCGATGTTTCTATCTATCCCTCTTCCTTCCTCTCTGTAAAAAATCAATAAAATATATTTTAAAGAAAAAAAAAGAAATGCAGTGTTCTCTACTAGACACTATGTCTGTTTGTCTCTCTACACATGCACACTTTATATGTGTATATATACACACATATATACTACAAAGTATACAGTATACATATACTGTAGGCTATATGTCTTATACAGTATTTAGTATATATAAACTTACATTACTATACATATATATAGCACACAGTATAATGTGCATATATGTATATGCACATACCCTGTATATATGCTATAGACAGTATAAAATTGAGAACTATCCTAATATTAAATGGATAATTATTTCCACCACTTAGACTAAGAATCCAGAAAATAAGTATGAATCCTGACTCCGGTATTTTAACTCTCACCTAGTTGTGTATTACAATGAGGAGCACAATTAATTTGGCATTAAGTGTTTATTTTATTTTCATAGGCATGCAGTTAAGCAATTTTATCTTTTTTATTACACATAGATTGAATATGTACAAGTTAATAGCTTTCTTATAACCAACTTATAATAAAATCACGGGGGCAGGCTAGAAGGGGTCAATGGGGGGGGACATATGTAATACTTTCAACAGTAAAGATTTTAAAATAATAATAATATCAGATTTTCATCAGAAAAGACCATGATCTTTTAAAGCTTTCACTCTAAAGCATTTCAAAGTAGTTTCAAATAATAGTAACCAAAATGCTTTTTAAAAATTCCTTTGTAATCAGTTCTATTCAGTATGGTAACTTAATTCATCTTATGTGCATATTTCAAACTTTCATATTTAATCCTACCTAGAGAACAATTTCCAAAGTAATATTTCCTGAAGTCAAAAGCCAGACTTCATGTCTCTTGAATAATCTTGCCTTGTAGTAGTTTTAACTTCAGTGAGTCTCTATGCCCTTCTAAAGTAGCTCTGGCTGGCCTGGGCTTGTTGTAAATAGTTGGTTCTGTCAGACAGCTTTTAAAATGCCAACATAGTTAAGGATTCACATGATGTACAAGGAAAGTATTGTACTTTAAAATAAAGATGTGTTTCTTCTTGTGAAATAAAGTTAATCATTTGGGTGTCTGCTTAAAGGAAATGGGGTAGTTTTATGTTCTCTAGAAAAGAACTGAGAGGATGTCTCATCTCACTTTTCCCTCCCTTTATCTCATTTCCAGCATGACATAGAGATCAAATGTTTTATGTATGCCAGAAAAAGAAACATATCATTAAAGGATGCAAACCTGCACAACCTAATGGTCATTGAAACCTGTGAGAGTACAAAACTGCTCTGTATTTTTAATATCTGAAAATAATCAAATAATTTTATGTTAAATACAAATTTTCCAAGCTCCCTAGTATATCCCCTTTAAAATTTTAAACAAATATACTTGATATGAAAAGCAGAATTTTATCCAAATATCAAATATTATACTGAGTATTTGAACAGCAAACACAAACAGTCCTAATCCCAATCACAGACTATGTTGTGAAATGTTAATGTATTTAAATTTTTTAATTATACATGGAATTAACTGAAATACTGTAAGCAATTATTTATTAATATTTCAGTCATATTAAATAACAAGAATACATGAAAAATTGATACTCAATGCAGGAAATTTTCAAAGGCAAGTTGTACATTGTGGGAAGTCTAGTTCTGGCTTCTGGAAAATGCAAACTGCTGGTCTACACAGATATTCACCAAGTGCTAAATAGCTCTTTCAAGAATAATACTAAATGATGATGCTGTAATAACAGAAAACTATAAGAAAATATTCTGAGTTACATTTATACCACTTAATCAGGCCAAATTCATACAACAGACTTAAGTCATGGTTTCACAATATTTTTAGTGAATAATACAAGGTAATAAATTATTGAAATCCTTGTCCTAGTTTTATACCAATTTTCAGCATTATCATTATTTAAAACTAGAGGCCCGGTGCATGAAATTCGTGCACAGCGGGGGGGGGGGTGTCCCTCAGCCCAGCCTGCACCATCTCCAATCTGGGACCTCTCAAGGGATGTCCGACTGCCCGTTTAGGCCTGATCCTACCGGTGGGATCGGGCCTAAACGGGCAGTCGGACATCCCTCTCACAATCCAGGACTGTGGGCTCCCAACTGCTCGCCTGCCTGCCTTCCTGATTGCCCCTAACTGCTTCTGCCTGCCAGCCTGATCACCCCTAACCACTCCCTGCCAGCCTGATTGATGCCTAACTGCTCCCCTGCCAGCCCGATTGCCCCTAACTCTCCTCCCCTGACAGCCTGGTCACCCCTAACTGCCCTCCCCTGCAGGCCTTGTCCCCCCCAACTGCCCTCCCCTGCAGGCCTGGTCCCCCCCAACTGCCCTCCCTGCCGACCCAGCCACCCCTAACTGCCCTCCCCTGCCAGCCTCATCACCCCTAACTGCTCTCCCCTGCTGGTCTGATCCCCCCACAACTGCGCTCCCCTGCAGGCCTGGGTCCCCCCCAACTGCCCTTCCCTGCAGGCCCAGTCGCCCCCAACTTCCCTCCCCTGCAGGCCTGGTGATCCCCAACTTCCCTCTCCTGCAGGCCTGGGTCCCCCCCCAACTGCCCTCCCCTGCAGGCCTGGTCCCTCCCAACTGCTCTCCCCTGCAGGCCTGGGTCCCCCCCCAACTGCCCTTCCCTGCAGGCTTGATCGCCCCCAACTACCCTTCCTTGCAGGCCTGGTCCCTCCCAACTGCCCTCCCTGCTGGCCATCTTGTGGCAGCCATCTTGTGTCCACATGGGGGCAGGCATCCTTGACCACATGGGGGTAGCCATCTTGTGTGTTGGAGTGACAGTCAATTTGCATATTACTCTTTTATTAGATAGGATAAATCAAAATAAATATCACAATATTAATATTCTGAAAATAACTCCAAGTAAATCACTTAGCTTACATTGTCTAAGACAGTGGTTGGGAAACTCATTAGTCAACAGAGCCCAATATCAACAGTACAACGATTGAAATTTCTTTTGAGAGCCAAATTTTTTAAACTTAAACTTCTTCTAACACCACTTTTCAAAACAGACTCGCCCAGGCCGTGGTATTTTGTGGAAGAGCCACACTCAAGGGGCCAAAGAGCCGCATGTGGCTCATGAGCCGCAGTTTGCCGACCACGGGTCTAAGACAAAGTAGAGCTCTGCTCTGGCAGGAAGTTGGAGAGGAATCATGATTTTCAGAACACATATTATTCCTTTTCATTGGAAGAGCCTATGGCCAGCGCCCCTTGTCAGTATGGTTGGGGAGAGGGCAGGTTCCCTAAGTGGTTACCCTAGAGCAGCCTTGGGCAAACCACGGCCTGGGCGAGTCTATTTTGAAGAAGTGGCGTTAGAAGAAGTTTAAGTTTAAAAAATTTGGCTCTCAAAAGAAATTTCAATCGTTGTACTGTTGATATTTGGCTCTGTTGACTAATGAGTTTGCTGACCCCTGCCCTAGAGGATATAGTTGGCAATGTGTAGCTGCATCCTGGTTTCTGGCACAAGAACTTTTAAAACTCGTGGAGTTCCCTGAGTGATAAGAGTGCCTTCAGTATGAGATGACTCTTGGCTGAGGTGCTCCTAGATGCCTGCAGGATGGGTGCTGGGCTCCAGAAAGACCACGGCATGATTAGAGAGTTGGAACTTTCAGCTGCACCTCAGGATCTCTCAAGAGGAGAGAGCAGCTGCAGATTGAGTTCATCAATGATGGCCAATGATTTAATCAAGCATGCCGACATAATGAGATAATTTCTAAACTACAGGGTTTGGAGAACTGATGGGTTTCTGAACTCATCAAGGTGTTGGGAGGGTGACACACCCAGAGAAAGCATGGAAGTTTCTGTACCCCTTTCCCCATACCTTGTCCTATACAACTCTTCCACTTGGCTGTTCCTGAGGTATACGTTTTATAATAAAACAGCAATAGCAAATAAACTGTTTTCTCAGTTCTGTGAGCCATTCTAGCAAATTACTGAACCTGAGATGGGGTCATAGAAACTTCCAATTTATAGCCAGTTGGTCAAGAAGTATGGGAGGGGAGACCTGGACTTGTGATGGCTCTGAAGTGAGGGCAGTCTTGTGGGACTGAGCCCTTAACCTGGGAGATCTTGCTAACTCCCACATGGTCAGAATTGAAATGAATTGTAGAACGTCAAGTTGGTGTCTGAGGAAAACCGGATAATTGTTTGGTATAGAAAACCCATATATTTGCTGTCAGAAGTGACTATTCTAACAATTCTTCAGTAAATTTAAAATAGGTGAGCTTGTAAGAAAGAGGAGGAGCTTCTGTTTATCAAAAAGAAAGTAGGAACTAAAAAACACACTGGTAGGCATACAAAGCTGTTAGAAGAGAGAAGGTATTTGTAATGTATTTGTTTTGATAGACTGTATACTACTAAGAATTGTAATGATACAAAGTTCATCACACTTATAGCTGTAAGTGACAGATTTAAAAAAACAATTTAATTTCAATTTACATTCATATTTTTGTGATAAAAATGATAGTATGATCATAGGAGTTTTTTAGTATGAAAATCTATTAAAGTAAAATAAAATTATGCAGGGAAATGTATTGGAAGTTTGAGATTAAGGATCAATAGAAACCTCAACTTCTAAATGTCAAAAAAAAGATATTTACCTATTTTTTCAATGGATGGTCATACTAAAATATTTAGATTCCACTGGATATTTTTTGAAGGACAGTTTCATTTAAAAATTCAATAATTTATAGTAAGTTGAAAATTACAATCTTTACAACTGTATAAACATGATACATTTTAAACGTTAATTTAAAAATATGTGAGGGGACATGTAGTTTTAAAAAATGAATTAAGAAGGTCTTAGTTTTCTAAGCATGGCTAGAAGAGCTTGTACCTTTGAAAATAAGTTTCCTAAACTTTAAAATGAGCATAATATTCATTCTTCTTCAAGAGTAAATTACATATAATATATATTCAATATGTGTTCACTATATACTGTAAATTCATATACATACACACACACATATATATGCTTTTTGTAAAATGTAATACAATATAATTAAATTACCTCCCTTAATTTTGAGTCCTATTTATATGAACTACAGACCAAGGAAAATGTCACATGACAAATCCCAGCTGTAAGTCATGAAAACCCGATTAATTTCCAGGGTCTATATTTTAAATTGGACATATAAATAATGAAATTCCCTATGTGCCACAATTCTTTAAAATTAAGCAGGCAAATATTGGAAGGTATTATAAAAACAGATTTGGGAACTAAGGCACTGAAATGTTCAATATAAAAGGAGCAGGAAATTAAGATTCAGAAGCAATCTTTGAAGGGCAATCCTTACCCACTCAATCCCATGTTTGGGGGACAGTTTGCAACTTCTTAAATGTATAATAAGCATTTTGCAACATAAATTCTAAGGCCTGTAGCAAGATTATGAAATATATGCCCATTTGGGGGGTCTCTACCTACAGTTCTCAGTAAGTCCATTTAGATGGCGCCAATTACTGAATATTCTCCAGGCAAACCAAGCATACTAGATAATACATCATACTGGAACAAAAGATAATTTCGCTAAGTATATATTTTATATTCTAAACTGTACTTAATCCTGCCTAAAGGTTAAGCCTGATAATTTAACTAAATGATTTGGTAAGCAATTTAATAATAAGCTGTTTACCAAAAAATTGATAATATATAAAAATTTATTAAAGTGCTCAGTATTTTGCAACTTTTTCCAATCATTTTCCAATATTTAGTTTAATTTATATTTGTAAAGTTTCTGCTAAGCTAGGAAAGTTTGAAACTCATTAGGTTCATTAAGCTGATATTATTTTTCTAACTTCCACAGTGGCAATTTTAAAGGCATTTTGCTTATACCCACTGTGAAGATATCATGTTGTGTTCTATGAAGTATATACAAATGCATAAGACAGTCTCTGAACTCAAGAAAATTATCAGTCTTATCACTGATGCAGAAACGATGAAAGCAGTATAGTGAACAGCACCTAGATTCTACAATTAACATTTTACTATACAGTATTTCCTCATATTACTATATTTGCTTTATTTATATTTTATGTTTTATGTACATAACTATTCACCTGTCTATACATCCATCAATCCATCTTATATTTTTAATGAATTTCTAAGAAAGTTGCAGGCCTAAGTATGTTTCACTCCTAAATACTTTAGCAGATCTACTACTAGCTAGAGTTTAAATTAAATTTTAATGGTTCTTAGCTAAAATTTACAAATATGAAATGCACAAATCTTAAGTGTATGATGTGCAGATTTGTACAAATGCTTATGCCTCTGTAACCCAAACTCCTATCAAGGCATAGAACATTATTGTCACCAAAAAATTTCCCTTATACCCATTCCCAGTCAATCCTCATCCCAACTACTGTGATTTTTTGTTGTTGTTGTTAATAAAAAATTAGTTTTGTAGATAATTTTTAAATCCAAAATTTAAAACAAAGAGTGATCATTAGGCTGATGAATGAATGGATATATAGATATATGATAAAGTAAATATGGCAAAATGCCTAACAATTGTAGAAATTAGGTGTTGAGCATATGGGTGTGCCAATTATCAATTGATTATCTCTTAGCTCTAAATCTACCTTTCTTTGCCCTGCTTTGTGACTCTGGAACGAGACTCTAAACCAGGGGTCCTCAAACTACGGCCTGCGGGCCACATGCGGCCCACCGAGGACATTTATCCAGCCCGCCAGGTGCCGCTGCCTGTCCTGCTTAGCAGCCGACTCGTCCCGGGCCCGCAGTGCGCATAGGAATTTGTTCATAGTTTTTTTTTAAACTATAGTCTGGCCTTCCAATGGTCTGAGGGACAGTGAACTGGCCCCCTGTTTAAAAAGTTTGAGGACCCCTGCTAAACATTTCTCCTTCACCACCTTAAGAGACGGCAATGGAGTAACCCTGTAAGGTGGTAGCAGCAGACACTTCCCTTCCAGCTTCTGGCCCTCCATTATTATTGTTATCTACACTAATAAAAGAGAAACATGCAAATTGACCACACCTCTGCTACACCCACAAGCTACGCCCACCAGCCAATCAGGAGCGAGTATGCAAATTAACCCAACTAAGATGGAGGCGGCCAGGGAGCTGGAGCGAGCAGGAGGCTTGGGTTGCCCCCAGCAATGGAGGAAGCCAAGCTTCCTGCCCACCCTGGCTGGTCCTGGCCTCCACTCAAGGCTACCAAGTTTCAATTATAGAAGATAAATAAATCCCAGATACTTGCTTCCAGCTGGCCCTGGCCTTCACTCAAGGAGGCGCTGGAAAAAAAAAAGAAAAGGAAAGGAAAAAAGGAGCTTGGGTCGCCAGGGGGTGATCAGGCCAGGATGGGATGGCAGTTGTGGGTGATCAGGCTGTGGGGGGCGGGGCTGTTGGGGGTAAGCAGACCAGCAGGGGGGCCAGTTGGGGGCAAGCAGGCCATCAGTGGGGGTCAGTTGGAGGTGATCAGGACAGCAGGGGGGGGGCAGTTTGGAGTGAGCAGGCCAGCAGGGAGGCAGTTGGGGTTGAGCAGGCTGGCACAGGGAGCATTTGGGGGTGAGCAGGCTGGCGGGGGGGGGGGGGGCATTTGGGGTCGAGCAAGCCGGCAGCGGCAGACAGTTGGGGGTGAGCAGGCCGGCAGGCAGAGTGGTTGGGGCAATTAGGCAGGCAGGCAGGCAGGTGAGCGGTTAGGAGCCAGCAGTCCTGGATTGCGAGAGGGATGTCCGACTGCCGGTTTAGCACCAATCCCTGTAAACTGGTAGTAGGACATCCTTCGAGGGGTCCCAGATTGGAGAGGGTGCAGGCCGGGCTGAGGGACACCTCGCCTTCGACCCCAAGTGCACAAATTTCATGCACTGGGCCACTAGTTCAACATGAAAGCCCAAGGGCTTTGGAAGGAGATAGGCTCCAGTTGTGGCCTCAGGTCCCAGTCTCCCCTGACAGTGGTCACTTCTACAGACCACGTAGCCATGGTAGACATGCCCTTTCTGAAGACGTCTGTTTCCGAATTTTAGGAAGAAGAGCTCTCTCCCATGGGTTCTTGCTTCCACATCCTAAAAGGAGAAACTACTCTTTGCACCTGCTACTGCTTGGACCCTTAGACTGAGAGCTCTTTTACTCCATTGAATAGTTAACCACTCCTTCTCTTCTTCTGCTTAACAATTCACCATATTCAATTTTCAAACAACCAGTATAGTTCTGTCTCTTAACTGAACTCAGACTACAATAAAGGATATTCATTGTACCGTGGATGTTACATTAAAATATACAGACACCCCAAATGGATTTCTCTCTCCTAACCCCCATTATTGATAGAGTCTAAACCTGTCACACTATTTCAAGCCTCTACATATAGCACATGCTTTTCCAGGGACAAAGGTATTCCAAAATAGTAGACAAATGATGCTCAGTGTCACCCAGGGAATGACTCCTCTTTCCCAACCCCTCCTGAAGACTTGGGCTTGCTCAAGATCCAAGATAATGTAATGTTTGTAAACATTCTTTCAAATTGACACACCGAGACTGCTAATGCATGTTCTTCCACGATAAAAAGTTAATGGTTAAGACAAGAATTGGGTTTCTTTCCTGCCTCTGACAGGACGCTTCCTGTGTAGTCAGTCAGTATCAGAAACAGCTATGCACTCCACAGGGAACACAGTGCCAAAAGAAATGCCCCAACACAAATATGTTGCAGCTGCTCCTGCTCTGGTTGATGCCTTGTTGCCACTAAATTCTAGCAGCTGTGCAACAGAACTTTCTGTGATGATGGAAATACTCCACATTCTGTCACACGGGTTACTGAGCACTTGAAATGTAGCTAATGTGACTCACGAATTGGATTTTTAATTTTATTTCGTTTTAGTTCATTTAAATTTTAAAAACCGCTTCCACAGTCTTGGACAACACAGTTCTAGAGCCCTTTTTTAAAAAAAAAAAAAATCAGGAACTTAAAGAATATACTATGTTTGCATGTTGGGAGTTTTCTGACATAGAAGTGGTGTTTGAAACCACGACCATGCAACTCATGCAATAGATCACTTACGTGTAGACAAAGGAATACAGGCACTTCAGTGTTAAAAGGTCAGAAGTAAAAAGAACTTGCAAGGAGCACTGGGAGGGAGCAAGCAGTAACGTAAGAGGAAAGCCAGGAAAGTATGGCTGAAAACAATTCAAGGAGGAGAGAGTCATTCGGCCATAAATGCTATTGATAGATCAAGTTGAAAAGTAAGGTATTATTTTTCTTTCCCACAATAGCGAACCCTCCAAAACTGAAGAACAAAAAACTGAAAGATACCACTGGGAGTTAATTTCCCAATGATAAAGGAAAACCAGAAGTTATACTACTGTTAGCTAGTATAGATATTTCATTCATCTTCATTACATATATGCTATTCCAGAACAAGACATCTTCCTTTTTAAGTCCACGTGAAACAGGGTTTCAGAGAGCACAACAATTCTCTTGGGCAGCATTAATTCTAAATGAAAACCTCTTAAGTTGTTTCACCAGCTGAGACTGCCTGAAACAATCAGTGTCTCCCATTCCACTGCCACGCTTTCCTCAGAAATGCAGGTGTGGCATCATTTTAAGGGAAAGATGGTTTAAAGAAGAGTTTCCAAAAAAGAATGGGCAAAATTGTCAACATTCACAAAGGACTTAGAGAAAAAGTTAGATCCGTGGACCGTGAGCTCCAGGACCGGAAGGGTTCACCTCCCACGAAGCAGGCGTTCAGTATTTGTCATTTAACTTTAGAAGAGTTGCATCTTACAGCGCGGAGGGGACCCTACAGAACACTGAGCGGAGAAGGACCGGCGAGCTCGCGGCACCCTCTCAGTGTATCAACACTCGGGTAGATAAGGCAACACTGGACGGCGCACAACTGCAAACCGGACCCTAAAGTTTAAAGGAAAACCCCCTGTCCTCCCGCCCGGGCTCACCTGCCTCCGGAGTGGGGAAAACGCGTGGCTCCGGAGCCTCAGACGGGGCGTCCCGCAAACCCCTCACTTCGTCGCCGGACAGTACCTGGGATGCAGGGTCCCCTGGCTAGGGAAGTAGGACCCGGGAGGGCGCGACGCGCTGGCTCAGGGTAGAGTCTCTGAGCAGCTGCAGCTACTGATTCCTCAGGTTCCCCCCAGCCGCCCGAGAATGCGCTTACTCCCCCGCCTCGTCGCTTAGCAACACTAGAAGCCGTCCAGTCTTCCGGACACGTCAATTCCTCCCACCCCTCCAGCGGGTGAATAGTTTTTTAAAAGATTTTGTTTCCGGGTCGAGGAGGGCTGTACACAGCGGAAGGTCTCTTTACCTCCCACATTTACCCTTGGGGTTGGATAAAGTCTCAGTTGCGCACGTGTGGATGATGTAGCTCAGGGGTCTGACGCTACTCCATCAATTTACACACGCCGTCCCTCCCACCATCTGCTGCCCAAACCATCCGCCGATCGCGGTTCTCCAATCACAGCGGCTTGCCCCGGGGGACTACTTTTCAACCTGCTAGAAGCGCAGAGAGAAGAGCGTGAGAAGTCTCTGTGGCCTCGGGAAGTGTAGTTCAACACCTGAAGAAATTCTGTTGAAGATTGCGCTGGAATCGGGGCAGCCTACACTACAGTTCCCAGAGGGCGCCGCGGTCGGGAGCGGAGCCTTTTCTCTCTCTTTCTCGGCGCTCGCTCTTCCCCATTCGGCCCCACCGTAGAGGTGACCTGACTCCCCAAGTCTCATTGTGCGGGTGCTGAAATTGTCCGCGCAGTTTCCAATCATGGTGAGTGTGGGCCCATAGATTTTGCCTTCATTCCCTTATGTGGGGATTCTTGCGCTTGAAGGACTTTTGGGGGATGGCTGTGCAAAGCACTGTCCTTCGCGCCCTTTGGAAAACCCCGACTCATGTTCTGAGTACTGTCGCAGTGACCCAGTAATTGGGAAGGGGTTGATTTCCAGCTGGGGCGGGGGTCCTTGGAAGGAGAAATCGCTGTCCTTGGGAAGGTGCAATCTCAGTCCTGCTGCATGGCGGGGGTACAAAAATATGAAGCTGTGGATTGTCTCCAAGCAAGAAATGGGGTTTGGTACTGGGAGGGGGTGGGGGGCTTCCTAACCTTTTTTTCTACTCTTATGCCCACAGTGTTTTTAAGGGCATTTGTCACAAAGCCCTTGAAAGCCGAAGGCCCTCGACTGTAAAGATAGTGTTTACCTGGTGCTCCAGATTATCATCTACGTTTTCGGGAGACGAGTTTCAGCCATATCTAATTTAATGTCATTTAAAACCTGCTCATTGATCCTTTGTAATACTGGGACGTGCTGCAGTGACAGCATCAGTAGCCAAATAACTGGTGCAGATATTCTTTACTGATATGTATGTTTTGAAATCTAGAGCTACTACTTTTAAATGTTACACAACTTAACCATCTTGTCATGAAGATCTGGATACGTAGGTTACCACACCTTGTCTCTGCTGAAAGGAGAAGGGGGGATGGTGAGAGAACTCTGACGTAGTAATGATCGGCCCGATGTTTGAAGGTGACATTTGACATCACACTGAAAATTGCTTCAGTACTTGTATTTATAGTTGAGACTGTTTTTCCTCCGTTATCACAAAATATTGAAATGGGTGGGGAGTGTGGGAAAATATTTGAATGGATTGGAAATTTTACAGAACCTGAAAATGCTATTGATAGACCAAGTTGAAAAGTAGGGACAGCTACTAATTCTCATTTAGACCTAGATTTCTTACTTATATCATCAAATAACATAATTAGTCACTTAAATAATGGTTCAGTGGTTCCTGACCTAATCTTGGCAAGAAAGCAGAGGTAATTATTATCAGAGAACTTCAGACTTTATAATTTTAAAATTGATGGAACCTTTCAAAGATCATTTTGACAAATCTCCCCACTTCAAATCTTAAAATTGAGTTTATTGAACCCCAAAGAGAATGTGATTTGCTCAAGGTCACACAAGAGTTTGCCTTCAAGGGTCTCACACTCTTTCCATTTTACCATATTGTGTCATACAGATACTTATCAAGTCATTCTGAAATTTGTTTTTAGTAGCTGAGGTTCTAGAATCTAGATGAAGGTGCAAGCTCATGCTGCAAATATAAACTAAAGTATGTTATCAGCATTTATATTACCTGATAGCTTTATTCCTTGCAATTCAGAATATTGGAACTCTAGAATTGGAAGGGAATTTGGAGATTATTTCTCTAATCTTAAAATATAGCCTGGTGAGGTCAAATGATTTTCCCAAGGTCACAGAGAGATCCTGAGTCCCCATTCTTGTGTTGATTTGCTATGCAGTAGATCAAGCCAGCCTCGCCCCTGGAAGGTCACTGAGCACCAGATAACACAGAGACCTCTGTGAGGACCAGTCCTCCTGTCCATTTGCCAAAATTGACAGCATATTCTCACATGGCTCAGAATCACCTTTCCTTCTCAGGAGAGAGTATGAACAATCACTGAGCTAGAAAAGAGCCATCTTTTGTAAGCTATTCAAAGCAAAAATTTTTTAAAGGAGAGAATTTTTTGCTTGCATTCCTCCGTTCCATAGGGAGTGACAGTAAGAATAAACTATATGAAGAAATTGGAATGATACTGTTAGTCTTTTATGTTACAGAAATATATATAAATTAGAAAGCAAAAGAGGAATACATGGGTCTTTGTAGAATAACAGAAGGAACACTTAAATTCAGGCTTTACAACTAAGACTTGAACACATGTGTAGACAGAGCCTGCATCTGGAGGAAGGTCATTAGTGCCCTGCCAAGAGCAAAGACATTTCTTCTTTGGATCTTGGCAGACTGCCCAGATATCTAAGCAAAGAATAGTAACCTGTCTTCACACTGTAACTTTGTGAAAAGTCAGCAGGAATCTCCCACCCTCCTGCTTTTCAACAGCAATGTTCCAAAGAGCAGAAAGAACCAAATGTGCAGTTTGTTCTTTCCCTTTTGATCATCAAACATTCAGACACTAACTAGGCTTCATGCTGCTCTTAACAAGATGGAATTACCTGCCTGTGAAAATAATTTGCTCAAAGATACAGAAGAAGGGAACTGCTGAGTTAGAATTACTAGCTGTTCATTAGTTGGCCACAGAGCCTTCACTAAGGACTGTGATACTGTGAACACATCTTTGTAATAGCTAAAATTAATACCTAAAATTGATTGCATCATTCTGTTATAACCATCTGCCTGACTTTCTGGGAGATTAAGCTTTACAGATAGTGATATTCACTTCCCCCTCATTTCTTATCCCAACTTGCTTTGCAATGAAGTAGCATGTGTTTATAGTTTTCTTAATTCTTATTTTCATTCAGTCAAAAAATATTTGTTGAGCACTCTATGGACTGCAAATTTGAGTCCCAGGTGGACTGCTTTCAGTTCACAGTCTGAAATGGACTGGTGTGGGGGGTGGAGGTGGTTCACAGTCTAGTAGAAAATAACAGTCATGTAAATGGGAAAACACGGGCTGTAAGAATCCTTAAAGGAAAATTCTGTGGTGACAGAGACCTATAATTATAGTTCTTGCTACACACTGTTATTAATGCTTTGTATGTTAATTCTTAACCCTTACAACTACCTTATTTGTTAAGCAGCTGCTATTATTTCCTCCATTTCACTGTAGGGAAACTGAATACAGAGAGGTTAAGTAACTTGCCAGGAACATAACGATACACCTAATGAGTTGTGGCGTCAGGATTTGAATCCAGAAGTCTGGTCTAAAGGCCATCTCTTTACTACAATCTACTGCCTCTCTAACCCTCTGGCCTAAAATAGTACCAGGTACATAATAGAGGTTCAGTGATATATTGCTTAATAAATGAAGTGAGAACAGTTTATCCATTGATTTATAAGACTATATATATATCATTGGAACTAGTGACCTAAAATAATTTTGCTAACTATACCAGGGACTATGGTAGTCACTACGTTTCCAACTTTCTCAATGCTGTATTCAAAGTATATAGTAATAAAATATCTTAAATACTTTTTTGAAGCATGTTAGGTTTGCTTCCAAACAATTATTTTACAGTTCCAAGTTTTTGGTAGTAATTTTACAAGATCCAGCTATTCCTTCAGTAATTGTGTTCCAGCTGTGTTCAGGGCATTGTTCTAGGTAGTTGGAATACAGCAATAAATAAAATAGACAAGGCCCCTGTCATTAAGGAGTTTGCATTCTAAAAAGGGAAGAGGAGTAATTTCTTCTATTCCCTTTTTTCACCTACTCCAAGTGGAGAAGGGGAAATGACAAAATTAAAAGCATGTAAAGGCCATATTATAGAAAGTAACCATATACAATGTTCTTTATAAACCTAAAGTCTACTTGGGAACAAAGATGTGTATTTGTATTAAAATTTGTTTATTTGGGGAATTATCGTATTCTATATTTAGAGATATGGATGGAGAAGAGACACGGGAAGTCAGGGAGAAACCTCCATAGTTTTCTCCTTTTTTTCCATTCCCATCCTGGTCTCATGTTTGAGGAAGAAATTGCACTCACAGTCTGCTATGATGAGATTCATTTCTCTACAACTTAGCACATATTTCCTGACCTTCAGAGGTTAGGGTTGGAAAGTTAGAAAGATTCTTCAAGGTGGTAGTCTCCTTCCATCCCAGAGGCATGTCTCCTCTGGAAGAGGGAATTCTAAATATTAAAAACAAAAAGTCCAATGCTTCTATCCTGGTCAGTTCAGTAGGCCACTTCTCTCATACAAGTAGCAACAGAGGTGTCACAGTAGACGTCCATTTACCTAGCATTGTCAAAGGAATAGTCCACTTGATTGAACTTTCCATCTACTTAAACTTACCTATTGTTCCCAAACATTTTTGTTTAGCTCTTTTTACTATTTCTCGTTTTAATTCTCTGAGCTTAACTTATTTTCATGACTTGGGATCATCACTTTGAATATTAGTTGTTTTTGTACACATGTCCCTATTTGTTTGGGGTCTGTTGAGATCTATAAAGCAACTTCTCTCTATTGTAACTGGTGTGCTCTTTGTACTTTTCTCCCTTTTAAAATTCATCTCCCTTTGGAATCAGGTTGTCAACTGTCACTACATGTTGCTGTTGTTATAATTCAGATGTTATTATTTTCTCAAAAAATAAAGGCTTATTTTTCCTCCACCAAGCAGTTAAGTTGAATCATGATTAATAATTTTATTAAAACTTTTAGGCTCGTTGTGATTGGAAAATTTTAGCCACTGTCTCTCCTTTTCCTGGTGTAAAAGATGCTGTTGAGTAGATGGCAGTGGGGAGCTATTTACATAAGAGGATTTGTAAGGTTCTAATGGCCACCAGGGTTTGTATCACCACATAATGCACTTCAACATTGGTAGGCCTATTTTAGTGGTAAAATGTCCTTTAGAAAATGGATGAGATTACATAAGTAAATCCAATATCACAGTAAGAGTTAAATGATGCCACATAAATATGCAGCCAAAGGACACAGGTTCAAGAAGTTGCTTAGCTAATTTGTGCACACTGTATTTCCTGGGACAGGTCTGGGATAAGTTAGTTTTCTACTAATCCTCACGCAAAGAGACTTTAAAATTTTGCATTAGCTTTTAAAGTATGTTGTTGTCTTACTATAGAGAAACTCCTGAATATCTTTAGGGTAAAATAGCACTTTTTAATAAGATGTTAATGGGTCTCTTTCATTACAGCCTGAACCCGTCAGAGTCCTTGTGACTGGAGCAGCTGGTCAAATCGCATATTCACTGCTGTACAGTATCGGAAATGGATCTGTCTTTGGTAAAGACCAGGTAGGGGCAACTGCCTATAAATCTTAAACTAAAAAGATTGTCAATAAAGCCCTGCATTTAGTGCACAGAAAGTTTTAAATGGTGAAGGAATGGGTAATCCCAATTAATGTACTAGGCACACTGCTATAAATGTGTATTTATACATTCTAAAGTGTTCGTTTATCCATTTTCTTCATCCATGGATAGTGAATTCTTCCTTCATGCCAAATATTGTACTTAGCTTTCCATGAACTCAAATCAGATCTACAGATCCAGGTGCCATGTCACTTCAGTTTGATATTTCTTCCATGTATCTCTCCTTTAAAATTCAGTATTAGTGATTCCTCTTACTATGTCTGTTAGCAACCATTGCTGGTTTCATAGCATTCCTTTTTCCAAAAGTGGCATCACGCCAGATACCTGACCTAAAATAAGTATGACTAATTAGTGGGAATTATACACATATACACAACAAATAAGCAAACATTTTTAAAAAGTCTTTTTTTGTGACTAAATGACAAAACCTACACTGACAGATACTGAACTTGCTATTTATTTGACAGCCTATAATTCTTGTGCTGTTGGATATCACTCCCATGATGGGTGTCCTGGATGGTGTCCTAATGGAACTGCAAGACTGTGCCCTTCCCCTCCTGAAAGGTACGTTAGAGAGTGGAAGAGAGAGGGATTTTTTTAGTATTTTATGTCTTTCAAAAACTAGATTTCAGATTTTTGTTAACCTGTCAATTAGAAATTATTTCATAAATGTAGTTTGGTTTTGTTCTAAAATTTCAACTACTTGGTAAGATGTATACCAAAAATAAGTATAATTATATACCAAGAGTAAATAAGGGTAAAAGCGAGAAATAACCAGTGTAAAGTAAAAGACTATACTTTTATCCACCATACTTATATATAACTTACTAGAGGCCCGCTGCACGAAATTCGTGCAAGAGTAGGCCTTCCTTCCCCCAGCTGCTGGCTTCCCTCTGGCACCTGGGACCCGGGCTTCCCTCCGGCCACCAGCAGGCACCCAGGACCCAGGCTTCCCTTTTAGCCCCAGCTTCATCCGGAAGGACGTCCAATCTAACTAGCATATTATACTTTTATTATTATAGATTTTACTAATTAAGTATAGTATTGCACAAGCGTTGTACACCTGAAATTGTCTACACTGTGTTGTCATTTAAAGTCTATTTAAATGGTAATAGTAGCATCCTGTAATGGAAAACTTTTTTAACTGTGTCTTCCAGAGCCATATGCTGCTATGTGGCTGGAAATGGGTTGATCCATCATATATAGATAGTCCCATCCCATCTGCCAATCATCTGATGAGATATAGTATAAATTGTTATAATCATCTCCTGCATAATTTGAAAAAATCCACCAGGACTCTGACTAAGAGCCTTTGAGAATCACTGAACTATTACATAAATGTAAGACAGAAATCTTCAATTTGATTGAAAGTTAAAATATTAGGTCAAGTTATAAACTAATTTGAATGTTTAGCTTTACCTTTATCATGATCTTTTTCTTTTGATGAGGATTTAATTAATAATACTCTTCTACAACTTTGCACAAAGCAAAATATATACCCAAGAAAGCCATGCTCAGAATTCATGCATATGGTCAATAAACATTTACTAGAAAGGATACTGCCATCTAAATCATTAGGTTGCACAATTATGTAAGAAGGTACATTACCCTACCCAAGCTATTCAGCTGGCTCCCTTTCCTCACCTGTTTCCAAATCAGCTTCCTCTGTTGGGTTTTTCCCCACTTTTATCCTTTTCTCTGATGAGTTAGTTCCCTCTGCTCTCTAATGGACCCAGGTTACAGTCAGCTTGTCTTTGCTCAACTGTGAGTATGACAGGAAGGGAAGGCTCAGCAAATAAAAATGTATGGCTGGGAAGAAGATGGATTTATTCTTCTCCAACTAGAGTTCATACATATACCTATTTGGGGGCTTCTTAGCAGCCTGACTGTGACAAGTGTTCAGTAATCTAAAAATGTATGCTTAATCCTGGTTGTCTTAGTCCATTTGGGCCGTTTTAACAAAAATACCATAGACTGAGAGGTTTATAAACAACAGAAACTTACTTCTCACAGCTCTGGAGGCTAGGAATTCAGAGAACAAAGAGCCATGTGATTGGGTGTCTGATGAGAGCCCAATTCTTGGATCATAGATGGCCATCTTCTCACCGCCCTGCATGGTGAAAGGGATGAGGCAGTGCTATGGACACTAATCCCATTCATGAGGGCTTCACCCTCATGACCTAATCACCTTCCAAAGGCCTCACCTCTTAATGTTATCACAAGGAGGGCTAGTTTCAACATAGGAATTTTGTGGAGGACACAAACATTCAGTCAATAACTCTAGTCATGATCTTTTTAATTACTTTTAATACTTAAAGTAATTTTAACTTACAGATTAGGTGAATTCATTTCTTTTTTGTGTGTTATTTGTGGTTATTAGCCTGAATAACAAATGTTGCCTTGAAAGTTATCATACTATACCTTTGTATCATAATTTTTGAAATTGAGATAATTATTGAAATAGGAAAATAAAATAAATATATTGACATTTCTGCTGATGTTATTGTTGAATTCTAAATTGTCTTTCTTAGGCCCCTAAAACTTCTTATCAATGTGACATGTAAAAGAAACATTTGCTACAAAGTGAAGTAGTTACTAGATAGATTCAATATGAAAAAGAAAACCTCAGACTTTGGTGTTTAAGTATTTGCATATTTATTGCCATGTTGTTCACAGATGTCATCGCAACGGATAAAGAAGAGGTTGCCTTCAAAGACCTGGATGTGGCTATTCTTGTGGGCTCCATGCCAAGAAGGGATGGCATGGAGAGGAAAGATTTACTCAAAGCTAATGTGAAAATCTTCAAATCCCAGGGTGCCGCCTTGGACAAATATGCCAAGAAGTCAGTTAAGGTGACCAGTGCAGTAGTATTTGACAGGGCTTTTCATTATTAGCATTTGAAACTTTCCTCTCAGCATTTAAGTTCAACAAAATTATTTGCTTCCCACCCCCAGACTGTGCAATAGCCAGTAAATACAGAAACAGAGTTTTGCTTGATAAGCTCTCCCTTTCTGGGTTTTCCTCTGATGGTGTAGAAGTCTATATTAGAGGTGCTTGAAAATATTTTGCCTATTTCTGTTACTTGTAACTTTAATATTAGTTTGTAAATCCACAAGGCACAGAACTTTCTGGTGCCTTTAAACTGTGTGGAAATATTAGTTCAGACATTTGGATTGTGTGTGATTGTAGAGGGAGGTGGTTAAAAGCTGCATTCTTAGCAACAGGAGATGGTGGCTTCTGAATGCTCAGATTTTCTCAGTTCAGTGATACACTTGTCTCGAGGAGTTGAGTATGACTTTGTTCTCTTTATGATCAAACTATTTTAGTTCCTAAATTTGTCTTGTTATTGCAAGAAAGCCTCCTTTTACCAAATGTCAGTGAACTAGAACTTAGTTGTCACAGCAGAACGCTTGCTGGTTAGAGGTTTTGTTGAT
Source organism: Plecotus auritus (assembly GCF_963455305.1). Taxonomy (NCBI): domain Eukaryota; kingdom Metazoa; phylum Chordata; class Mammalia; order Chiroptera; family Vespertilionidae; genus Plecotus; species Plecotus auritus. The sequence continues at coordinate 137,182,039 of NC_137782.1, read as the reverse complement.
TTTGATATACTTCTTCTGTATTCTGACTTCAGAGAAAGGTAAAAGAAATTTTAAGATTTTTAAAGTTGCAAGTTATAATATTCTATTATAATACTTCATAGACATCTGAATGTTTGCTTTCCGTAGACTTCATTTTAAATAAGTAACTTTCATTTTCTGTAATCATTAGCAGAAAATAATAGAGATGAGTTGAGTAGAAATCCAAAGGTCTTTTAGTAAGAAATTACAAGGTTATTTGTTTTGTTTTGTTTTTTAATTTAATTTATTGGGGTGACATTGGTTCATAAAATTTTAAGGTTGTTTGGATTGCTAAAATCCAGGCTGCTTGGAGTTGTAGTACTATTTGCACAGTAATCGCCCTTCAGCCAAGTGTGCTTTTTGGGGAAATACACGCTGATATGGAATACTTAGGGGCATAAAATACCATGTCTGCAGCTTACTCTCAAGTGGGCCAAAAATAAAAACACTAAGGGATGGGGGTGGGGTAAAGAGAGGGAGAGAAATGGAGCAAATTAGAGAACCTGGATAAAGGAGATGTGGAAGTTAGTCTCTTTAATATGCTTTCATCTTTTCTGTAAGTTTGATATTATTTCACAGTTTTGTTTTTTTAATTTTTTTTTTTAATTTCAGAGAGTAAGGGAGAGGGAGAGAGAAAAAGAAACATCGATGATGAGAGAGAATCATTGATCAACTGCCTCCTGCACACCCCCTACTGGGGATCAAGCCTGTAATCAAGGCATGTGCCCTGACCAGGAATCCAACCATGACCTCCTGGTTCATGGATCGATGCTCAACCACTGAGCCACACCAGCCAGGCCACCGTTTTTTAAAATGATCATTTCATTCGAGATTTTTAAAACTTAAAAGTCCATGTGTACATTTTCCTATACTGTATTGCAATTCATTGTATTCCATGTCTCCCCTATTGAAAAAAAAAAGCCTAAAATGCTTTCTCCTAAAGATTGATTCATTAGGTATAGAATGGATGGGACTTGGAAATCTGTATTTTGGCAAATATCTCTATTAATTCATAGGATTAGCAAGATTAAAAAACACTTTTCATTCATAAAGACAAATCATTGTCCCAAAGTAAACTGCTTGAGTAGAATTTCTTTCTTGTACTACTTTTATAAGAAGGAAATTTTTATCAATAAATCAAACTCGGAGATAGAGCCTTAGATTACTTTTTCTTTGTGGCAAGTAGATAAGTGCTGTCTATTTTGGCACAAAACAAAACAGAAAGACATGTACCTTAGATCTTGGACAGCAGCGCTACTTGAAAAGTGACATATATATAATGGTGGTTTTATTAAAGAAATGTTTTCAGTAGTCACAGTGTATCCTAACAAGGCGGGGCGGGGGGGGGGGGGGGAGTTTTTAGAAGGGAGGATAGAAACCTACAAGAAGCTAAACTGTTAACTACATATTTAGCTGGCACAAAATTGATACAAAGGCAACATGTTACGTGATTGTCAGTCATATGCTGAGACAGTTTGGTTAAGTGGTATATGGTCTGTAACTGCTGTGACGGTTTTTATCCTAGGTCATCGTGGTGGGAAACCCAGCCAATACCAACTGCCTGACTGCCTCTAAGTCGGCACCATCTATCCCCAAGGAGAACTTCAGTTGCTTGACTCGTTTGGATCATAACCGAGCTAAAGCTCAGGTAAGAATTAAAGTCTCATGAATGTTTAACTTTATAAAACCTTTTTCTCTCACTTTTTGTTTTTTAATATTTTTTAAATATATTTTTATTAATTTCAGAGAGGAAGGGAGAGGGAGAGAAAGATAGACACATCAGTGATGAGAGAGAATCATTAATCTGCTGCTCCTGTACACCCCCCACTGGGGAACGAGCCTGCAATCCAGGCATGTACCCTGACCGGGAATGGAACCGTGATCTCCTGGTTCATAGGTCGATGCTCAGCCACTGAGCCACAACTGACCAGGCTTTTCTCTCACTTTTAAAGGCGATGACGCTTAGTTTGTGCTTTTTTGTTGTTTTTTATTAGTAGGAAGCTATTCTAATTTGTTAGGGAGTCTTTAAATCTGGTATTATAAGGACCAGAGCTGAACTTCCTACTTAATTTTCTCAAGTATATCTCATTTGCTACCTATAATTAAAAATGTTTGCTAATGTTCTCTTAAAATGGTGGTTAAAAAGTATTCACTAGTATAGATAATTCACATGATGGTACATAATTTAGGGGTTTGTCTTTTTTTTGTCAGATATAAAATAAAAGACTTTAGCTTTATGTATTTGGGTGGTTCTGCTTCCTTTTTCCCTACAACCAAGCAATTAAATTCGGATTTTTAATTGTTAATTTTATATTCTCATTTTTAATTTATGTCTTTTTAATATTCTGTGTGTTTCCATAAAATTTCCTACTTTTCACTACTTAGCTAAGTTTTAATTACCATCATTTTTTCTTACCCCTTGGAGCCTTACATTATGCCAAGGGGTCAGTAACCTGGGTATTAACCATAGCTTTTTAAAAAATTAGAGGCCATGCCACTCACCTGTGCTGGTTTCCTGGGCTTTCCCAGATCTAGACAATCCTGGTGCCTAGAAGTCATGGCACTAAGGTCTAGTTCTGGGACATAAGCTCTTTCTCTTCCCCAGTCATTTTCTGACCATCCCTCCTTATCCACAGGTGTATGAATGTAGTCCTTTTTCTCCTAGAGAAGGCAACTTTGTTTAGTTTCAAGAAAACTATTTTTACCAAAAGATGATGTGAGGTCTGCTGTATGCTGAGAATTGATCTTTCAGACCAGTGAAAGAAAAGATAATTGTTAAACTTCTACTCCAAGCTGAATACTTTACATGTAATTTGCCATTTTATTCTTTTTAAAAAATTTATCTTTATTGTTGAAAGTATTATAGATGTTCCCTCTTTATCCCCAATGGGCCCCCCTCCACCCTGCCCCTACCCACCCCCTCGCAACCATTTAATTCTTATAGTAACCGTATGAAATATCCATTATTATCACTATTTTACAGATAAGAAACCTGAAGCCCAGGAAGGTCAGGGAACCTGCTTAAAGTCATATAGCTAATAAATGATGCCACCTAGATCTGCCTGAGTTCAAACTCTTATGTGTATTCTTACATAATGGGATCAAGTGACCTACATCAACTTACTAGCTCTGTCATCTTGAGAAAGTATATTCAAGCCGTAAAATGGAATAATGTATCTATCTCCAAGTAGTTATATGGGTAAAATGAGATAAGATCTATGTTAAGCCCTTATAGTGGTGCCTGTCACATTGTAAAACTCAATGAAGGTTGGCTGCTATTATTATTAATTTTTAGTATTAAGAGGGATATATGCAAGAGTTGAGAAGAGCCATACCTCAGAAATATCTCCCTGAATATTCCAGTTAATTTAGAAGGTTCTTGGATAACAAACTTAAATTGCAAATAATTCCTGAGCAGAGTTAGGCTGTGGGCTGGGTCTTTTTCCTTATTATTTAGCCAGAGTCTGGTGGCTGGGAAGGAATGGGAATTTGAGTGACTGGAGGCAGGGGATTTGGGTACTATAGAAACTGGCCCAAAAAAGTGGCATGGCCTCTAATTTGGGTCCTATAGAACATGTACTATTTCACAATTAAGGAAAAGATATGGGTGTTGCCATTGTAGATTCTGGATGGTTACTTAGTTTTGTTGCAGGAAGGAGAAAAAGGTAAAGTGACACCATCAACGAATTTCCCATCTTTGCTGTTTCACCTGAGGCCTTGATGGAGGCAGGCATTGGAAAATACTGCTTCCAGAGGTACTGCTAAGTGACACTTTGTCCCAGTGCCTGAAACCATTTTCCTTGGAGGGGTGGCAGTCTGAATGAGGAAAGAGGGAAGAAGAAGCTGTCTTATCCAACTTTAACTTTTGGCATGTGTTCAGCATGCCAGTCTGGCACAGTGACAACTTTCAGGAAGTTTTTGAAGAAGCAGTTTCTTCTTTAATCCAGTGACAAATAACAAACCCAAAGAGGAATTTTTCTTACGTGAATGGCTATTAGTCTTACATGATTTGTTTTGGAATTCAGAGGACTTAGCTACCCAGCAGTTGTTTATCACCTGCAGAACTCCCCTGTGTATTTGCAACCCAGAACTGCTTATGTGTCTGCTGACAAGGTACTCTGGCAGTGAAACCAGTTAGCTGGCATCAGGGGAAGAAAATTGCTAGGGCTGGAGAATTAGTCAAAAACTATTTAATAGATCTGTGTGGCAGGCACAAAAGTGTCTAAGGGAGCAAGAAACTGCTGTCCTGCATACTTGTTAATTCAAACCAGCTCTGACATGAATGATACTCAAATTTACATCTGCTAGGTGCCAAGTACTGGACTTTGCTGTCCTGACAGAGTAGATTAGCTCAAGAGATCAAAAGAACAAGAGGAGGCAGGCAGGCAGGCAAGGCAATAGGACAGAAGAAGAGGAGCCTCCTGTGGGGAGGAGAGGCCTAGAGAGGCAGTGTGTCTTCACTGTACTTCGGAGCAGCGGAAGCTGACATTCAACAGAATGTTCTGAGTTCTTGAGAATATACATCTTGGGTTACTTGCCCAGGTATAAATTTTCCTTTTCCTCTACAATGACTGCTAAATATAAATAGGGCAGTTCTTCCCAAATCCTTTCAGATCGTGGCACACAGAGAAAATGGTACTCATTGCATGTACTATTTCACAATATGGTGCACACTCTACCCCAACCACTAACCAGGTCAATACAGCTGGGTACCCCAGAAACCAGCCATCCATCTAATTCATGAAGACTGATATGATAGTTAATACTTGCAGAACTCTAGAAGAAGCAGGGTTTAGATCAGAAGTAATTTAAAAAGTAAAAAAATCCACAAGAATTTTAAGTTAATTCTTAAAATTATCTAACTATTTTAGGATTTAAGAAAACAGGCTCCTCGCACTGTGGCGGGTGGGGGGGGGTAGCTTAGTATTAGAGCATTGTCCTGATATGCCAAGGTTGTGGGTTCGATCCCCAGTCAGGGCACATATAAGAATCAACCAATGAGCCCGGCTAGAGTGGCTCAGTTGGTTGAGTGTTGTCCTATGCACCAAAAGGTTGCCGGTCAGGGCACATACCTGGGTTTTGGGTTCATTCCCTGGTTGGGGTATGTACGGAAGGTAACCAATTGGTGTCTCTCTCTCTCTCCCCCCTCTCCCCCCCCCCCCCCCACACCCTTCCTCCTTCCTCTCTGTCTCTAAAATCAATCAATTAAAAAATATTTTTAAAGCCCTAGCTGGTTTGACTCAGTGGATAGAGCGTTGGCCTACGGACTGAAGGGTTCAAGGGCACATGCCTGGTTGTGGGCTGGATCCCTAGTAGGGGGCATGCAGGAGGCAGCTGATCAGTGATTCTCTCTCATCATTGCTGTTTCTATCTCTCCCTCTCCCATCCTCTCTGAAATCAATAAAAATAGATTTAAAAAAACATTTTTTTTAAGCAGTCTTTACTTAGTTTAAGGGTCATAATGAAAGTAAAGACAATTTACTTCTTAGTAAATTAGTGTGAGATGAGTAAAGTCATTGCAAACGTTTTAGGTAATGGCCTTTTTCATCCTTATTTTTTTGTTTGGTTAATTGTGTTGTTTTTATTGTTTGTTTTTTACTTTTTAATTTTGAAATAATTATAGACTCAGAAGAAGTTGCAAAAATAGTACAGAGATTCCCATGTACCCATCATGGGCTTTCCTCAGTGGTGCCATCTTACATAACTAGAGCATTATCAAAGTAGGAAATTGACTAGACTCCACACATCACCGCTAACTAGAGTTACTCAGATTTCTGCAATGCTTACCTTTTTGTATGCCTTTATGAATGATTCTATGACATTTAATCATACACATAATTACTATAAATAACTACCATAGTCAAAACAGAACTGTCCCATCACCCACAAAAGAACTCCTAAAAACACAGAAAACCTCTTTATGCTGCTTATTATAGTTATACCCTCCCTCTCCTTTGCTAAGCCTGACATTTATCTGTTCTCCATCTCTGTAACTGTGTCGTTTTGAGAATGTTACAAAAATGGAATCATGGGGCAAGTAATCTTTTGAGATTAGCTTTTATTCTCTCAGTTTAATGCCTTTAATATCCATCCAAGTTGTTGTATGTTCCACTTACACTTATTTTTCCATTTACTCTGTTTCTTTCATTGTGTGGAGGTCCCATAGTTTGTTTAACTATTCTTCAAACAAAGACTTTGGGGTTGTTCCCAGTCTGGGACTATTACCATCCTTGTTTTTAAAATTTCTTTAAAATATGAGAGTGTTTTCCCTTTCTTATATAGTTAATGCTCAAAAGGAACTTTGATGCAGTGCTGCTTTTATTTAATATTCAAAAGCTGTGGACTCTGACACAACTGTTTTTTTTTTTCTCTCCCATGATTATAATAAGGAAAGAAAAATCACCCACAGCATCACCCTAACACATCAGCTTTTAAAAATTCTTTTTTGAAACATTTTCTGGTTGTTCATGAATTCTTCTGTCTAATTAGGAACAAATTATACATATAACTAACCATAATGTTTTTTCTGCATATTACCTTATCAGGCAAATCAAAAAGAATCAACTGGTTTTATTTTATTTAAATCTTTCAAAACATAACATTTAAACCCTTTCTGTGGCCACTGTGCTATATAATATAATTGATGTTCATGTAACCACAAGGCCTACAGGATTCTAAAGTGCTTTCCGAACTTACAACTAGAGATTGTTACATCTGTTATAATTTTAGCATTTTGTTATTTTAAACTCTTTCCTTCAGTTTCCTAGTCTGTAAAACCAGGACAGTCAGACTTTATTCATCTAAGTCCCTTCCAACTCTAAAATGTTCATATTTAGGAATATTTGAAAATTAGTTCATTTATATATAGTGTATAATAAAAATTTCACCCAAATAGAAACTTTCTAAAGACCTGATTGCTCAGAAGTGCTAAGGCAAGTCTCTAAGTAAGTAATAACAACAAAACTAGGGTCACATTTACATATTCAAGCAATATTCACCTCTTGCTTTGTGTTTTATATTTGATAAACCCACTATACTAATAAGTTAACCACAAACTGTATGATGCTCTCTACTCTAAAACAAACAGGTCACAGTTTGAGATGAAAAGCTGTGTCTAAGTAATGTATTTGTTTCTATTTAACTAGATTGCTCTTAAACTTGGTGTGACTTCTGAGGATGTAAAGAATGTCATTATCTGGGGAAACCATTCCTCAACTCAGTATCCAGATGTCAACCATGCCAAGGTGAAACTGCAAGGAAAAGAAGTTGGTGTTTATGAAGCTCTGAAAAATGACAGCTGGCTCAAGGGAGAATTCATCACAGTAAGAAAAATCGGGGAGCTTGCTTAACAGCCAAGCATAAAGAACTCTGAGAGACGCCACATTACTGACCTGAGGTTCTCCCGGGCTCGGGGGAGGGCGGGACACAAGGAGAGCAGGTCTTTTTCAGTTGTCTGATGACTGCACGCTTTGTTTTGGGGTCCTGCTATGCCAGTCATGATCCATTCTGACTAATCTGTTGTGTGGTAGCCAGCATTGATAGTCATCTGGTTATCTTTATACAGAGATCCAATTTTTTGTATGAAATACGGTAAACTCTCTGTGGAGGTTTGTAGTTTTCGCTTTTCTAAAAAGACTGGTACTTATAACTGCAATGGGTTAGTAAGGCCCACATTGGGTAGTTGCCTGATTTTAGAGGGGACACATTAAGCTACGGTTGCAGTCTCTCACCCCAGGATCGGTTTGGAATTGAGGAAAATGCTGCTGTCATGATCAAGTAACACTGCTGTCTTTGCCCATTCCACCCAGACTGTGCAGCAGCGTGGCGCTGCTGTCATCAAGGCTCGAAAACTGTCCAGTGCGATGTCTGCTGCGAAAGCCATCTGTGACCATATCAGGGACATCTGGTTTGGAACCCCAGAGGTGAGGACTCAGTGGTTTGCACAGGTCTTTCTTTCACTTTTGTCCTCTATTCTGTAATGTGAAAAGCACATAACCTTAGCAGTCAGGCAGGTTAGGTTCATATCCTGGCTGAGCTGTCCACTAGCTGAGAAACCCTGGGAAAGTTATCTAACCTTTCTGAGCTGTCTTGTCATCTTCTACATGGGTTGCGAGGGTTAAGTGAGAGGATATATATATGTACCTAGCACACATGGTAGGGGAGACATTTTTTCATCTTAAAGCCAATATTGGTCATAGTTTCATCATTTATGAAATGAGGATTTTGTTTCTTGGACCTACTTCACACATTGATTGGAAGAGTGGAACGAGATAATATCCAAGAAAGTTACCCTGTCATTGAAGTGCCTGGTGATGGTTCCTTATACAGTAATGAAGTTACGCATATAGTAAGAATGTGTCACCTGTTTTAATTTCATTAGTCCCTGTGTCAGTTGGTTATGTAAACTAGTTCCTAAGTACCATGAGAATGTAAAAATTGTTTTTTCAGGGAGAGTTCGTGTCCATGGGCATTATCTCTGACGGCAACTCCTACGGTGTCCCCGATGATCTGCTGTACTCGTTCCCTGTTACAATCAAGGTAAGGTATTTGGGGTTATTTCTCCCGTCCCCTACTAGGAAAGTAATTCTATGTTTTTATTAATCATTAGAGGCCCAATGCACAAAATTCATGCATGGGTAGGGTCCCTAGGCCTGGCAGGCAATCAGGGCCGATCTGTGGGGCGACTGTCCTGCAGAGGGAGGTGACTGGCGGCGGGGTGGGGGGGAGCAGCAAGTGGGCGGTGCCAGGCCAGCCACTTACCCGTCCTGCCCTTCCCCCCGCCCCCACCCCCCCCCCCCCACCTTGCCAGTTGCTTCCCTCTGCAGGGTGACTGGCAGGGTGATTAGGGGCCCCTGCTGGCACCCACCTTGGCTGGCCTGGGTCCTGCGGGCTGGGGGCAGCTCCTGCATTGAGAGTCTGCCCCCTGGTGGTCAGTGCACGCCATAGCGACTGGTCATTCCACCAGTCTTTCTGCTGTTTGGTCGATTTGCATATTAGGCTTTTATTATATAGGACTAGAGGCCCGGTGCACGAAATTCGTGCATGAGGGTGTGTGTCCCTTAGCCCAGCCTGCACCCTCTCCAGTCTGGGACCCCTCGAGGGATGTCCGACCGCCCGGTGGGATCGGGCCTAAACGGGCGGTCGGACATCCCTCTCACAATCCAGGACTGCTGGCTCCCAACGGCTCGCCTGCCTCTGCCTGATTACCCTTAACCACTTCTGCCTGCCAGCCTGATCACCCCCTAACCACGCCCCTGCCAGCCTGATCGACGCCTAACTGCTCCCAGCTGTTCTGATTGCCCCTAACTACCCTCCCCTGCCATCCTGGTCGCCCCTAACTGTCCTCTCCTGCAGGCCGGGTAGCCCCCACTGCCCTCCCCTTCTGGTCCAGTCACCCCTAACTGCCCTCCCTGCTGGCCTGATCGCCCACAACTGCCCTCCCCTGCAGGCCTGGCCCCCACCCCAACTGCCCTCCCCTGAAGGCCTGGTCCCCCACAACTGCCCTCCCCTGCAGGCCTGGGTCCCCCCTCAGCTGTCCTCCACTGCAGGCCTGGTTCCCCCCCCGCCCCCACCAACTGTCCCTCACTGCAGGCCTGGTCACCCCCAACTGCCCTCCCCTGCTGACCTGGTCTTCCCCAGCTGCCCTCCTCTGCCGGCCCTGTCACCCCTAACTGCCCTCCCTGTTTGCCTGATCGCCCACAACTACCCTCCCCTGCAGGCCTGGTCCCCCCAACTTCCCTTCCCTGCAGGCCTGGTCCCCCCAACTTCCCTCCCCTGCAGGCCTGGTCCCCCCTAACTGCCCTCCCTGCTTGCCTGATCGCCCACAACTGCCCTCCCCTGCAGGCCTGGTCCCCCCCAACTGCCCTCCCCTGCAGGCCTGGTCCCCCCAACTGCCCTCCCCTGCAGGCCTGGGTTTTTCCCCAACTGCCTTCCTTTGCCGGCCTGGTCACTCCAACTACCCTCCTCTGCTGGCCTGGTCACCCCTAACTGCCCACAACTGCCGTCCCCTGCAGGCCATCTTGTGGTGACCATCTTGTGTCTTGGAGTGACGGTCAATTTGCATATTACTCTTTTATTAGATAGGATGACATAATGTAGTCTAGAAAATTGTTCCTTTACTAAATTAGAAAATTTTCTCAGCCTTAAAGCCATATGAAGCACAACTTCAGATCAACAAAAGACTGAAATTAATCTGGAAAGCAAGATTCAACTCCTCCCACTAGACATATTTTGTTATGCCTCTAATATTGGATACCTACAAGTACTATCTCCTAAATGAAGCAAAAGTTCTTAGTATTGTTGCTGTTTATTATAATTATAAAATCATTAGTTTTTTTTTTTACTAATTAATCCTCATTTAAACAATTTTTTTCTACAGTCAGTAAGTTTTAAAATCAAGTGTTGAGTTTGTATCAAAATTATCTGTTAATTATCTGTTGAGTTTGATTGGCTTCTTTAGAATCAGACTTTAAAACAGATACTCTCTAGATTGAAGTTCAAACTAAGTTGTCACTTGCTGGAGGATCAGTTCTAGTGTAATTGTAAATCTCTTATTTGCAATTATTTTCAAACAGAATAAGACATGGAAGATTGTTGAAGGTCTCCCTGTTAATGATTTCTCACGTGAGAAGATGGATCTTACTGCAAAGGAACTATCAGAAGAAAAAGAAACTGCTTTTGAATTTCTTTCCTCTGCCTGACTAAACAGTCATATCAATGTTACTAGATACCCCAAAGCTAAAGAAGCTAAAAGTCATCTTTGATTCTAGTACCAAGTAATAATACTATACTTAAATCACTTGTGAAAAACAGCACATTTTAAAGATTGTGTGCTTCTCGGTACAAATTTGTGACGGTTTATTATCATGGTGTTAGTGTTGCAGCATTCTAAATAAAATATATATTCAAATGAAGATGATTCAGACTCTAATTTTTAGCTAATATTTTGTTTCTATTCATTCAGAAAACAAACTTGCATGTTTCCTAGCTTGCTGAAGGGGTTGTGATTTTTTTTTTTTTAAAGCCAGAGGAAGGCAGTAAAGATGGAAAATGTCACAAGGCAAGGCATAATTCTCTTACATTTAAATAGAATAGGAAAGTCAATCTTTGATAATGAATCAATCTACTCCAGAATATATTTTTCAACTTTACCTTTTTTAGCTAATTAAACACCAATTATATTTTTAAAAACTTAAAAATTAGTTCATGCTTTGTGTATAATTTGATTTTAACATTAGCTGTTAAATAGGTTGCAGATAATACTCTGTTAACAGTTTAATACCGTTGCATGAAATTACAAGAATCATTTTCATGATAGAAGAAAAAGGTAGTAAGTCTTCCCTTGAGCTTTCTCTAAAGCAGATAAGGAATCTTTTCATCTCATAACCGGTACCTGCCACAGGAATTTATGCTCGTGGGATTGTTCTCAATCTAAGCTCATTACTTGAAACATAGTGAGTGCTGTTTAAAAAAAAAGTATTTTTTTCACCCCAAAATCCATGAGGACAAGAATTGTCCATTTTTTGTCCTTGTATTTAACTTGTACATAATAGACAATATCAATCTCCCAGGGCCTAATATAGAGTGCTGTGTGGGTGCTCAAAAAATTGGTTGGATGTTATTTTAAATTACCTATATCTCATATTCCATATCTAGAAAAGAAAAAATGAGTGGAAAGTGTGTTTATAACTCCTATTAATTAGATGCATTAAAAATACAATTTCATATAGATTTCATTTAAAAATTTTATTTTCTCTCTCGGTTCAAAATACATTCTCCACACTCTGCTTATGACACTGGGACTGGGACTCTGCAAGCATTTATTTACCAGCCCCTCCCTGCTCCTTGTTAAAAGTCTGCCACTGAAGGATGCTAGAGGGGGATGAGGAGGCTGAGGAAGAACATGTACTTGCTCCTCTCCGTTGGCTTCCTCTATCATTACCTTCTCCACTTTTTATATAAACCAAAAGAGAAGAAAAGTTAAACATACCTTCAGAAGAGGAGTTAATTGGAAGCATAAAGATAAGGTAATTTCATGTAAAATTAAGAAAATGTTACATGAAGATACAATATAAGCTAAATTAAATTAACTCCAAAAAGGTGTTCATCTCTATTTTATTATCCGATTGGGTAAAATAGCCTATTAATTTCATTCTGTAGATTAATCTCACCAATCCTTCAAAATCAGGGATCACATACACAAATGAAATGGTAATACACTTTGGAGAGACCTGGTAGATGACTTACAGAAATGTGATTTCTCACCAACTGTGCTTTGTGTTGGAATCCTCATGTGAAATTTATTATCTGTTTATGCTCTTTACTTCTGTCACCGTAACTAAGAGAACAAAGCATCTTATTGCCTCCTCTCTAAAGAACAGAGTCCAGGCCCAGGGAATCATGCCCTTAAGCAGCATGAAGAAATGCTTGTGAAAAGCCAGGCCTTTCATGAGCATTTTACTAGAACTTGAAGAAATGACACATGGGTGAATTATAGGGCAAAGGATATTACATTTTTGAGCAATAAAGTTGGATTCAAAATGTTCCAGAAAAGGCACAATCTGAATAAAATAAACAGTAGGCTAATAAACCTTGGCCTATGCAGATCATGACCGCGGTAATAATGTCCTAAACAGAAAAAGATGGCCAGCGATGGCTTAAAAAAAAAAAGTGGATGTGTTTCCTTAATGATAAGCATAAAGAGAAAAACCCTATAACCATACTGCCAGTTAAATGGTTTTATGTAAAAATAACACATACATGTCAGAAAATCAATGAAATTGTGTTAAATGAAAACTAAAAACTGTCCTCCCAATGATAAACACTTTTGAAACATTTTTTTAATCCTTCCAGGAAGAATTGTACAGGGAAGAGATATACAGTGAAATTTCTTTTACTTATCTGAATCCCACCCACTTACACCCCATTTTTGTCTCCTTGATTACAGTACAGAAATATTCAGTATACAACCCAAGTATGTATGTATTGGGGTATTTGTAATCTTTTTGTACATAAATTATATTTAATACACTATTCTGCACTTTTCTATTCCCCCCCAATATATCTTTTTTTTTTTTTCTTTTAAATTTCCTAGCATCACTTCAATGCCTATCCTAATCTGGCCCCAAATGACACTTGCCAGCCCATCTTTAACTGCCCATTCCCTGTCCCCAATGTGCCTTCACTCGTGCTGCATTAAACTACTTGGACAGCTATTAATTTTCATGGTTACAGAACTTCATTTTGCTATTTTTAGTTCATGTAATGATCTCTATTTCTCTACAGTGCATTACAAATAGTCAATCTGTGCTTATTGATTAAGAGGGGAAATTCCAAAAATGTCTGTCCCACTATCTTAAGATTAGCTCTCCAACAGTAGATCTTAAGCTGAGGTTTCCTGAATTTGAGTGCATGTAACTTAATAGGGCAATGCTCCCAGGAGAAATCCCTAAGGAAGAGGAAAGACCAGGGGCAGAGAAGAGGAGGAAGCCAAGCAATGGTGCATCCAGCCAACATGACTCCAATCTGATCAAGTCAGGGACTACTGTCCTGAGGTGAGGGGCCCAGTGCTTTCATACTACCCAACCTCTCAGTCATGGGTTAAGGGAATGGGTGGTGGTTATTTCCAGACATCGACTCTGTGCTGCCAGCAAAGCAGCCTCCAGCAGCCCAGGCTCAGTCCTCCATAGAAGAACCCCAGGTGCTGACTTCGGGAAGCAAAAGAAAGCTTAAGGGAGTGGGAGTGTGGGTGCTAAAGGTATCTGGGCAGAGTATCATTGTTATTCATGCTACTCATCCACTTGGCCTTACTGAGTTCTGATGAAGCCCAGAGGAGCACTATTATTTTATGCTCAAGGGGAGAGGGCATTAAACCTGGTTCTGCACATGATTTATGTCTGCATGCTTTCCCACTCCTATTTCTTCTCTTGTTTTATGGCCCTGAGAATAAGCTTTTTTATTTATTTCAGTACTGAGCTGAATTCATGACATTACCTTTTTTCAGGCTTGGGATTGCCTTGATAATAATATTCTCAGACTTGAGCTGGGAAATTTCCAGAATAAAACCTCTCAGAGTCAATATTCTCCTGTTCAACAGAGAAATTAGTCAGTGCAAAGCACTGTGTGAGTCCCAGGTACACTGTTCAATTCTATCTTTGCTTAGCGTACTATAAACAGCACACTTTAAATTACAATACATTCTTGGAGGAAATAGTGCAATGTTAAGAAAGTAAGGGTGAGGATCCACTAAAATAGGAATGGTTCTTTAAGACCTTCTGTGGAGTTGATATTTCGGGCCTAGACCTAAAGAATAAGAGGAGAGAGGGGAAATTCCTTCTTTACCCCCACAAAGGAAATAAATGAAAAAGCACTTTGCTTGAAAAGAGCTCTTCCTCTTCCAGGAAAGAAAAGGCCAATAGGCCTGGAGCAAACTGTGGGGTGGGATAAAGGGGCTCAAAATGGAGTTGGGGAGGTAAGTGGAAACCACTTTGTGCTAAACTCTCACCTTATCCTGATACAAGATGAGAGTTTATTGGGACACAGCTTGCCTGCATTTTGGACCATCCAGAAACACACATGGTCCACACTTTGAAAAATAGTCTACAAAAAAATGACTGGTATTTTTTTTTGTGGGCTGTATTGACACTATTATAGCATCTTGAAGTTTTCATAAGGTTAATAATACCTACATAGGATTGTGGTACAATTAAATTAGATAATACTTACATAGGTGCTTGACACTTAGTAGGTGAAAAACAAATGTTAATCCTTTTTTGTTAACAGCAAAATGTCACCAGATATTTATTAGACCTTAGTCCTTCAGTTCAGCTAAGAAGGAGAGGGGGAAAGGGGCAGGCAGGAGAGGGAGAGAGAGAGAGAGAGAGAGAGAGAGAGGAGAGAGAGAGAGAGAGAGAGAGAGAGAGAGAGAGAGAGAGAGAACTGGGCCCTTCTCTTAAGGGCTTTAATCTGAGGTCTCAGGGGAGGATCTCAATAGAATATTCATCAGCTTTCCAGGTGTGTCTCCTAAGGGTGGTGGTCTCCACTGATTGGTCTGCACTAGGGCAGAGGATCATTAGTCATGCAGCTGGTCCTGATGTCAGCCATGGTGTGTCACCCCACCACCACCCTTTTCTGGGCCTGCAACTGAAACACAACTGAGGCCTAGATGTTATCTCTAGTTTGACCAAAACTCTGTCTCTGTGGTCAACAGACCTGAGGTCTTATTCCTAAGATTATTTTATGTGGGTCAGAACCTCATTTTCTTGAGGGCTTAATCCTTAAGGGAGTGGTCTTACAAGGTTTTGGATGGGAGTCATATGAGGCTTTTCTCTGGCCTCCTTGTTCCCCCTCTAAGGGGGTCTAAACCACATGACTAGCAACATGCTAGGGGAGGAAAGACCACCCTGGGGGTGAGGTCCCACCCTACAATACTTGTCCTCCCAGTTTTGCCTGTTGCTAGGCATGGGGGCTCTCTGTCCTGGTGACCTTCATACCTGGCCTCTCATTCCTACTCTGCTCATGCCCATCTAACTGCCTACTGTGTCATTTTCACTACTTACGTTGTGCTTAGTGAGAGAAGGAAATCGTTTGATCCATTGCTAAGGTACCAAACTAGTCTAGTGAAAATTTATAGATGTTTTTAACATGGAAAAGAAAGTCTAATTTCAGTACTTTATATATCCTTTACTCAATAGCTTACAATAGAATGTCAAAGAAAAATAATTTTAAGATTCTAGTGCCTTTGGTATTGCCAATAATGTTTATTAGTGGATAAGTTTTGCTTATCTTCAGTAAAAAGAGGCCATATTACTCTACTTCCTTCCCCTAGTATTACAATACAAATACGGTAGAAGGACTGTCCACAAGAAAGAACATCCAAGCCTATAGAAAAGTTTTGTAAGAGTTTGTTTTAGCCAAATTTTTGAGAACATGCCCAGAGCAAGGTCTCATCAGACTGAGAAAATGCTCTGGAACAGCGGTCGCCAGCCTTTCGGACCTCACGGACCACCAGTATTCCGCGGACCACTGGTTGGCAACCGCTGCTCTGGAAAATGGCAATTTTGAAGTCCCTTTTATGCACTTAGAATCAAAGAAGAAAACGTAAGGAAGATACAGGAAATCCACTGGTGGTAGATTAAGAAGGCAGCAGATAGCAAAGTGTGTGTGTGGGGGGGGGGCGGGGGGGGGAATTTCTAGGACTGGATAAAAAGCAAAATGAAGAAGCCCAAACTTCTTTTACATTGCTGGGTACAGAACAGTTGACAATTAGCATTTACAGTATATAGAGATGAAATGCAGGGGAAAAGATAATAATGAGGGGTTCTATGATCTCCATCTCTGGTAGTCATATGCTCTGGTGCCTGCAATTATGCCTTCCAGGGGTCTAGAAAAGAAAATCACTCTAATGTCTCAAAGGTATGTTATCCTGATGCATAAAAGCAATGGACAGGGCTCAGTTAAGGTAAAATTGACCTTTGCTAAGGAAGCTAGAGGCCTAGAATATAATTACTCTCTGACCTGTGTAGCTAGGAATTTGTGATCAGACTATCCTTTGTGGTTACTTTAGGTCACTGAACTCCTCAGGCCTGCCATGTCGCCTCCCCACTCCCACCCCCTCAGTCCATCAGGTTTATCACACAGCCCTTTTTTGTTCACAGTACTTAAACACAGCACCCTAAGCATAAAAGGAAAAAATATTATGAAGAAAAATATATACAAATAAGGATATTAGTGATACTGTGCCAAGAACTAAATGAAATTACAATCCATACATTCTCCAACATACCCAAAGAAAAGTGGGCTTGATTAAATGGGCAAACAAGTAAGGTTAGAAATGGATGCAACCCAGGAGCTTTTGCCGTGTCTCTGTTCTGCTGGTGGGTCCTCTTGTGCAGAACCGAGGGGCAACTAGTACTTCACTAGGGAAGAAATTTTTAAGAACTTTCAACTAAGCCATACAGAATAAATTCTTGCACATTAGGAAGAAAAAAAAATCTACACTGGTCATGCTTTTAAAACTCAATCAGATAATAATGAACCATGGTTTAATGTCTTTGTTGGAGGAATAATGTAGACCAGTTGCCTTTCAACTCAGCTATCAAACTCAAAAATGTTTCAGAATGATCTTGAACTTAGAGATGGAAAAGTAAGATTAAAATGATGACATGGTTCTTTCAGATGAAATTATTTATGTGTATATTGGAAAAATACAGATATCTTGAAACCACACCACTTTCAGGCAAGACAACATGAAAATAAAGAGGTGATTTGTTAAAATTCTTCCTCTGAACTATTTGTTGTCTCTTATGCTTTTTTTCATTTATTAAAAAAAATACATTTGCATTTTAGCTACTAAATCCTTGAGGATTAAGATAGATTTAAATGAAAGAGGAGCTTATGTAAATAGAACCACCTTTGAGTTAGAAATGGAACAATTTTCTTCTCTGCTCAGATACCAACATCCCGTTGAGAAGAAGATTCTCCAAAATGCTCAAGCAAGTGCTTAGAATAAAAACTTAGAATAAAAAGCCAGCATGGAGTGGAG
This sequence comes from Plecotus auritus, assembly GCF_963455305.1. Taxonomy (NCBI): domain Eukaryota; kingdom Metazoa; phylum Chordata; class Mammalia; order Chiroptera; family Vespertilionidae; genus Plecotus; species Plecotus auritus. The sequence goes on along the minus strand of NC_137782.1, from coordinate 137,164,479 downwards.
AACTGGGAAAGCGGGGAAGATGCTTGATTCCCTGAGGGGAAACTGCATCTTTGAATTTAATAGCTTAAGGGAGGTGCAATCTGCAACTTAGGTAGAAATGAACTTCATTGTGTTCCTTCAACACATTCAGTACAGTCAGGTGTAATCACTAATTTATTATTAAGAATTTAATTACCCAGGTGCCAGGCCTATTTTGTTTTCTTCCGAATTTATTTGCCACAAATGTAAATGATAAGTGATTATCCCCTATCTTCATCACTTAGTCTCTGATCACCAGGCATGCTGGAGCAATCTCTCTCCCAATATACCCTTGGGCTCTAGTTATCACAATTCTGCATGCCCTTCATTCACTTTTCCAAGCACAGGCACCACAGCCCTTTTTAAAACGTGTTACTCTTGATAAAAGAGGGATAATCATTAGGTTTTAAATAGGCTTTAAATTGTATGTTGTAAGGAGGGTCTGTTTCAACACTGATTCATGTTGAGAGGTAAAATTAAACAGACCACTATCAGCTATCCCAGGAGGAGTTTCTTTATCCTCTGATCCTCTTTCTTTCTTGACCAATGCGCATTTCCCCCAACCCATGTCCACCTGCTGACCATTTAGGGAATAAGAAAAAAGAATGAAGGACAGAGAAGAGTTTTAAGCTGATATCAGTATGCTGGGTCATAGGTAGCTCAGATCATCCACATAAATTACCCCCTACAGCTTCCTTTAAAAACAAAAACAAAAAACAAAACAAAACAAAACAAACAAACAAACAAAAAACAGAAGGAATTTCAAGGCTTTAAATGCCCATCCTTCTTTGCCTCCATTTATCCATATCCCTCCTACCCTTCAATACTTGGTTCAATTGTTACTATCTCTATAAATCTCCAAGCTGAAGTGATTCTTCCATCTCAAAACTTCCACAGATATTTTTAGTATAATTAACTCATGTGGCCACTAATCATGTTGCCTGGCCTCCCTTTGAACTCTGCTATTATTGTTTACTTTTCTACAGATTTATGTTCTATATCATTTGACCTTAAGCATCTGAGGGCAGTATCCATATCTTATATTCTCTAATGGCCTAGCACCATGCTTTATATCTAATGGACTTCAAAAATATTTTTTAATTGATTTTTTGAGAGAGAGAGGAAGGGAGGGAGCGGGAAAAAGAGAAACATTCTATCGGCTGCCTCCTGCAGGCCCTCTACTGGGAACTGAGCCTGAAACTGGGACATGTGCCCTGACTGGGGAATCAAACCAGCCACCTTTGGATGATGCCCAACTAACTGAACCACACCGGCCAGGCCCTAATGGACTTTTAATAATTATTATTGATTTTAATACAAGCACCATGGAACTGGTTCACATGAGAAGTCTAGGAATTCATTCAATACCACATTTGGTGAATATCTCCATAAGGGATAATGTTCTTGATTTGATCTTGATTACCCCATTTTGTTTTCTAGTCTCAAATCCTGAAATTTTTTCAGTTTCCCAGGAACAGGACTCCTAACAGACAATTTTAATTCAAAACACATAGCTCATACATATGTTCTTAACTTTCCTTAAGATTGTTATGATATAGAGTCATGATAGTCATGATATTTGGTAATTTGGTCAAGGAGCATTTAATGGACAACTTTTTACAGTCTAGTCAATGATTACATTAGACAGGCACAAAGAAACTGTCTGAAATCATAACTGTGATGTTTTATAGTTTGAATTAAAAAGGGGCTATGTAATACACATGACAAGGTCAGTGGGGCCACATGGCAGAACTGACTTGCTCAGTGAAAGTAACCACACAGGATGGTCTGATCACAGATTCCTAACCGGACAAGTGTGGTAAGCAAGGGAGCATCCCCAAAAGGAGCCACTCATACATGTCTGTGTCTTCCACAGTGCCAGGTTTATTAGGGGAGACCTCCCCAAAAAGCCAAAGGAGTCGCATGCAGGTTGTATATAGAGAGGGAGCTTATGTGATAGAAGCAAACGGAGCGAGCATCCCGTGCAAAGTCCCAGCCACTGATGAAGTCTACAGGTAGAGAGGCAGGCATGATCTCCAGCCAGGTGGGTGCAATGGCAGCATGTGTCTAGTGGAGTGGAAGTCAGACAGGGCTCCAAATGACCTGTGGTACCGCCAAGCTCTAATGTTGGGTGGTTGGAGCTCTGAGTTCTTTCTATCTCTTTTTTTAATACATTTTTATTTATTTCAGAGAGGAAGGGAGAGAGCAATAGAAATATCAATGTGAGAGAGACATATCGATTGGTTGCCTCCCACACGGGCCCCAACCAGGGCTGGGGATTGAGCCTGCAACCAAGGTACATGCCCTTCACCGATTCGAACCCTGGACTGTTCAGTCTGAGGGATGAAGCTCTATCCACCGAGCCAAACAGGCTAGGGCGGAGCTCTGAGTTCTTATAGCCCACCAGGTGTAGAGGTTTCACTCATATCAGTGTCCAGATGGAATCCTTATCTAAGTGTCCACAGTTGTAGTTTTGGGCACTCTGGGCCCTTTCTAAGGGCATTCCCATTATACACCATTACCCCAGTCTATACATAACACTTGACATAACTGTCATGGTTGATGGCTCCATATTGGATTGTCCAAGGTGTCAAAAAGTCCACTCCACTCTTGCTCTAAACAGCAAGTCAGCAGATAGTCATGCCCCAGGCCTCTAGCTTCCTTAGCAAAGATCAATTTTACTTTAAGTGAGCCCTGTCCATTGTTCTTATGCATCTAGGATAACATACCTTTGAATGTCACAGTAATTTTTTCAGACCCCACAAAGGCACAACCGCAGGCACCAGAGCATAAGATCACCAGAGCTTGGTTCTTTAAAAAGATAAACAAAATTAACAAATCTTTAACCAGACTCATCAAGAGAAAAGGAGAGAGGACCCAAATGATTAAAACCAGAAATGAAAGAGAAGTAACAACTGATGCTGCAGAAGTACAAAGGATTTTAAGAAAACATTGCAAACAACTATATGCCAACAAATTGGACAATCTGCATGAAATGGATACATTCCTAGAAACATACAGTCTTCCAAAACAGAATCAGGAAGAATTAAAAATACCCACAAACCAACTGACATGATACAATACATAAACAAAATGAAAGATAAAAATCATGTGATGATATCAATAGATGCAGAAAAGACATTTGATAAAATCCAGCACCCATTTATGATTTTTAAAAAAAATCTCAGCAAAGTGGGAATAGAGGGAACATACCTCAACGTAATAAAGGTCATATATGACAACCCCACAGCCAACATATTCAATGGGCAAAAAATAAAAGTGTTTACCTTAAGATCAGGAACAAGACAGGGATGTATGCTTTCACCACTATTTTTCAACATAGTACTAGAAGTCCTAGCCACAGCAATCAGACAAGAAGCAGAAATAAAAGGCAACCAAATTGGAAAGGAAGAAGTAAAACTATCATTGTTTACAGATGACATAATACTGCATACAGAGAACCCTAAAGATTCCACCAAAAAACTACTAGAAGTGATCAATGAATTCAGTAAAGTAGCAGGGTAAAAAATAAATATCCGGAAAGCAGTAATATTTTAAAATGAGTTTTTTTAAAATTGATTTTTAGAGAGAGAGGGAGGGTGAGGGATAAAGAGAGAGAAATATCGATAAGAGAGAAATATCATCAATCTGCTGCCTCCTGCATGGCCCCCACTGGGGATCAAGCCCACAACACTGGCATGTACCCCACCCAGGAATCGAACTGGCGACCTCTTGATTCTTGGGTCGACGCTCAACCACTGAGCCACAATGGCTGGGCTAAGTTACATTTTTATACACTAATGAGAAACTAAGAAAAAAATTCCATTTACAATTGCATAAAAAAACACACCTAGGAATAAATTTAACCAAGGATGTAAAAGACTTGTACTCAGAAAATTATAAGACATTGAAGATATTGAAGAAGATACAAATAAGTGAAAGCATATACTGTGTTCATGGATAGGAAGAATTAACATCATTAAATTGTCCATACTATCCAAAGCAATCTATAGATTCAATGCAATTTTTTTCAATATACTAATGGTTTTTTTCACAGAACTGGAACAAATATTTTTAAAGTTTATATGGTGATCCGAACCAAGATGGCGGCATAAGTAAACACCAAAACTGCTGCCTCGCACAACAATTTCAAAACTACAACTAAAAGACAAAACATCTACCACCCAGAACCACAGGAAAGCTGGCTGAGTGGAAGTTCTACAACTAGAAGGAAAGAGAAAAGAGCATTGAGACGTGCACAAGCACTGAAAAGCTGAGGTACGGAGGTGCGTGAATCAGGCTGGCCGTGGGCGACTGGGTGCATTGCTTTTTTCAACCCGAAGGGAGACAAGCTCCCAATTACTCTGAACTCCAGTCTCTGGGGAGACCTTGGGGACCCAAACTCCTACGGGGAGAAGCTGGACTGTCTGCCATCGGGTCGGAAAGTGAGGGTGGCTTTCTTGCAGAGGTGCGCGCAGCAATCATTGTTTACTGCGCTGGGGTGCGGGAAGTGGGGACTTGGAAACGTGGAGATGCAGAGACGGCTGACTGGCAGCCATTGCTGTATGCCACGCCCTAGCCTAGTGACTCCCTGAGACCCCGCCCTGCACAATCTACAAACCCACCCAAGCTCCAAGCAGCAGCTTTTGCATATAAATGGTCTGCCCTATCGCAGCTTAACCTAACAAACTGCAGCTCTGGTCAGACAGCTCCAAAACCTCCAAACCCCAAGCAAAGAGGAGAAAACTGTAGTTCTCGCTGTAGCTTCTGCTGGGTGGCCTCAGACAGTAGCTGACCTGCACCCCATTGGAGATCCAGAAGCTAGTGTATCTAGTAGTCAGTGTGAGACGACACCAGATTTCAACTACTCACATCCCTAAGTGACACATTCAAGAGGCAGACTCAGTGAGCACCAAAGCCCCACTGAAGCAAGTCCTGCCCCATAAGCATGTCTCCAGCACAGCAGTTCTTCCATTATAGACACAGCGGGTCCTCACAGCCAATTGGCCTGGAGGTCAATTCCTCCCAGTGATACCAATAGCAATCAAGGCTTAACTACACCAAGACTTTGCACTCAGCCCACAAAGGGGTGCACCAAGAGTGTTCACCGCAGGTGATAGGCTGAACCACTGGTCACCTACCACAGAAAACCACTCCATCAACACAGAGAAGCAGCAAAATGCGGAGACAAAGAAACATTTCACGAATGAAAGAAATGGAGGAAAGCAAACTACTGGACATAGAGGTCAAAACCACATTTATAAGGTTACTCACGAATCTTCTAAAAACCGCCAAGAAACTTGATGAGACCTCCGAGGAGCTTAGTGAGACCTTCAAGGACCTTAATGAGAATGCCAAAAAAATGGAAAAGGACCAGTCAGAAATTAAGCTTACACTGTCTGAAATAAAGAATATACAGAAATTCAACTGTAGATCAAAGGACCCCAAGAATCAAACCAAAGATTTGAAATATGAGGAAACAAAAAACACCCAACCAGAAAGACAAAAAGAAAAAAGAATCCAAAAATATGAAGATAGTGTAAGGAGCCTCTGGGACAACTTTAAGCATACCAACATAAGAATTATGGGGGAAAAAAAACAAAATTATGGGGGTGCCAGAAGAAGAGAGAGAGCAAAATATTGAAAACATATTAGAAGAAATAATGACAGAAAACTTTCCCTACCTGGTGAAAGAAATAGACTTACAAGTCCAGGAAGCGCAGAGAACCCCAAACAAGAGGAATCCAAAGAGGACCACACCAAGACACATCATAATTAAAATGCCAAGGGCAAAAGACAAAGAGAGAATCTTGAAACCAGCAAGAGAAAAACAGTTAGTTACCTACAAGGGGGTACCCATACAACTGTCAGCTGATTTCTCAACAGAAACTATGCAGGCCAGAAGGGAGTGGCAAGAAATATTCAAAGTGATGAACAGCGAGAACCTACAACCAAGATTACTCTACCCAGCAAAGCTCTCATTCAGAATTGAAGGTCAGATAAAGAGCTTCACAGACAAGAAAAAGCTAAAGGAGTTCATCACCACCAAACCAGGATTACATGAAATGCTGAAGGGTATTCTTTAAGAAGAGGAAGAAGAAGAAAAAGGTAAAGATAAAAATTATGAACAACAAAAAGACAACAAATACATACCTACCAACAAGTGAATCTAAAAATCAAGTGAATAAAAAATCTGAAGAACAGAATGGACTGGTGAATATAATAGAATCAGGGACATAGAAAGGGAGTGGACTGACAATTCTCAGGGGGAAGGGGTGTGAGGGGTGTGGGAAGAGATTGGACAAAAATTTTACACCTATGGATGAAGACAGTGCGGGGGGGTAAGGGCATGGGGTGGGGTGGGGAATCAGGTGGAGGGGAGCTATGGGGGGGAAAAAAAGAGGATCACCTGTAATAATCAGAACAATAAAGATTTATTTAAAAAAAAATAAAGGGACTTGATAGAAAAAAAAGTAAAATAAATTAAAAATAAATAAATAAAAAATAAAATAAAATTTATATGGAACCACAAAAGACCCTGACTAGCCACAGCAATATTGAGAAAGAATAACAAAGTTGTAGGAATCACACAAGGCCATAGGAATCAAAAGAGCATGATACTGGCACAAAAACACATAAATCAATGGAATACAATACAGTGCCCAGAAATAAACCCACATATTTATGACAAATAAGGCAAAAAACATACAATGGGGTAAAGACAATCTATTCAATAAATTGTGTTGGGAAAATTAGACAGATACATACAATAAAATAAAACTAGACCATCTTGTATCATACACAAGAATAAACTAAAAATGGATTAAAGACTTAAATGTAAGACTCAAAACTATAAAAATCTTAGAAGAAAACATCGGCAGTAAAATCTCGGACATTTCTTGTAGCAATATTTTTTTCTGATATATCTCCTTGGGCAAGGGAAACAAAATTTAAAAAATAAACAAATGGTACTACATCAAACTAAAAAGATTTTGCACAGCAAGAAAAACAACAAAAAACTACCAACAAAATGATAAGACAACTCACTGAATCAGAGAACATATTCACCAATGATACATCTGATAAGGGGTTAATATCCAAAATTTATAAGGAACTTTTACAACTCAACACCAAGAAAACAAACAATCCAATTTAAAAAATGGGCAAAGGACCTGAATAGACACTTCTCTAAAGAGGACATACAGATTGCCAAGAGACATGAAAAGATGTTCAATGTCACTAATCCTCAGCAAGATGCAAATTAAAATCACAATGAGATATCACCTCACACCTGTCAAAATGGCTGCTTCAACCTTCTGCCTTCCTTGTATTTTCTGTCCAGAGGATCGTTAAATGTGACATGAGCACCAGGCACAGAGCGATTGTGAACACAAATGGCGGGAGAAAAAAGTGATCCCTGCGAGAAGATGGCCTTATATATCCCAGAAGCCAACAACCTGGAAATGTCAACAGTTGTAGACAAATAAAAATATCTTAATAGGCCTACTCTCTTTAGCTAAAAGAGCAGGAAAGGGGCAGCCTAGCAAGAAAAAACCTCCGAGGCACTAATTGCTCTATGCATTTCACATGTTTTCCTGTTTGGTAGCTGCTAGGATTCAGTTGCTATTTGAGACCCAAATGCAACACTTACTTTTTTTTCCTTTTATAGTATTTTTTAAAATTGAGATATATCTCATAAACATAAAATTCACTATTTTAAAGTGCACACCAGCCAGGCTGGCATGGCTCAGTGGTTGAGCATCAACCTATGAAACAGGAGGTCGTAGTTCGATTCCCGGTCAGGGCAGATGCCTGGGTTGCAAGCTCGATCCCCAGTAGTGGGTGTGCAGGAGGCAGTGGATCAACGATTCTCTCTCATCATTGATGTTTATATCTCTCTCTCCTTCTTCCTTCCTCTCTGAAATCAATAAAAATATTTGTAAAAAGTAAAATAAAATAATAAATAAAGAGAACACCAGTATATTCACCAATTGCAACAATCACCACTATCTAATCCTAGAATATTTCCATCACCCCAGAAAAGATACCCCATACCTATTAGCAGTTAGCCCCTATTCTCTCTTCTCTGCATTCTTGTAACCCTTAATGTTTCTACAGATTTGCCTATTCTGCCTATTCATATAAATGGAATCATACAATCCGTGATCTTTTGTGTCTGACTCCTTTCACTTAGCATGTTTTTAAAGTTCATTCATGTTGTTGAATGTAATACTAGTATTTTGTTCTTTTACATATACACCCAATATTTGTATTTGGTGTATATGCAACATTTTGCTTATTCATTCATCAGTTGATTGACATTTAAGGTTTCTCTTTCTATCTTTTGGCTACTGTGAATAGTACTGCTATGAACATTTGTGTACAAGTTTTTATGAGAATACTAGAGGCCCAGTGCATGAATTCATGCATGGGTGGGATCCCTCGGCCAGCCATGGGGAAGGACTGCTGGAGGTTGGCTGGCCCGGGCCACGGGAGGTTGGCTGTGGGAGCATACTGACCACCAGGGGGCAGCTCCTGCATTGAGCGTCTCCCCTAATGGTAGTCAGTGAGTGTCATAGCAACCGATTGGTTGTTAGGTCACTTGGGCTTTTATTTATATAGACTAGAGGCCCGATGCACGAAATTCATGCAAGAGTAGGCCTTCCTTCCCCCAGCTGCTGGCACCAGCTTCCCTCTGGCACTCGGGACCTGGGCTTTCCTCCAGCCGCTGGCCGGCATCTGGGACCCGGGCTTCTCTCACAGCCCTGGCTTCGTCCGGAAGGTCGTCCTGAAGGATGTCTGGCCTAATTAGCATATTATGCTTTCATTATTATAGATATGTTTTCAATTCTCTCAGATATATACCTAGGAATGAAATTGCTGGGCCATATAATAACTCTTAAATTTTCTGAAGAACTGACAAACCGTTTTCCAAAGAAATTCTGGATAATCACTCCCCTTATTGCCCAGACTAGTAACTTGATTTTTTTTTAAAAAAAGAAACAATTTAATCTGGCATTCTGACTGCCTTTCCCAGAAAGTGTGGGATCTGGAATGGAGCAGAGCTGACCAATAGCTGCAGGAGTTGGAGCAAATGGGAAACAGAGACAGGATCGAGGGAAGAGGTTGGTTCAGAAACCAAAGAGACAGATCAGACAAGGCAACAGATACAGGGGGTTTGGCTATAGAGGCCCAAACCAAGTTTGAAGCAAAGGGGTCAGGAATGACAAGCAAGAACAAAAAGATACAGAAACTAGAAGGTGCTCCAGAAAGACTCTCTGAGACATTGATATATACAGCCAAGACACCAGCAAGGGCTGTGGCTTCCTTTATGGATCTGGAATGAGGTATTGGGGTATCCATTTTGGATGCTACTTCTAAGACCTTTGCTCAAGGTGGGATGATGAGGGAGTTTCCCCAGATTTGTTCAGTACAGTAGTTCTCAGACTTCAGCTTGAGTCAGTCACCTGGAAGGCTTATTAAAACACAGATTGCTGGGCCCCATTCCCCAAGTTTATGAATCAGTAGGTTTGTGTTGGGACCCAATAATTTGCATTTCTAACAAATTCCCCAGTGATGCTTATGATGCTGGTCCCGGGACCATACTTTGAGAACCTCTGCCTTTGTGAATGGCTTTATCCCATTGGAAAGCATTTTGAAGAAGGGAGGAGGTGGTTCCCTCTATCACCCTTTTAGGACCTACCCTTACCAGCGAATTTAGCACTAAAGTTTCCCATGGCTACTTTCCTTATTTTGTATGACCTGTATAGTCATCTTACTTGGCTTTGGGGGAGCTAACTGGAATGCAGGGAAACGGGTCTAAGTATAACTGATGCAGCTGTAAGTAAAAATAAGAGGAAGTGAAGTGAGAAGGATCCTGAACTGATGCTTTTATTTCTCATGCTGACCCTCAGCCAGTCTGGGGGTTTCCTGGAGGTCCTTCTTGGTAACCATCAAACAGTTTTCGTAGCAACTGAGCAGCTGCTAGAGTTTCCCTCGTGCTGGCAGGTGAGAGAAGGGGACAGGTTCCTTTCCATAGTTCTCATGCACTGAGAGGGACAGTGCGGTGGGGTTGAAAAACTCTATGGTGGAAAGATAAATTATTACAATTATAGTATTGTTGGTAAGGTTGTGAAGCAACATTAAATACTTTTCAAATGTCTTGCTAAGCGGGACGAAAGGTGAAGTGTGGGGAACTTGGAGCAGCCCAGTGGACTTAAACTTATAGGTCTTTGGAAATCTCCCTCAAATGCCAAGAGGTAAACTTTGGACCATCATCAGGTAAGAACAACACTCACGAGGGAGCAGAATAACCATATGGATCCTGGGTCCCTTTTGACCATGTGTAGCAGAGCCACCCGTTCAACCTGGACGGCTCACCCTTTTAAATGCTGAGAGAGACAATAAAACTTTTTATTAAGCCACTGTAATTTTGAGTCTCTTACTTATAACTACTTAGTCTATGAGGTATATGTTATAAATATATGCCATTATATATTTGGAGATAGAAGAACATGAGATCATGAAAATAAAGGTGTTAAACTAGAGGAAGGAGAAATCACGTTGGGCTAGAAATGTCAGAGAAGGCTTCTTGTTTCAGTCAGGGTTCTCCAGAGATACAGAACCTACTGTATACATATATAAAATGTGTGTAACATATGTTATAAATATACAAAGTCAGAGATTTATTTTAAGGAATTGGCTCATGCGATGTGGGGGCTGACAAGTCTAAAATATACACAGGGCAGACTGGCAGGTTGGCAACTCAGGCAGGAATTAATGTTGCAGGATTGAGGCAAAATTTCTTCTCCGCTAAACCTGTTGCTACTCTTAAGGCCTTCAAGAGATTACATGAGGCATACCCACATTATCCTTACTTAAAGTCAATGGACCATACATATTAATCACAAAATTAATCTACAAAATAGCTTCACAGCAACATCTAGATTAATTAGTACTTGATAAATAACTCAGAACTATTGCCTTGTCAAGTTGACATGCAAAAGTAACCATCACAGCTTCTTGTAGGAGTGGTATTTTAGCTGAGCCTTAAAGAATGGATAAGATTTTTATGAACACATGGTTTACATAGGCTGATTTTCACAAGTTTATTATCTGGCCATGCGTTACTAAGCCTTAGCTTCATATGAAGACAGAGATTTATAAATCCATAGTCTGGCTCAATCAGTGAGTTAAATGTTGCAATTCTGAGGGATGGTTTATTCAGATAATGCAATATTGAATTGAGCAAGAGGCCAAAGGTTCTATACATGGATACTGGCATGACATTTTCAGAGCTGCTTCTGTCAAGTATTGGCAAGAACAGAACATTAGCCAGTGGAAGTTCCTCCAAAACACACACACACACACACACACACACACACACACACACACGCACGCACACAGTCCAGTTAACTTTGGAGCTTTGTACATGGCATCCACCAACTTGGATGGCATACCCTCTGGGTGAAAGTGGGTCCCAAGATTTGTGCAATTCAGATGGCTCTCTTGCCTGCCTCAAATTCTCCACCATCTGCTGAAATTGATCAGCACTGGAGCTTCATTTCCTATTAAAATGTTTTAGACTTTCTGAGAAAAAGGTTTTGATAGCAAGAAAGGATAAAGACTGCAGGAACCTGAGGATGAAAGGATTCAGAAGTGCATTGAAGTTGGCTGAAGATAAACCGCCAAATTTACTCCAAAGCTAAACTACTGGTAGTACCCGGTTGATAATTTAAGGGCAATTCAGTGTGGAGTATAGATCTTGGTCCATTTGTTCTCAGCCAAAACGTAGAGTACAACCTGGCTGGCGTGTCTCAGTGGTTGAGCATCGACCTATGAACCAGGAGGTCATATTTTGATTACCAATCAGGGCACATGCCCAGGTTGTGGCCTTGATCCCCAGTGTGGGGCGTGCAGGAGGCAGCCAATCAATGATTCTCTCTCATCATTGATATCTCTATCTCTCCCTCTCCCTTCCTCTCTGAAATTATATATATATATATAGTATGTCAAGTACACTGGTAGATATAATCCCTGATAAGGAAGTTTGAATGTGTGTCTATGGCCCTTAAAAGAGTAACTGCTACAGATCTACATTCTTCCTCATCCTCTATAAAGTAAGAAAATTAGATAATTTGACAAAAAAAATGAAACAACTGTTTTAAGACATTGGAGATAATAGGCAATGTAGTACTATATCCAAGAGAATGAATTAAAAAGATAAACCCTACCATTGCCCTGTATTTACCCTTGAAAGTAATTTCTCGGCCGTGGCTCAGTAGGGTGAACTATTAATCCCTGTCTTGCTGAGTTGGGCAGACAGGGATCATTAATAGTGGAGAGGAGGGAGTTTTGCAGAGAAACAGATCCAGAGACCTGCATAAAGGTCCTTTTAAGACATTGACTATCAATCTGTACATACAAAGGATGAAATTCCCTGAGGCTGGACAAAGAACTGAGAAAAAAAAACAATTACTGGGAAACTGTAAACCAAATAGTTCCCAAAATTCATACAGCATTGAGACTAAATCAGGTTCCCACCAACCAGATTGGAAACACCTTGCTGAATATGTGAGGAGTTCAGTAGAGACTTCAGATAGATCAAATTGTTATAGTGGGGCTAAACTAGACCTATATACAATAAGGCTATGCTAGACATGTCCTAAGAAAACCTTCAAAGCAAGTCTGGAAAAGATCAAGGTAATCTGCAAATAACTTCCTGCCAGAACAAAATCAAACTCCCTTTACAGGAATAAAACAATACCCAGCAATCCAGTAATGTGAAATGTCCAATAAAAATTACTAGCCATTCAATGACAGGAAAGTGTGACCCATAACCCAAGGAAAAACTGGTTGATAAAAACAGACCCAGAAATGAAGGATGATGGAGTTAGTAGATAAGAACTTTAAAAGAACTGTCAGAAATAATATAACTATGCTCATTGTTCTCTATGGGTCTGAATAGTGTTCTACATCTCCATTGCCCTAAGTAGAGCAATTGCTTCACATTATAACTCTGATTATGGCACTTGGTTAAAAAAAATAAACAAACAGTGTGTGTTTTAAATGGCTTGGATAGAGTTGCTTCGTATACCCCCTGTACTAGTGTAAGGAGAGTGACCAAGCTCCAGATGCTCTCTGCCCTGGATAATCCCTATCCAATGTCAAAATGCACTCCTGGAAAAAGACTGAGTGGGTGGTCTAAGAAAGTCGTTCCCGGGATGTGTCAGCTGTTTTGCAGCCAAGTACTTTTCTGCTCCATTTCTGTGGTGGGGTAATCAACCCTGTGTACTGACTAGGCAGAAAGGTCACTTGGATCCAGTAGTGAGAGAAAGTAGCTTCATAGGACAGACAGTAGAGAATACAAAAGAAGAAGTCATTCAAAACAGAATTGAGTATTTTAATCAAAAGAAGTCCTTAAAAATGATGCTTATCCTTGTTTATTATTAAATTGAGACACTGGAAATACATGTAGCCTAGTAGTTCCCAAAGTCAAGGGTTATCTACACTTCCTTTACATGCCCAAATATCAACAATTTGCACCCCCACCCAATTTTGTGTAAAGGCAGCAAGTGCAGTTGTTTATTGAGTTCTCTGATATGAGTGTTTCTGGAAACCCCTGGGAAAAGCTGACAAATTCTGTACGCTTTAACTGCTTTTTGTTAATTATTTCAACCAGCCGGCTTGCTCTGGCATACTGCTTCCCTCTCTTCAGGCCACCGCTCACTAAAATGTTTTTTAATCCTCACCTGAGGATAAGTTCAGAGAGGGGAAGAGAAAAGGGAGGGAGGAAGAGCGGGAATAAGGGAAAAAGAGACACACACACACACACACACACACACACACAGAGAGAGAGAGAGAGAGAGAGAGAGAGAAAGAGGAGACAGAGAGAAAAAGAAACATTGATTGGCTGCCTCCTACACATGCTCTGATCTGGAATCAAACCCACCAATTTGGTGTACAGGATGACACTCCAACCAACTGAGCCACCCAGCCAGGATGACTATAAACTTCTTAAAGGCCAGGGCCACGTTTATTTGTTTATGACTGTTTTCCCAACACCAACATGGTAAAGAGTAGGACTTAATACATACTTGTTGAGATAATGACAGAATGAATATATTTACTGGCTGTAAGTATTAATCTATCCTATATAATAAAAGAGTAATATGCAAATTAGCCATCACTCTGCTACACCCACCAGCCACACCCATCAGCCAGTCAGGAGCGAATATGCAAATAAACCCAACCAAGATGGCTACGGCCACAGAGAGCAGGAGGGAGGCTTGGGTTTCCCGGCAACGGAGGAAGCCAAGCTTTCTGCCTGCTCTTGCCGGCCTAGGCCTCCGCTCAAGGCTACAAAGTTTCAATGATAGAAGATACATAAATCCAAACAGAAATGGCGGCAGCCACGGAGCTGGAAAGAGCAGAAGACCAGGGTTGCCCACGGTGATGGAGGAAGCCAAGCTTTCCGCACACCCTGGCCAGCCTAGGCCTCTGCTTAAGGCTACAAAGTTTCAATTATAGAAGATACATAAATCCCAAGAGAAATGGCTGCCGCCACGGAGCAAGCAGAAGGCTTGGCTCCGCTCCAGGCTACAAAGTTTCAATTGTAGAAGATAAATAAACCCCAGATTCCAGGGCCTCCGCTTGGGTCTCCAGGGGGCTTGGCCGGCCTGCAAACCACGACAGGCCCCTCGCCCAGGCTGCCCCACACCCCAAGGGAACCCCCACCCTGATCCGGGACACCCTTCAGGGCAAACCAGCTGGCCCCCACCCATGCACCAGGCCTCTATCCTATCTAATAAAAGAGTAATATGCAGATTGACCATCATTCCAACACACAAGATGGCTGCCCCCATGTGGTCAAAGATCCTGCCCCCATGCGGACACCAGATGGCCACCACAAGATGGCCAGCAAGGGAGGGCAGTTGGGAGGGACCAGGCCTGCAAGGGAGGGCAGTTGGGGGTTATCAAGCCTGCAGGGGAGGGCAGTTAGGGGTGACCAAGCCGGCAGAGGAGGGAAGTTGGGGGTGACCAGGCCTGCAGGGAAAGGCAGTTGGGAGGGACCCAGGCCTACAGGGGAAAGCAGTTGGGGGGGACCAGGCCTGCAGGGAAGGGCAGTTAGGGGCAAACAGGCTGTCAGGGGAGCAGTTAGGCATCAATCAGGCTGGCAGGGGAGTTGTTAGGGGGTGACCTGGCTGGCAGGCAGAAGCATATAGGGGCAATCAGGAAGGCAGGCAGGCGAGCAGTTGGGAGCCAGCAGTCCTGGATTGTGAGAGGGATGTCCGACTGCCCGTTTTGGCCTGATCCTACCGGGATCAGGCCTAAACGGGCAGCTGGACATCCCTTGAGGGTTCCCAGATTGGAGAGGGTGCAGGCTGGGCTGAGGGACACCCCCCTCCCCCGTGCATGAATTTCGTGCACCGGGCCTCTAGTATATATATAAAAAGGCTAATATGCTAAGTGTCCAACTGTTCAACTGGTAGCTATGATGCGCACTGACCACCAGGGGGCAGATGCTCAATGCACAGGCATGGAAACATGGAACAGACTGATGAATCTCAGATGGAAGGGGAAATTGGGGAGGGCGGGAAGAGATTAACCAAAGAACTTATATGCATACTAGAGGCCCTTGGCCTGGCCTGCAGGGATCAGGCTGAAACTGGCATACCGGATTGTGAGAGGGTGCAGGCCAGGCCAAGGGACCCCAACAATGCATGAATCCGTGCACTGGGCCACTAGTGTTTAAATAAAACAAAAGGATATTTCTGTTATCTTTTGTGATTATATATTGCGTGAATCATCTTTAAAACACACACACACGCACGCATGTGCACACACACGTGCACACACATACACAAACACACACACATTTCTTTCTTTTACAACTTTCTATTGTCAAACCTAAGTACCTATTCAAATGCAAGATGCCATGAAAATAAATACCTACACACTGATGTTGTGTTTTGAAGTATCTATAAAACAAACAACATAGTAGAAGTAATAGAAGTCACGTACTTTACAGGTTAAATGAATACTGCAGACAGTGGATGCTGTTGGAGAGCAGTCACCAGGGCTCTCCTAGTGATTGCTGTTTCTTGACAAATCAATAGGACCTTGATGAATGGAAGTTGGTAGCTAGACAAAGACTTGAATATACTGGTAAGGGTGTATACTTTGTGCTCAGGAATCCATAATAGAAGAGTTGGCAAGAGAAGAGGGTACCCACAAGGAGAATTTTGCAAACAAGGCAGGAGGGGAAGCATAGAATCTTTTTTTTTTTTTTTTTAATATATTTTATTGATATTTTACAGAGAGGAAGGGAGAGGGATAGAGAGCTAGAAACATCGACGAGAGAGAAACATCGATCAGCTGCCTCCTGCACACCTCCCACTGGGGATGTGCCCGCAACCAAGGTACATGCCCCTGACCGGAATCGAACCTGGGACCCTTCAGTCCGCAGGCCGACGCTCTATCCACTGAGCCAAACCGGTTTCGGCGGAAGCATAGAATCTTAAAAAGATGGAATTGCAGTGAGCTCTGTGGTCACACAATCTAATCTTTCCCAGTAAATATGGGGAAACTGAGGCATAAAGAGGACAAATGACTTGCCCTTTGTGCCACAAGTCAATAGCCAAGAACGAAGAATCAGTACAAAGAGCATATATTTTAATGTTAAATAGCTGGATTTGAAACCCACCTGGCAAATTGACCTTAGGCAAATAACTACTTCACTGGACTTTAGTTTCATCATCTGTAAAGTGGTAATAATAGCTCATACCACGTAAGGGTTTTTTGAGGATTGAATTAAATAGTGCTAGGTTTGCCACATGGTCTTTATATGTATGTGTCTATGTATGTATGTTTATGTATATACAGGATATATATTTATTCATATTCTGATAGGAAATACAAGATGTCTGGATCAGAGAACAGACATTTATTACCTACAGAGCTTAGCACTGGTTTCCTAAGCCCCAGTCCCCACAGGGCAACATGGTAAAAGCCTAATGCAACAATGTTTGTGCAACAGGATTGCACCACAGGAAAAGAAACCCAAAATTATGAGACTTGGAGCTTGTATAAGGCTGTTGATATGTATAGATGGATGATAGCTAGATAGGTAGTTAGACAGATGATAAGTAGATAGATAGGCAGGTAGATAGATAAGATAGATAGATAGATAGATAGATAGATAGATAGATAGATAGATAGATAGATAGATTATCTTTACTCTGTAATGTAAGCAAATGTCTCCAGGAGAGAGGGGCAAGTGGCTCCTGGAAAATAAGTCTTTAAATCTTTCCAGAGCAATATTCTATCTCTAATTTCCTAAGCACATTTGCCATTAAATCATTCTTTAACCAAGTTTGCCAGTTCTCTTTGTTTAGAAGGCCCAGGTGGTACAGAAGTGTGAAAATATTCATGGAGAATTGTATCCCAACAGTAGGTATCCAAAAAATGTTAACTTCCTTCAGGAATCCAAAAACAGTGCTCTTTATACTCCAAATGGCCTCTCAAACCCTTCCCCACAGATGCCACTGTTGTGCAGAGATCAAAGGCTCATTGACCACTATAAACCCGAAGGTGAACAGCTCCACTGACTATTTCATTTGGTGAGTTCCTGGCCTATGATTCAACAATCTGTGGGCTGCTTTCTTGGGCTTCTTTCACACATATACTTTCTGCAGATGAGAGATTCTGGAGAGCGGCTGAGATGTAAAGGGATAACAGTTTTAACGATTAAATGATAGGTCCCCTGTGTATGTCCCCTGCCCTCTCCCAACTTTGGCCCTACACATGGGATTACTATTCTTTGGGGAAATTTCATTATAGAGTAATCAGAGAACAAAGATATCAAGTTCTTCAAGAGCTCTGGTTTAGGCTTGAAATGAATATTTAGAAATGACATGATCTTATAAACAAGTAATACAATGTACTCCTTCCCTAACCTAGGACTAGATATAGAACTCTGGAAGGGAAAGTAAGAGAAGAGAGCAATAGTTAATGCTGGTGTACACTGGCTCCCAGTCTGGCCCCGGCTGAGAGGGTAGGGAGAAAGCAGAAAGAGAATCCCCCATAAGGTGGCAATTGCAGATTACAGATGGAAGATGATTAAACTAGCCACAGAAATAGAGAAAAGACAATAGGGTGCACGAGGGAGGTTTAAAGATTTTATTTTTGGGATTTGTAAGACTTGGTTGGAGTCCAGAGTGACTTAGGTTTCTAAGTTGGGTATTATGTTACTAAAAAATTTGGGGGAGGTTATAGATTAATTGGATATTGTAATAATGGGCTTTTACCTTATATTTTGATAAAAAAATATTTGTGACATGTTATTATGGAAAAAAATAAAACTGGAATGTTTCAATTTGGGAATTAACGTTGATTTCATCTATTTGTTGATTTTTTCATGTTTTCAATGGAAATAACTTTTTTTCCTAGTTTTGAAAGTTGATCGAACATTTGCCCAATATGAACACCCACCGCACACCTAACCCAAGCTGTAGTGAGAGGGACATTTGTGCATCTGGTAATCCCCCTGAACAGAAAATACAGTTTTGAGAGATTTGAGATAATTACATCATTACATTGGTTATCCATACAAGGTCATTTTTATTTTTAAATTTTTATTTATCTTTAAATTAAATTTATTGAGATAATATTGGATAATAACTTTATATAAATTTCAAGTGTAAAAGATTATAACTCAACATCTGTGTACTACCCCCCTGAAATCTAGTTTACTTCCTTTACCAGGTATTTGATCATCTTTATTCACTTTACCCTCTCTTCACCCTCAAGTCATCTTTAGAATATACAGATGGATAGGTCCAGAATGAATACCAAGTGATAAGTAGAGGCTAAAGATCTAGGTTTGGGAATCATCAAAATACAAATAGTCTTTGAAACCAAAGTTGTATCCACCAAGATTCTTGGTTAAAAACAGCAGAAACCAACCCTGATTAGTTTAAGCAGGAAAAATAATTTATTGGAGAGAATAGGTAGCTCACAGAATCTCTAAAAAGACAAAATAACCAAGCTCAGAGACCTTCCAACAAAAAACAATTCTCAAATCACATTGCCCGGCTGGATCTGCTGTTACCACCAACACTCAACACATGGCATTGGACACTATCATCAACCTCTGCCATTGCTGCCTACAGACACTGGAAGTGCTATTTCCAACTTTGTCAGAAGTGCTCCATGAAAGGTTCCTTATTCCTGCACCAGCTTCCAACTCAGTTTGGTGTGGGTACAGTTGCAATGCCTGTGTTCTAGCTGCAAGGGAGGCTGGAACTGAAGCAATCAATATGGCTGCTTTAATAGAAGGCAGGGCCTCTGAAGGTGGGAAGAGGGTTAAATGTGGAGTGTGGTAAAAAAGAATAACAAGTGTCCACTGTAAGAACAGAAGCTGAGATTATGAAAGAGAAGCTATGGAAATAAGGAGAGAACACACTGATGATAGCAAGCGTTTATCAAACACTTACATATTCCGCATTTTATATATAGGAAATCATTTATTCCTTAAAACAACTCTCTCAATAGAAAATATTGATTTGCAGGAGGAGAAACTGAGTTAACAGAATGATCAAACACATTGCCCAACATCACCCAGCGAAAAGAGCTGACTCCAGAACATGTGTAAGTTATACTGCCTCTCCATAGAGAGAATAAAGATGCAATTCTAGGAAACACAGACATTTATGGACTAGAGAGAGAGAGCAAAATGGATGGGGGGGGGGGGGAAATGATCAGAGAGCTAGAGAGACCTCAAGGAGTGTGCTCTCTCTATCAAAAACCCTGGGATAAGAGAGTTTCACAGAATGTTGGTTGTATTAGTTTCCTAGGGTTGTTGTAATAAAGTACTACAAACTGGGTGCTTAAACAACAGAAATTTATTGTCTCATACTTCTGGAGGTTAGAGGTCTGAGATCAAGGTGGCAGGGTTGGTCCCTTTTAAGGGCTGTAAGGGGAGGATCTGTTCCATGATTTTCTGGCAGCTTCTATTACTTTGCTGGCCATCTTTGGCTTTCCTTGGCTTGTGGATGCATCACCCTGATCTCTGCCTTTATATGGCATTCTTCTTGTATCTCTTCATATAATCTTCCCTCTTTGTATATCTGTCTCCAAATCTCCCCTTTTCATAATAACACCAGTCATATTAAATTAGGGGCCCACCCCACTCCAGCATGACCTCATATTAACTAATTATATCTGTAATGGCCATACTTCCAACTAAGGTCACATGCTGAAATATGAGGGTTAAAACTTTAACATATAAATTTGGGAAAGATACAATTAAACCTATGCATAACAGTGGTCAACTATACAAGTGCTACAGAAAGCTCAAGAAGAATGAAGACTGCACATAAACTATTAGATTTGGCAACTAAAAAGTTATGGAGATTTGGTAAGAACAATTTCAGTAGCATGTAAGGGGCTTAGGAGAGGACATGAAGGGAATATGCATAGATAATTCTCCATATAAGTTTGATGTGATAGGAAAGAAATAGCCTTCTTTATAGAAGGAGGCAGACCCCTGTGTACTCAATGGTATAAACAGAAATGTTATGGTTTGGTGGTGTTTTTTTCCTATGTGTTAAGCCAAATCTTTAGCAACTGTGATTTCAAATCAACATCTGGTTTTGGGCAGACATTTGCATAACATGTGGTGGTCTGGCCATAGTGACTGTCACTCTAAGAAATTCCAGGAAGTATATTTACATAGAGGCTTCTGTGTTCCAAAGTGAAGATATAATTTTATATACTACTAAGGACCTTTACAAATACCCCTCCCGAATGTTAATGTTATTCAAATGAGTATTAGAACACTTCAGACACTTTCCTTCCTTGGAAATGCTTTCTTTCCTCTGTCTAGAGATACTCTTCTAAAATGCAAGAGTTCAAAAACCTGCCAATTCAAACAGTTTTTGAGCTGTACAGCAGGAAGGAGTTAGGACTTAGAAGGCTGATTTCAGTGCCTGCTGTGTTTTCATTTCTCTTTGCTGGGGCCAGTCGCTGTGTTTCAGAAACAGAGAAGCTCTGAAAACAGAGATGCGTGACTGAGAACATGGAATTGCTCTCCTCTGTATGTTTAAAACTCCAGTTTGAAAGAAATGCTTTATTCCTTTTCAAACTTCCCTACTGTTTTTGGTGAATTCTTTTCTTACATGATTCTGCAGGACTGGATTTTGTGCTCCCGCCTTCAGGCTGGAAATTGTTTAGTCCTGCGTGCTAATGACTCTCAGAGTGTGATCACTGGCTGCTGGGGCCTTTTGAAGTTCCTGCTACAGCCAAGTTGCTCATTGCTGGGCATTTTCCATTTCCTTCTGTTTCTTCCCCACCACTTTCATCTGCTTATCACTGTGAGAGCCCACGCTGAGCATGCCGGAACCTTACCCTGAATGCTACCCCACACAAATATGTCCACACTTTCCACGTTCCACAGACGTTCTCTGCTGGAGAATCAAGGAAATCAACATTGGAAACTTGCCAAGTATCCCACTGATAGAGCCAAACACATCTACAGAAAAAGGGAGCTTAGATAGTCACAAAGCAAATGCTTTTCGTTAAAAAAAAAAAAAATGTATTTTTAGGAAGTTGATTTCATTTGATGAGATAGTGTCTTGACTCAAAAAGAAATGTCTCCTAGAAACATCCATACATGTTTATTAAATTGGTGCAGTCCTATCTTGATTGTAATGGTGATTTCAGGGGTGCATGCATCTGTTAAAACTCAACAAATTGTACACTTTAAATAAGTGCTGCTTATGATATGTCAATCATATTTCAATAACAAATTGTGTGGGCTCCTGAGCAAACTTACTTGTGTTTTGTGTGTGGTCTCTCACTGACATTGTCATATCTCAGAATTTGGCCATTGATGTTCACACACCCATTTATTCACCATGGGGTGTGGCTGGCAAAAGGCCTGTCCTTGAGGGCAGGACAGGACTGGCAGGGGTGCTGGGACAGGCAAATACTTCACACTGCAAACAAAGCGACTGAAAAATTCCCCTGAACAAACAACCCTGTGCCTTCTGGCTTAGTGGATGGAACACTGAAATGATGTTTTGATAACATTTTAACAATAACAACTGATTGCTTATAGGTCTGGCTGCTCCCCCCTTCCTTACTTTACAAGGGGTAGTTTGTTATGCATATCTAAAAGCAGTTTGTTCAGAAACTTTCTGGTGTTTTCCCCTTGTTATGTTTTCCCTTCTTCTTTTTCTTTTTCCAGAGCTACATTTAGCTTAATGCCCCCCCACCCTCCCCACCCCCTCCACCCTCCCCACCCCCTCCGCCCTTCCCTCCCCCATCCCTCCTCACCCCCCTCCCACCCCCAATCCCCGCCACTTGAGTGTCTTTTGCAAGGTCAGATGGAGAACTGGAAGGTACAGGGAAAATATACAGAAACGGAGTCATTGTCTTCACGTTCTCCAGGCTTCCTACCTAATATCCAAGTGATCTACTGAGCCCTGCGCTGCACAGCTAGAAATCCCACCCAGGTTGCACGTTACTTAGTGTGAGAATAAACAAGTCATCTTTTCTGTCAAAGAACAGTTTACACAGCCGCCATTTTGGACTGTGTGACTTGGCAGCCTCCATGTTGGCCGCATGGCTTGCAGCTCCCCTGGGGGCTGCCATCTTGAAACAGCAAAGGCCAACCCCTCCCTTTGAATTAGCCAATCGCAAAAGACTGTGCGTCTGAGCTCCAATCAAGAGCAAAGGACAGGTCACATGCGTAAGGGATTATAAAGCCAAGCAGCCCGCCTGCTTGGTGTGCACCCTTCTACGTAGAAGTAAATATGTTTGCCTTGCTGCCTGGCTCCTGAGTGTTTTGTATTCTACCAGAACCCCTGACTTGGGGGGCTCGCCTTATTTCTAACATTAGGTCTCTCAGGAGGTATTCACACACTTTGGACTCCTTCCTACTCCCCATTTTTATCTACCTGTCTACTGCTTCTCCAGGACACTGAACCCTCTCTTGGGTTCTCTTTATTCTGAAACCTCCATTCTCTAAGGCAGTGAGTGCTCTCCTAAGTCTACATGTGATGATTTAAGGGTTTTGGTGGAGGAGGCAACAGATGGGTGTCCATTATAAGGCAAGAAGAGATGTCAGGTATCTCTGTTCCTAGAGCCTGCAGGTCGCCTTCCCTTTGCAAGGCGTCACTGGCTGTCCCTGGTCATCTCTCCATACGACTCTGGGGTGGTCTCTCACTGGCTTCTACAACCTGACTCCCACTATTCCCAAGCCTCAAAATTCCAGATTCAGTGTCCCCAGGAACACTAAAAAACATCTAAAAAGACAGCACAAAAGAAACCAAGCCTTTTACAACAACCGGCAGAAGAGTTTTAGCTCACATTATCTTGATTTTCCTGGATTTGACTTTAGCACAACTGAAGAATCATTCATAGTACTACACCGCACCCCAAGAGAACCACTGTCTACTCCAGAAGAAAATCCAGATCTGTACCTTAGAAAACCAGGCTATTGATAAAAACTGTGAAATCACACTTTTTATTTATAATGTAAATATACATTCATCAGCAGGACTCAAGATCAGGATATCTGTGTTTCCCTCCCCTGCGGGCAATCCCGGAGTGAGTGGGGATGGGATGGTAGATTTGTTTATCACACGCCCTATGCCCCCTCCCCCAACCTTTCCAGGACAAACTGAAAAGTGTTGTTTTCCCCCTTTTCCCTCCTTCTCTTTGCTACACACCCTGCTTACTTTGTGGGAGACTCTCACAGGAAGGCATCAGCTCTAAATCTGACTTTGGTGTACCATGCATAAACCAGTGCTGGTATAATTTTAAGGACACTAATTGCTCTCTATAATAACTCTCCTTTCTCAGGAGGGAAAACACGT
This sequence comes from Plecotus auritus, assembly GCF_963455305.1. Lineage (NCBI taxonomy): Eukaryota > Metazoa > Chordata > Mammalia > Chiroptera > Vespertilionidae > Plecotus > Plecotus auritus. Next base: position 137,140,579 of record NC_137782.1, on the reverse strand, counting down.
GCTTTGGAAACTGCGGCCAGCATCCTATCAGCCAGATCCTAGTGATCTAAAAGGCTCAAAACCTGGCAGTTGTTAAATAAACTTCTCCAGGATGCATAGGTCAGCAACACATTTGTTCTTTTCTGGTATGAAGTAGATCACAGTGTCCCAACATCCACACTCAGGCAAATATTAGCGGAAAGATTTGGCACGGACTTCTCTGAACTCTACCCTTTCCCTTTGGAACTCCAAACTGTGAGATCTGGCAGGATACAAACAGCCACGAAAGCCTGCACAGTGCAAAGTAGTAAAAAGTCTACACACAACATGGATATGTGCTTACAGGCAATCTAAGCCACCTGATTCTTCTGTGATTTTTAATTTAAAGAATACGTAAAATGCCCTGACCGGTTTGGCTCAGTGGATAGAGCGTCGGCCTGCGGACTGAGCGGTCCCGGGTTCGATTCCGGTCAAGGGCATGTACCTTGGTTGTGGGCACATCTCCAGTGGGGGGTGTGCAGGAAGCAGCTGATTGATGTTTCTCTCTCATCGATGTTTCTGGTTCTCTATCCCTCTCCCTTCCTCCCTGTAAAAAAGCAATAAAATATATTTAAAAAAAAAAAAAGAATACGTAAAATGTTATATACATTTCAAAAGTTCTTCTCATTACATACATTTACTCAAAAGTCCCATAATGTGCTTAAGCCCTCTGGCTTGTCAAGACGCCTGCCCTCCCGGCCAGTGCTGATCAGTGGTTGAGGGTCAACCTATGAACCAGGAGGTCAGGGTTCGATTACCAGTGTGGGGTTTGCGGGAGGCAGCCAATCAATGATTCTCTCACATCTTTGATGTTTCTATCTCTCTCTCCCTCTCCCTTCCTTTCTGAAATCAATAGAAATAAATTTTAAGAGACGGGGAGAGAGAAAATGAGATGCTGGATACCATGTTCCCATCTGCCCTTTATCAACCTACGTCAGCATCAACGATCTGGTGATATGTCATCTGAGGTAATTAATCACATTCACCTTTTGACTGAGTTAACATTGTAAATAACAAGGGTTAGCAACCTCTTATTGCTTGGGGTAATGGAGCAAATCTAAGGTAGAACTGTGAGAGGTGAGAAAGACAGAGAATTAGAAAAAAAGAAAAAGAAAGAAGACTGTAGAAAAGGGAGGGGTGGAGGCTAAAAAAAAGTTACTACTTCTGAGGAAATTAGCAGGCCTGGTTGCCAATGCCAAGCATAAAATATTGTGCAGAGAAGGGAGTGAAAGAGATGATGCCCATTGCATAGCTGGTGTTATGCCCAGATTTCGTGATCCCCAAAGACCACGAGGGAGCCGAGTCCGATGCAAAAGCAAAGAGCCTTTAATCGAGCTAGCTCGAGCTCAGTCCCCCCCACACACACCAGCGCAGCGGCGAGGTGGAGAGAGAGAGAGCCCCAGACCCCAAACACGCTGATTTACAGGGGGCCTGGGAGAGGTCGGAGGGGTGAGGTAGTGTGGCCTCCGCTGATTGGTCGGGGTCAGGTTGCACATGGGGGCAGGGCGCGGCTTAATTTCCCCTTGCATTTCTATTGGCTAATTCAAAAGTGTGTGGAGTCGGTCTCTCCCCACCCTTTCATTCCCCCCTTGTCTTGAAACTTACAGGCCCAATCATGGGTCGGTTTGTATTTCTACTGAACAACATTCCTGGGTCACGAGGGTACACCATCCCAAATTCCCTGCACTGATAAAATCGGAGTCCCCAAGTCTTCCTGGTGTCCCATCGGTAGTCTTCCTTCCCCCTCCAGCATCAGGCAGGTCGAGCACGCCGTAGCTTGAGCTTGAGCGGGTTGCGTTGATCTCGATCGATGCTCCATTTGGTGACGAAGTCTTCCCGGATCACAGATGGGTCCGCTGACCGGACGTGAGTGTGATGGACCCAGGTCGTGACGCCGTCTACCTTGAGAGCGGTGGGGGTCGTCAGCACCACGACGTAGGGACCCTTCCATCGTGGCTCAAGGGTCTCCCGGCGGTGTCTCTTCACGTAGACCCAGTCCCCGGGCTTATGCTGATGAGGAGTCGGGGCTGGGCCGGTCTCGTAGATAGCGCAGAGGCGCAGCCAAATGTCCTTGTGCGCCCTCTGGAGCCCTCTCAAGGAAAGAAACAGTTCTTGACTTTCAAGTTCTGTAAGAAATTCGGCTTTAAGGTTAGGGATAATAGGGGGTGGCCGGCCAAACATGATCTCATAAGGAGTAAAACCCAGGGTGTAGGGGGAGTTCCTAACCCGGTAAAGGGCATATGGAAGGAGAGCCACCCAGTCCCCGCCAGTCTCCATGGTCAATTTGGTAAGGGTCTCTTTTAGAGTTCTATTCATCCTTTCTACTTGCCCTGAGCTTTGGGGCCTATAAGCACAATGCAATTTCCAATTTGCCCCAATGGCCTTGGCCACTGCCTGCGTTACCTGCGAGACAAAAGCTGGTCCATTGTCTGACCCTATCTCAGCGGGAAAACCGTACCTGGGCAAGATGTCTTCCAGCAGCTTCTTAGCTACCGTCTGAGCTGTTTCATGCTTAGTTGGGTATGCTTCTACCCATCCGGAGAAGCTATCTACAAATACTAAAAGATATTTATAGCCATACTTTCCCGGTTTAACCTCAGTGAAGTCGACCTCCCATTGTGCCCCAGGCTTGGTTCCTTTTTCACTCGGCCTGATTCTCGCATTTGTGAGTTGACAGGTCTTGCAAGCAGATACAACCTGCTCTATTTTAATGCCCTGCTGGTGGATCTTAATTCTGGCGTGTCGGATTAAGTCCTTTAATTTACGTGCCCCCAGGTGAGTGGACCGGTGCATGTGTTTTATCATGGAGACTCCAAGCTGGTCCGGCAGTATGAGCTCCCCTTGTGGTGTATACCACCACCCCTTCTCCTCCTTTGCTTGGGGAAGCTTCCTAATGCGCTGTAACTCCTCCAGGGAATATCCTGCATGAACTGGCAGAACTGGGTCTCCTGGGTCTGGGAGCTGTAAGGCCATGGTGGGGATCAGAGAAATGGCTACTGCCTTGGCCGCCTGGTCAGCCCTGTGGTTTCCTCTTGCCACTGGGTCGTCAGCCTTCTGGTGCCCTTGGCAGTGTATGATGGCCAGTTTGGCAGGGAGCCATAAGGCTGAGAGTAAGTCGAGTATCTCCTGTTTATTCTTTATAGTCCGCCCCTCTGCTGTTAGTAACCCTCTCTCTTGGTAGATTGCCCCATGAACATGAGCGGTGGCGAATGCATACCGGCTGTCTGTGTAGATGTTGAGCCGCTTTCCAGCTCCCAGTGTCAGGGCCTTGGTGAGGGCCACAAGCTCTGCTCTCTGGGCTGACGTCCTGGAGGGTAGAGCCTCTGCCCATACAGTGTCCGTTTCAGTGACTACAGCTGCACCCCCATACCGGCTCCCGTCCCGTACGAAGCTGCTTCCATCCGTGAACCAGGTGACGTCTGCATCTGGAAGGGGCTGGTTGGTCAGGTCCTTCCGGAGCCCATGCACTTGCTCTAGGATTCCTGCACAATCATGTAGGGGAGCATCTAGGTCTGGGTCGGGCAGCAAGGTGGCAGGGTTGAGGGCTGCACTGGGATGAAACCGTACTCTGGGAGGGTTGAGAAGGAGACTTTGATAGTGGGTTATACGTGCGTTGCTCATCCATCTATCAGGAGGCTGCTTCAGGACTCCCTCAATGGCATGTGGGGTGGTGATCCAGACTTCCTGCCCCAGGGTCAGCTTGTCAGCGTCTTTGACTAAAAGCGCCGTTGCTGCAATAATCCTTAGGCACGGTGGCCAGCCGGCAGCTACAGGATCTAACTTCTTGGACAAATAAGCCACCGGGCGGCTCCAGGGGCCTAGGGTCTGAGTTAGGACCCCTTTCACTATTCCTTTGTGTTCATCTATGAAGAGATGGAAGGGCTTCGTGATGTCTGGCAGGCCCAGGGCCGGAGCACTTAGGAGGGCTTTCTTTAACTGCTTAAAGGCTGCCTTCTCTCTTTCAGTCCATTCAAAGGCCTTTCCCTCCTTGGTTGCCTCATATAGGGGCCTGGCAATCTTTGCGAAACCCGGTATCCAGAGGCGGCAGTAGCCAGCCGATCCTAGGAATTCCCTTACTTCCCTTTGGGAGGTGGGGGATGGGATTTTCAAAACAGTCTCTTTTCTGGCATCTGACAGCCGCCGCTGTCCACCCTCCAGGATGTATCCCAGGTAACTCACCCTTTCTTTGCATATCTGGGCCTTCTTCCCAGAAGCCCGGTATCCAAGGGCCCCCAAGGAGGCCAGCAAGTCCCTTGTCCCCTCCTTTCAGTCCTCAGCCGTGTCTGCTGCAATCAGGATATCGTCCACATACTGAAGGAGAGTGAGGTTGGGGTGTGCTCTCCGGTACTCACCCAGGTCCTCATGCAGGGCCTCATCGAAGATGGTGGGCAAGTTCTTGAACCCCTGAGGCAACCGAGTCCACATCAGTTGTCCACTGTAACCCTCTTCCGGGTCATGCCACTCGAAGGCAGATATAGGTTGACTGCGGGGTGCGAGCAGCAAACTGAAAAAGGCATCCTTCAAATCTAACACAGTATACCAGACACGGGAGGGCACCAGAGAGCTTAAGAGAGTGTATGGGTTGGGGACCATTGGATGTATGTCCATAACTCTTTTATTTACTTCCCGGAGGTCCTGCACCGGCCGGTAGTCATTCGTGTGGGGCTTGTTGACTGGCAGGAGGGGGATGTTCCAGGCAGACTGGCAGGGGACCAGCACCTCTAGGCCCCTCAGTCTCTGAATGTGTGGCTGAATTCCCTTCCGGGCTTCCTGAGGCATGGGGTACTGTTTGATTCTCACCGGGCCTTCCCCTGGTTTTAACTCTACCAGGATTGGGGCCCTGTGGGCAGCGAGCCCCACTCCCCCTGTCTCCGCCCAAGCCGTGGGGAACTCCTGCAGCCATTCGTCTGTGCTGCCCTCTATTGGAGAGGCTTTTTGGTGAAGCTGGTACTCATCCTCCAGCCTTATGGTCAGGACATGAATGGGGTGGCCCTTGCCATCAGTAACCTGAGGCCCCCCTTGTCTGAAAGTTATCTGAGCTCCGATCTTAGTGAGCAAGTCTCGTCCTAACAGTGGGTAGGGGCATTCCGGAATTACCATAAAAGAGTGGGATACCCAGCCCGTCTTTAAATCCACCATTCTTCGGGTAGTCCATGAATACTGGCTCATACCAGTTGCCCCTTGTACCCAAGACTTCTTATTTGTTAATTTTCCTTGAGGTGTACAGAGGACCGAGTGTTGCGCTCCAGTGTCGACAAGGAAGTCAATGGGGGTCCCCTCCACTCTAAGAGTTACCCTGGGCTCGGGGAGGGGATCCAAACCCCGACTCCCCTAATCACTCAGTTCATCTAGCTCCAGGACCTTCACTCGATCCGCTTCGCCTCCCTTTTTGCTGGCCCTTTTCGGGCACTCTTGTTTCCAGTGCCCTATCTCCCTACAGTAAGCACACTGATCTTTCTGCAGCGTCCGCCTCCTGCCCTGGGCGGTCCCCTTACCGTCCTCCTGGTTGCCGGCGAGTCGGCGGAGACGGCGGTTCCGTTCCTCGGAAGAGTCCGCAGTGGTGGCCAGCAGGATCTTAGCTAGGTCTCGGGTTTGTTTGCTGCTCGCAGCCGCCGCAGCATGAGCCTGCCTTTCTTCCAGGGCCTCCCTGTTATTATACACCTTCTCGACTCCCTCCAGTAGGTCCTTTAAACTCTTCTCCCCCAACCTATCTACTTTTTGCAGTTTCTTTTTAATATCCGCAGCCGATTGGTTTACAAAGCTTATGATCACAGCTGCCTTGTTTTCAGGAGCTTCTGGATTCATGGGGGTGTAGGTGCGGTATGCCTCCATGATCCGTTCTAAAAAGACAGCTGGAGACTCATCCCTTTCCTGCTGAACATTCCCTACCTTGGCCAAATTAGTTGGCTTTCTAGCAGCCATTCGGAGACCCCCCATTAGAGTCTGGCGGTAGACCCGGAGCCTCTCCTTACCTTCTGCCGTGTTGAAATCCCATTCAGGCCTAGTTAAGGGAAAAGAGACATCTATCTGGACCGGGTTGGTGGTTGGGTTCCCATCCACGCCTGGAACCACTTTCCGGGCCTCATTGAGGATTCTTTCCCTCTCCTCAGTTGTGAACAGGACCTGTAAAAGCTGTTGGCAGTCGTCCCACGTGGGCTGGTGGGTGAAAAGGACAGAATCTAACAGATGACTTCTCAGAGAACTTAGGATTCTGAGCCTTCCAGTTGTAAAGGTCATTAGTGGCGAAAGGCCAATAGTGATGGGGTTGATTGCCATCTGCATCTGGGAGCCCACCGGAACCGTAGCCGCTCCCGGAACTCTGCTCCCCGTGGCGTCCGCTTCCCCTCGCGTGGGAGGATCGCCCCCCTGTGGACTCCTAGGGGGCTGATATGAGGGAGGAAAGATTAGTTCCTCTTCAGTTCCCCCCTGAAAGACAGGGTAGAGGGGAGCTGATGGCGAGGTGAGGTCCTTCTTCTCTTTCACCTTCTCCGTTTCCTGCAAAGCAAGTATGGGTTTTGGCTCCGGGGGGCACGGGGACAGAAAGGGCTTAAGCCAGGAGGGTGGCTCTTCCACGAGGTCCTGCCAAGTAATAATGTAAGGGAGTTGATCAGGATGTCCCTTCTTGGCCTGAGAGACGATGTCCCTCACCTGGTGGATGGTGGGGAGGTCGAAGGTCCCCTCCGGCGGTCACCCAACACTAAAAGTCGGCCACTCCCTAGAACAAAAAGTTTACCACCGGCCCTTCCGGACCTCTACACTGAGGTTGCTAGCTCTTCCCTTAACCTCTTTGAAATGATCAACCATAATGCTTAAAGGAGTGGTTGAAGTCTGTCCCATGATGTCCGTCAAGAGAGTCCACAAAACAAAACAGAAAAACACAGACACAGACAAACAAAGGGCCCTTGAGACAAGCTTTCCAACGCAAGTTCGTTGGAACAAAACTGACAAAACCGAAAGTGCGGACGACGGCCTCACGCCGATCGGTGGGAGCGACCCACCTCGTCCCAGAGGTTTGAGGGGAATACACGTCCCTCCTGAAGGAGGATCGGGACGTCTCCCGATTCCTCCCGCCCGTGGTCCTCCGGTGCGTCCACCTAGACCGCTTCAGGCACTGCCAGAGATCCAGAAATGAGCTCACACAAAAGAGACAAGGAACAGACAGACACCTACCGTGGCCAGTCAGACTCTCCGGATCGGGAGTCCCTTGAGGTTCTTGGGGATCCCAGGCGAGCCCCCAAATGTTATGCCCAGATTTTGTGATTCCCAAAGACCACGAGGGAGCCGAGTCCGATGCAAAAGCAAAGAGCCTTTAATCGAGCTAGCTCGAGCTCAGTCCCCCACACACACACCGGCGCAGCAGCGAGGTGGAGAGAGAGAGAGCCCCAGACCCCAAACGCGCTGATTTATAGGGGCCCTGGGAGAGGTAGGAGCGGTGAGGTAGTGTGGCCTCCACTGATTGGTCGGGTCAGGTTGCACATGGGGGCAGGGCGCGGCTTACTTTCCCCTTGCATTTCTATTGGCTAATTCAAAAGTGTGGGTTGGGCTCTTGGAGAGGTTCTAGGGCAGGAACCTGACTCCACGAGGTGGAAGACATGGAACAAAGGGAACATGGAGTCGGTCTCTCCCCACCCTTTCAGCTGGAACCCTTAATTCTGTCCCCACTCAGGCTCAGCGTCAAGCTTTTTAGAGACTAAAGTAGTCCTCTGAGTGTCCAGAAGGGCAGTTAGTATCCCCTTCCTCCTGCTGGCATAGTCCTCTCCCATCTGAGACTGCCATGAGAATGTGTCTATCAGACCTCCAGCTACCACTGTAACTGATGGAGGGCCCAGATCCTCTGCTCTGAAATCCATCATTAAATTTGTTCTGAGATGATGCTTCCCACAGGCTGCTCCCAGTCAGTGACAGAATATAGCCGGAATACTAAGGCAGGCCCACTTCTGGGAGACACAGGCATCTTCTGATGACTACTTTGGCGTAAGGATTCCCTAACAGACTTGCTGAACCTTTCTTCCCTCTCTCCTTCTCCTGGACTTAGGGAATTTGTCAGCATTTTCCAGGGATTCCCAGAAACACTCATATCAGAAAACAACTGGACTTCCTGCCATTACACAGGATGGGGTGTGTGTGTGCAAATTATTGTTATTTGGGCAGGTATAACCCCTGACTTTGGGAACTACTAGGTTACATATTTCCACAGTGTCTCGAATAATAATAAATAAGAATAGGCATCATTTTTAAGGGCTTCTTTTGATTAAAATACTCAATTTAATCCAAATACTCAATTCTGTTTGGAATGTTTTTTTCTTCTGTATTCTCTGCTATCTCTCTCTCACGACTGGATCCAAGTGACCTTTCTGCAGAGTCAGTACACAGGGTTGATTACCCCATCTCAGAAATGGAGCAGAAAAGTACATGGCTGCAAAACAGCTGACACATCCCAGGAAGGACTTGGTTAAACTGATGTTTCTCTCTCACATTCATGTTTCTCTCTTTCTCTCTCTCTCTCTCTCTTCCTCTCTCTCTCTCCCTTCTTTCTCTCTCTCAAATCAACGAACATACTCTCAGGTGAGGATTTTTTTTAAGTGAGGTATACTTGACATTTAACATTATGTTAGTTTTAGATGTATATCATAATGAGTCCACATTTGTATATATTACAAAATGATCACCACAACAACTCTAGTTACAATTTTTTTCTTGTGACGAGAACTTTTAAGATTTCTTCCTGGTGCTCTTGATAAATGCCTGCAGCTGCCACTAGAAGCCATTTAGCACAGCTATAAGTGTGTCACATCTAGAGCCAAGGCTAGCCTGGTATATCAGCCCAGTTGTATGTTAGTAATGTCATATTGAATGAGTTATTCAGCCTTCCTCTGTTTCAATTTTCTCATCTTAAAACATTGCCAATAATGGTATTTACCTCATCAGGTGACTGCAAGGTTTAAACAAGATAATGAATGTAAATTAATTAGCATAGCACCTGGCACGTAATAGATGCTTGATAAATATATATGTACTAGAGGCCCGGTGCATGGATTCGAGCACTGGTGGGGGTCCCTCGGCCTGGCCTGTGGGGATCACTGGGCCTCCATGTTGCTGTAGCCCGGCCTTACCCACCAGCTCGTCGGGCTCCAGTCCGCATCGATCCCGCACAGCACGAAGTAGTGTGTGAAGCAGCAGGTGGCCAGGGAGGATCCCAAGCCCGAGCCCGAGCCCCAGCTGGATGCTGTGCCATTCCGCTCCTCTGGGCCTGCTGCGCCTGCCACCACCACTGCTTGGGCGCGCAGCGGGAGTATCTGTGGGAGAGGCTCGCGCCACCTCAGTGTGAGCCCAGTGTCTGGTGCCCATCTGTCAGCTAAGCAGCACTCCCACTGTGGAAGCGCACTGACCACCAGGGGGCAGCTCCTGCATTGAGTGTCTGCCCCCTGGTGGTCAGTGCGCATCATAGCTAACATCTGGTCAACCGGTCATCCGGGTGTCCAGTCGCTTAGGCTTTTATATATATAGATGTAAATGTTTGTGTTCAGGGGGAGAGGGTTAGGATGGAAAGGAGATGTTAAGGTAACAAACCCACTTGGACAATTGTGCCAAAGAGAATCGTTTAAGCAGAGGCCAAGGTGTGATTTGATATCCAAGAGATTTGTTGGGGAAATGCATGAGAAGGATAAAGTGAGAAGGAAGAAGGAATAAGTAGAAAGTGCTTGTATCAGACCACAATGTAGGTCTGATACATATGAAAGGAGAAAGGTAAGGAAGATTGGGTAGAATGCAGTGCAGTTCTCTACAAGTTTTGGCTAGGCTGCTGCCAAACTTGCCTATTGGAGGAATCCCCCATTAGATAAAAATGGTCTAATTTGAATGCACCCACTGGTCCAGTCATTGAATAGGAACCACTGGAGTCTGTGGGTCAGCATGCTCTCTACAAAAGGCTCTCTTAACAGGACATCTGAAGGGGGCATCTCCATGCTCCCGCTCCTCAAACCATAGCCTACCAAAACCCATTACTCAAAACCCATTACTCATTGTTGTGAGGATAAGAGAACACTTTCTCCCATGTGTCTGTACCTCTAGAGAAAGTTTTATTTGAGAAAGTTCTTCTTCCCATGTCAACAAACGTGATCCCCACAACCACTTCATCACCAAACACAGGGGAAACTCCATAAGGGCCTGACACTCAGCTTGCCTTTTTGAGGTAATCTTACCAAACTTCCGTCTAATTGTCCCCAAGAATCTGTTTGTTCCATTTGCAGTGGGTTTTGCCTTTCTACCTACTGGTAGTTCCTGTTGGATGCGAGGCTGGGTCTACTTTATGAGTTCCCAGGTCTGACTTTTCCCTTGAATATTGTTCTTGCTTCTCCAATTGTTTCATGTCCATAAAGCCTCAGGCCAGCCCTGCAACTATTTCTAATCTCAGCACTGGTTTCCAGAAACCTAACCCACATCAAGTCCCAGAGCCCCAATAGTTTGAATCCATTAACTGGGAAACAAATGTTTCTTCTCGTGGATAAAAAGAATAATGTGATTGACTTTAGGTCATTCCTTTTCTCTTTGGCTGCAACTATGACAGGTTTAACATTTTTTGTTTTCTTTTTCTCCAGGTTACTATATAAACATATATAGTAACCAAAACTTCCCAGGGGCTTTGGGAAATTTGACAAAGTGATTCAATCAGATAGAATAAAAAAGGCAGAAGAGTCTAACCATTTCTAAAAAAGAAAAGCTACAGAGGGGAACTTTACATAATACAAAAACATTTTGGAAAAAAGAGTACTACAGCAGTTTAAAATTTACAGAACAGGGGTGCTATAACTGAATTCTATTTAGCTCTTGGATTCTCACTTTTCTTGATGATAGAAAACACTCAATCTTGCCTCTTCATTTTAACTCAGTCAGTTTGGCTTAAAATGTAGTAAATATTCATATCTTGCTATTTTTACCCTGAGTTTAGCCTTGTATAGGCCAGGGGTATCTTGTTCTTGTGCCAGCCTTTGTCAACATGAGAGTACAGCAAGTTCTCACCTGCCCTGGTCTTGTGGGTGTTTTTGAACCACAACCCAAGTTGTTGTTTATTTATTGTCCTCTGGATCTCTCATCACTTTTTCACCTCCATTGGGAGCGCAGGAACGTTCCGTGTCTTCTGGAACCACCTGGAGTATGAGGATCTGCCAAGTGCCTCTGAGGCCCATCTGCCTACACGCCCCCCTCAGCATGACTCATCTACCTCCCAGGCAGTGAGTTTCCCAGAATCCTGGCTCAAACTCACTAAACTCGGGGCTTCTCTAAGAGTTCTACAGACTCTTTGATGGGATTGCCTCAAAGCTTTCGGGGTATTTCTATTATACTCTTTTATTCTGGGCTTTAACTGTAGGTGGGTGGCACATATATAGTGAAAAAGTTAGGGGGACGGTTCTGAAGTAAAGACTCTATCCTTGATTTAGTCCTCTTCCTGATTGATCTTCAATCTCTTGTTTCCTTTTCTTTTTATTAGGGGGAGCGGACACAGAAAATAAAAGGCACTGGATCTCTGGATCTCTCATAAATACATGCACTCATTTTACTCTGGTTTTTAAACTATACTCAGTCCTAAATGTTTGCCATTTTTTCCTCAATCATGGATGCACAATAGAATTACCTAGAAAGATTAAAAAAGATATCAGTGCCCTATAACTTAAAAAAATATCCATCACCCCTGGCTGGTGTGGCTCAGTTGGTTGGAGAGTCATTCTGTATACTGAAAGGTTGCAGATTTGATTCCCAGGGCACCATACCTAGGTTAGGGGTTCGATTACCTGATTAGGTGCATGTTGATGGTGACCAATCGATGTTCTCTCTCACATCAATGTTTTTCTCTCTCTCTAGAGGAATACCTCAATTGTTCCTGAGAGTGGGTTCTTGAGCATTGCTGAAATAAGAATTTTCAGAAGGTAGAAGATTGTATTGGCATGGAGTTACATTCCTCAGTTTCCAATGTCCCAAGCCATTCCTGAAAGAGGGGCAGCTGGGAGTTCAGCAGAGCTAGAAGGAGGGCCAGTGTCCAGAGTTTCTGTTCCATGTTGCAGATGGGTGTGGTTCTGTACCATGTTGCAGCCGAATGTGTAAATAGTTGATTAATCAACTGTATATGTTCTGGCTAAGATTTTGTTGCAGTTCTCAGTTGACCACGCAAGAACAAAGGGGCTTTTAACCCAGCCCTGAACTTATACACCTGGCCACCAGGAACACGGATCCTGATCGATTAAGTCTCAGAAACACCAGGATGATGCACACCGGATCACCGCTTGACCCGTTTCAGAACTCTGACCATCCTGTTCTGGGAACTAGCAACGAATACTAGTACCTTCATCAAGACCAAAGACTCCCCCCCACAAGGATTCAAATTCCAGGGCCGGAAATCACCAGGATCCCCTTTGTGCTCCTTATCCACATTCCCTCCCCTGACTCCCCTGTATAAGCTTACTCCTAACAAGATTAAGTGGAAGGTGGATGTTAGGGTTTTTACCAGCCACCTTCCCAGATTCCAGCATCTGATCTTATTAAACACGCACTTATAACCTGTCTGCTTTTTGGCTGGGTGTTGACAGGCAGCATGCGCTCTGGACGCAGTTGGCATCGGTTTCACACTCAACATAGGAGCACCTAAATATACAAAGCAAATATTAGGAGATCTAAAAGGAGAAATAGATAGCAATACAATAATAGTAGGAAACTTCAATACCTCACTTTCATCAATAGATACATCATCCAGACAGAAAATGAATGAGGAAACATTAGACTTAAATGACACATTAGATCAGATGGACTTAACAAACATTTATAGACCATTCCACCCAAAAGCAGCAGAATACATATCCTTTTCAAGCATACATGGAACAATGTCCAGGATAGATCTTATGTTAGGCTACTGAAATTATATCAAGCATCTTTTCTGACCACAATGGTATGAAACTAAAAATCAATGATAAGAATTCACAAATATGTGGAGATTAAATAAAATACTATTAAACAACCAATGGGAGTCATAGAATAAATCAAAAGAAAAATAAAAAATATCTTCAGACAAATAAAAATGGAAATACAACATAGCAAAACTTATGGGATGCAGAAAAAATTATTCTAGGAAGGAAGTTTATAGCAATAAATGCCTATATTATGAAACAAGAAAGATATGAAATAAATAACCTAACTTTGCACCTCAAGAAATTAAAAAATAAATAAGCATTTAAAAAATACTTTTATTGATTTCAGAGAGGAAGGGAAAGAGAGAGAGATAGCAACATCAATGATGAGAGAGAATCATTGATTGGCTGCCTCCTGCATGCCCTCTACTGGGAATCGAGCCTGCATCCCAGGCATGTGGCCTTGACTGGGATCAAACCTGGGACCCTTCAGTCCACAGGCCGACACTCTATCCACTGAGCCAAACCAGCTAGGGCTAAATAAGCATTTTTAAAAAAGAGTAAGGCCTAAATATATTTAAAAAAAAAAAAAAAAAAAAAAAAAAAAAGCTGAAACCGGTTTGGCTCAGTGGATAGAGCGTCGGCCTGCGGACTGAAAGGCCCCAGGTTCGATTCCGGTCAAGGGCATGTACCTTGGTTGCGGGCACATCCTCAGTGGGAGGTGTGCAGGAGGCAGCTGATCGATGTTTCTCTCTCATCGATGTTTCTAGCTCTCTATCCCTCTCCCTTCCTCTCTGTGAAATATCAATAAAAATATATTAAAAAAAAAAAAGAGTAAGGCCTGACTCGACATTTTCCCATTATTCTCTGTTAGTTCTTGGCTTATTCAAGGTTACTTAATCAGTTGTTCAATGTCATACAAAATGAAGGTCTCCAGGAATTACCAGGTTCTATTTAACCTCCCTTGCCAAGGGGCCAACCTGAATTTATTAGCACACCATACTTACTACACAGAAGCAAGAATGGATGTCATAAAACATCATTACAAGGCAACCAACACAGACCTTTAAGGAAAACCTAAGTCAGATAGATGTGAGCAGTATCCTATTACTGTATGTACCTATCATCTTTGCATTTCAGATGGTGGTGAAAACCTCAGAATGAGTGTTTAAAGAGGTCAAGAAGGTAGCATGAGTAGGAATCAGGCAGGTTTGGCTGAGTGAAACTATGAACAAAGGATGTTCAAGAGACTATCTGTCCCTTTCATTTGTTCGGCCTGTTTCACATTGTTTAAAAAATTTCTGATTGGTTATTTTTGCTAACTTGCAAAACAAGTTAGTGGAGTAGGTGGGAAAGAAAATTATTGTAAAAACATATTTAAAACTATTAAACTCAGCTGCAAAGGTTAATGATCATAATTTTACAAATGAGAAAACTGAGGCACAATGAGGTCAAGTGATTTACTTAGAGCTGGATATTCAGTCCTTATTTAAATCCTGGCTCTTTGATCTTTTTTTTTTTAATATATTTTATTGATATTTTACAGAGAGGAAGGGAGAGGGATAGAGAGCTAGAAACATTGATGGGAGAGAAACATCGATCAGCTGCCTCCTGCACACCCCCCACTGGGGATGTGCCCGCAACCAAGGCACATGCCCTTGACCGGAATCGAACCCGGGACCCTTCAGTCCGCAGGCTGACGCTCTATCCACTGAGCCAAACCGGTTTTGGCTCTTTGATCTTTTAACACCATCCCAGTACCTAACAACCTTGGCCCACTGCATTTTGGCAATACACGTTACAAAACATCAAGCAGGTTGTTCTAAGTTAATAGTTGTGGATATATGTAAAATTTATCTGTAATGCTCCCATTGCAGAGCTGTTGAAGGCAAAAGTACCTACCAGAAATGGCAAATTAAATTACAAGGGAATGTCATGGTAATAGAAACCCCCCAGCCACATATTATAAAAAAGTATCCTATATAACCAAAGCCTAATATACTAAGTGTCCAGTCAGCCAGTCAGCCATTCAACCAATCAAAGCATAATATGCTAATGATATGCTAAGGTAGCTCAACTGCTTGCTATGATGTGCACTGATCACCAGGAGGAAGACAGTCGACCGGTCGACCAGTCGCTATGACGAGCACTGACCACCAGGGGGCAGACACTCCAACTGGTAGGTTAGCTTGCTGCTGGGGTCCGGCTGATCGGGTGGGCGAGATGGGCCAGACACGCTCTGGAGCCCTCCGCGGTGCTTCCCTGGCTGGCCAACCTCCCGCGTCACTCCCCGGCCCTGATTGTGCACCGGCGGGGTCCCTCAACCTGGCCTGCATCCTCTCGCAATCTGGGATTCCTCAGGGGATGTCGGAGAGCTGGTTTCGGCCCGATCCCACAGGCCAGGCTGAGGGACCCCACTGGGGCATGAATTCATGCACCGGGCCTCTAGTAGAAACATAATACTGTATATCAACTGGGGGAAAAGAAATGCATATGCATAACCTTAAAAATATATTTATTTATATAGCTCTGTCATGAATAACAGTAACATCAACAATGGCATGTTTGTCCACAACTACCTCATGTTGGCTCCCTTAGCAGTCAGATTTTAGTCTCCAGTACTATTTTCCATTAAAATGAACCAGGATTCTTAGAGAATAGCTGACTTCATAATTTGGGTGCAGGAGATATTATGTTGGCTCTGAGACATGAGATTTTTGCCAGAAATAAGGAACTAAGTGTTCAGAGGACAAATGAAACTACAAAAGCGAGTTTCATCTGAACAGGTTGTGAACATTTAAGCATCTAAAAAGAATTGATAATAACAATAATGGTTAATTGGAACAAGTTAAGACTATTAAAGGCTATAATTTCATAGTGATGCTGAAAGAGAAATGTTAACTAAAAGTGACAGAAATTTAGTTGTCACACAAAATAAGAATATAAAGTTTCCATTTACTTTGTTATTAATTTTAATAAGTAGAAAGATATTGATATATAAATATTATTAAAATTATATACTATAAAATATATATTATATATTTAAATATATATATATATTTCTACCTTACTAGTGGGAAGAAGTTTATAAAAACTTGTTGAGTGAATGAAGTAATTCCCAAAAATGTAAAATCTACTCATTTTCTAAGTGGAATTATTTTCTCTATTTCCTATTGCCAAATTGCTCTCATTTTGATATCTGGAAGAACATTTTCTGCAAGTTTTGTTTGAGTTACAAATCCCTATGGGAAGAATCTGATCTTGTTAGAACCTGACTTATGCAAACACTTTTTTTATAGTATTTTTGAAAACACACCATTGACCAGCAGATGGCTCTACAGAGCAATAAAAATCAAAACAGTTTAGGGTTGATACCGTGTATGTGTTAGAAATAAATGCTGGAAATCTTTTACACACACAGAGAGAATTATTTTAGAATCATATACATTTATATAGTATAAAAGAAAATATGTAACTTGCTAAGTTAGCCTAGGTAATCTAAATGTTTTGATAAAAGTTTAGAAACAAATATTTTTCAAAAAGTTCAGCATGAAGTTGTTATTGTAAATATATATTTAAAAATTTACCCATTATTATACAAAAGTAGGTCAATACAGTTATCAAGAGCAAGTCATCTAAAATTAATTTCTGCTTTTAATTACTATCATCTAATCAATGTAAACCAAGGTCAGGAATATTCAGCAAAATTGTTTATTTAATCTAAAAATAATGTGATGTCTAAAAAAATGAGTGTACTAAAATTTCCTTTACATAAACCTTATGTAAATTTTAGTTTAAAAATGCAAAGTAAGTAATACAGAATATAAGCTTCATTCTGAAAAATCTCTCTAGGAATAACTATATACATCCTGACATATCTCAAAGACATATACTAATTTTCCTTAACATTCATATATACTACATGTCACTTTATAATCATGGTTCCAGGTATAACAAAAAGTAGCCATTGTTTTCTCTAGATTTTCATTGTAATCCATCCTGTTTCATTTATTTATTCAAGTAGCTAATATTTATCGAGTACTTGTTATGCACTAAGCAAGCTATTTTAGGGGCTTCACATGTATGAATTTATTTAATTCTCAAAGCATCTCTATAAAATAGATACCATTATTATCCCCATTTTACAGATAAGAAAACGGAGACAAAAAGATTAAATAACTAGTTCAAATTCAGACAGGTAAAAAGTGACAAATGCTAACTTTGATGGTTTACCTCCAATTCTGCTGGTCTTCCATGCATTTATTCATCAGAAAGTTTTAATTGAGGGGCCATGAAGTATGCACTGCTCTCCTAGATGTCATGCAAAAAAATGTATGCACAATCCTCATCTAAGGGGGGCTATAAACTAGTTAATGAAGACAATAATATATTTACCTTGGTATGATGCTTTATAAAGTATAAAAGTATGTTCACATACCCATGAATACTAAATAACTCTACGAAATGCTGCAGAAGATGGTATAAGATAGTCCTATATAATAAAAGGCTAATATGCAAATTGACCGAAAAGCGGAACGACCAGTAGCTATGACACACACTGACCACCAGAGGGCAGGCACTCAACCAGAAGCCGACTCACAGCTGGGAAGGGCAGCAGCAGTGGTGGGAGCCTCTCCTGCCTCCATGGCAGCGCTAAGGACCCCTTGAGGGATGTCTGCCGAGGGGTCCTGGACTGGGAGAGGGCTCAGGCTGGGCTGAGGGCCCCCCCCTCTCAAGTGCACGAATGTCGTGCACCGGGCCTCTAGTATGTTAATAAATACCACATTAGTGGTATAGACAGTGGTTTAATAATACAGCTAGGCAAAAGAAAAGATGGCTATAGACTGGAGTGGGCAGATATAATTTAATGGTGGGTTTTGAGCTGGGCCGGGCCAGTAGGAAGGATTTTGGCCAGCAGGGAGGAGGTGAAGAAGGTGGCACTCTGGTGACGGAGACATTTTTCTAGAGCCAACACAGAGACCTGGCCAGAAATAACTCAAGACAGGTGAGGGAGTTACGGTAAATAAGGTTGGAAAAGTTGATGGGGACAGACTTTTGAGACCTTTTATGTTATAGGAATATTAGACTACAAGGGCAAGTGACTGGTAATTGTCAACAACCCAGCACGTTCCTCAGAGCTTATTTAGTTGCTACACATCACTATTACATTTTCAGGGGAACTACTAGACTTGAAAATACTAGTAGACTTGTTAAAGGTTCTGCAATTGTATAAGTCTTCTATAGATTAGCAGACCTTTAGTAATGCTTATGAAGGAAGTTTTTAAAAATTAATTTATTTTTGAATTAAATTTATTGGGTTAACATTGGTTCACAAAACCGTACAAGTTTCAAGTGTACAACTCAGTAAAACATCATCTGCACACAGCGTCATTCCCCCGTTCTCCCAAGCAAAGTCTCTTTCCTTCCCCATTCCTCCCTGCCTCTTTTGCCCACCTCCACCCACCCCTCATCCTCCTTTTCCTCTGGCTATCACCACACTGTTGTCTATGTGTTATGCATATATGTTTTGTGTTTGTTTGTTTTTTTGCTTAATCCCTTCACCTTCTTTCATCCAGTCCCCCAACCACCCTCCCCCCTGACATCTGTCAGCCTGTTCCACGTATCGATGCCTTTGTTTCTATTTTGTTTGTTAGTTTATTTCATTCATTAGATTCCACATATAAGTGAAATCATATGGTGCTTCTCTTTCTCTGTCTGGCTTATTTCACTTAGCATAATAATCTTCAGGTTCATCCATGCTGTTACAAAAGGTAAGATTTCCTTTTTTTTTTTTTTTTTTACTGCTGAGTAATGTTTCATTGTGTAAATGCACCACAGCTTTTTTATCCACTCATCTACTGATGGGTACTTAGGCTGTTTCAAGATCTTGGCTATTGTAAATAATGCTGCAATGAACACAGGGGTGCATATATTCTTTTGAATTAGTGTTTCGGGTTTCTTAGGATGTATTCCCAGAAGTGCGATCGTGGGTCAAAAGGCAGTTCCATTTTCAATTTTTTTTTTTTTTCTGGTCGAGTTTGGTGGTGCCCCAGAAGCAAATGCAACCACATCCTGGAATCACCTGTGGGATGATTCATATTTAATTCTTTGAGGAAACTCCATACTGTTTTCCACAGTAGCTGCACCAATCTACATTCCCACCAACAGTGCACATCCTCGCCAACACTTGTTGATTTATTGATGATAGCCATTCTGACAGGTGTCTGGTGATATTTCATTGTGGTTTTGCTTATGAAAGAAGTTTACTGAAAAATTCAGAGCTATTTGATTTATGTATCTATACTAATATGGTTTCATAATGCTTCCTTTTGCATAATTTGTGATGCTTTCATGCTAATGTGTCTTTGTACATTTTTAAATTCTCCTGTGCACATATGTATTGGGCCTTTATCATTCTGCCTCCCCTCCTCAGTGAAGGTAAGTGCTAGTAGTAAAAGTTATTAACACAGGAGTAATGGATATATATATATATATATATATATATATATATATATATATATATATGTATAATTTTAAAAAGGTTTAGTCTCCATGACAACTAGATAACCAGTCAATTCAATCACCTGTGTGAAAAATAATTAGTAAATGTTGTTGCCTGGAGTCATTTAGAAATCATTGGATCAACCATTAGTGAAGTGATTCAAGCAGAAATATACATTAGTTGGCAATATTGCAGAAAAACCACTAACTTTCTAAAAGATTAGGTGGGCAGCCTTTAAAGCAATGGTTTTAAATGTGGTTTGCTGAGACACCTTATGATATGCAGTTTCTTTCTTTTTCTCCTTCATCCTCTCCTCAAGTATTTTAGGAGATGTACTTACTGTTTAAATGCTTTTTGATTTGAGAATTTTACTCTAAAGTGGTAACACTCTGGGTGTTCAAAATTATGACTTGGAAGCCTTTGGGGAAGCAGGAAATAATTTCATTGTATTACCACCCATATAGAAAGGAAATGTGTCAACGCATAAAATCTTTGGGACTTGATTCCATTTACTGACAGAGTCTAGTTGTACTAAATAATTTGTATCGAAATTTCCACACCTTTAAGAGTGGGAAGCATAGAAAAGGAAATGAGATGGATTCTGAAAACTTGGTTCAAAGCTACCAATTGTAAGAACCATAGTTGAAATGTACCAGATACATATGAGTTAACACTGTTGGAAAGAGAAAATGGGAAAATGACCTGAGATCAATAAATAGATTTTTCAAGTTTAGCCTATGAAACCTAAAAAACCCCCACACTGATTATATATACTGAGGAGGGTTCAACTTCCATCTGGGCAAAGGTTACAGAGTTCTGAAAAAGAGTGAAATAGAAAACAATTATTTTTTTTACTAAAAAATAGGAAACAAGAACACAGACAAATCAGAAATGAAATTTTCAGAAACAGCAACAGAGCTGCAAATTCAAACTCAATAAATGAAAGCATAAATTATTTTGACACTATCTTATTTCTTTGGCTTATTTGTCTTCTTTTTATTGACATGAATGTGGGAATGAGAAATCAAAAACAACAGAAGAGAGGTATGAAATGGAAGGAGGAATAAAGAACATGAAAAAGTAGAGCACTTATTTTTCTCAGTTCTGTCTCCTACACTTTACTTACACATTTTAATATTTCCAAGACTATATGCTCTGAATATATATCATTTAATACATATCCGTTTTTACTTCCTCATTAAATAAAATATACATATTTAGAAGATTTAAGACTAGGGTTGCCAGATAAAATTCAGGATGGTCTGTATATTTGACTTCCAGATAAGCAATGAACACTGTTTTAGTATAAACATGTCCCAAATATTACATGAAACATACTTATACTAAAAAATCATTTGTTGTTTATCTGAAATTCAACTTTTACTGGGCATCCTGTATTTTTTTTTTTTTAATATATTTTATTGATTTTTTACAGAGAGGAAGGGAAAGGGATAGAGAGTTAGAAACATCGATCAGCTGCCTCCTGCACACCCCCTACTGGGGATGTGCCCGCAACCAAGGTACATGCCCTTGACCGGAATCGAACCTGGGACCTTTCAGTCCGCAGGCTGACGCTCTATCCATTGAGCCAAACCGGTTTCGGCTGGGCATCCTGTATTTTTATTTGCTAAATCTGGTAGACCTCAAAAAGAACCACTAGTCTTAACAGAGATGGATCTTCCTATGTTTAATTCAGTTTATTAATATAAAATGTTAATTTAAATGTTTTATTGAAGTACAACATGCATACAAAATAGTATACTTATGAGTGTACAGTTCATTGTATTTTCACATAATGAACACAGTCATATAACCAGCACCCAGGATATTATCTCAGTTTGAAAAGTATGGTTCCAATTTTATCTCAAACATTTAAAAATCATGTTATTGGAGAAACCAAGATGGCGGCATAGGTGAACACCTAAACTGCTGCCTTGCACAACAATTTCAAAACTACAGCTAAAAGACAGAACGGACATCATCCAGAACCACAGGAAAGCTGGCTGAGTGGAAATTCTACAACTAGAAGGAAAGAGAGGGGCACACGGAGACTCAGAGGAGCTGCAAAAGGCTGAGGTATGGAGACGCGCGTGCGGAGAGGACGGGCGGCTGTGTGCCTGGCTAGATTTTCTAGCCAGAGAGAGATGGAAGCTCCCAACTGCACTGAACCCCAGTTCCGACTGCACTGAACCCCAGTTCCGGGCGAGACCCTGGGGTCCCAGACTCATACAGGGGGAGTCTGGACTGCCGGGAAAAGAGAGGAGCGCACGGAAACTCAGGGGAGCCGCGAAAGGCAGACGTCTGGAGGTGCGCACGAGTGTGCGCAGAGAGGACTGACTGCTGAGTGTGCTGCTGGCTTTCTCTAGCGGGAGGAAGATGGAAACTCCCGACTGTGCTGAACTCCAGTTCCGGGTGAGAATCTGGCAATCCAGATTCATTGGGGGAGAAACTGGATTGTCTGGCAGCGGGCGAAACTCAAGGGCGGCTTTCTCTCAGAGGTGCCTGCAGCAATTACCAAGGGACACTGAGACCCAGGGGCCTCATAGGGCAGGGCCGACAGGAAGCCAAGACTGTCTGCTCAGCCCTGAGACTCCGCCCCATCCAAGCTGAGCACAGAGGCTTTTGCAATTTTGCAAGTCTTGTCTCATAAGGATGTCTCCAGCACAGAAGTTCTCCCAGTGTAGACACAGCTGATCCTCACAGCCAACTGGCCTGGAGGTCAATTCCTCCCAGTGATACCAACAACAATCAAAAATTAACTACAACAAGGCTGTACACACAGTCCACAAAGGGGTGCACCAAGAGTGTCCACCTCAGGTAACTGGGGAGGCTGAGCCACTGGGCCCTATAGGACACCTACCACACAAAGCTACTCTACCAATTCAGGGAAGTAGCAAAAATGCAGAGACAAAGAAACAGATCACAAACGAAAGAAATGGAGGAAAGCAAACAACTGGATATAGAGTTCAAAACCACGGTTATAAGGTTTTTCAAGAATTTCCTAGAAAAGGCAGATAAATTTAGTGAGACCCTCGAGGATATGAAAAAGGACCAACTAGAAATTAAACATACACTGACTGAAATAAAAAATATTATACAGAGACCTAACAGAAGACTAGAGAAATGCAAGAATCAAGTCAAAGATTTGAAATACAAAGAAGCAAAAAACACTCAACTGGAAAAGCAAAAAGAAAAAAGAATCCAAAAATTTGAGGATAGTGTAAGGAGCCTTTGGGACAACTTTAAGCGTACCAACATCTGAACTATGGGGGTGCCAGAAGAAGAGAGAGAGCAAGATACTGAAAACCTATTTGAAGAAATAATGACAGAAAACTTCCCCCACCTGGTGAAAGAAATAGACTTACAAGTCCAGGAAGTGCAGAGAACCCCATACAAAAGGAATCCAAAGAGGACCACACCAAGACACATCATAATTAAATGCCAAGAGCAAAAGACAAAGAGAGAATATTAAAAGCAGCAAGAGAAAAACAGTTAATTACCTACAAGGGAGCACCCATACAACTGTCAGCTGATTTCTCAACAGAAACTATGCAGGCCAGAAGGGAGTGGCAAGAAATATTCAAAATGATGAATAGCAAGAACCTACAACCAAGATTACTCTACCCAGCAAAGCTATCATTCAGAATTGAAGGTCAGATAAAGAGCTTCACAGACAAGAAAAAGCTAAAGGAGTTCATCAACACCAAACCAGTATTATATGAAATGCTGAAAGGTACTCTTTAAGAAGAGGAATAAGAAGAAAAAGGTAAAGATAAAAATTATGAACAACAAATACATATCTATCAACAAGTGAATCTAAAAATCAAGTGAATAAAAAAATCTGATGAACAGAATAAACTGGTGAATATAATAGAATCAGGGGCATAGAAAGGAATGGACTGACAATTCTCAGGGGGAAAGGGGTGTGTGGGGTGCGGGAAGAGACTGGACAAAGGTTGTACACCTGTGGATGAGGACAGTTGTGGGGGAGGTAAGGGCAGAGGGTGGGGTGGGAACCGGGTGGAGGGGAGCTATGGGGGGAAAAAGAGAAACAATTGTAATAATCTGAAAAATAAAGATTTATTAAATTAAAAAAATCATGTGATTATACATGGAAAGAAAAATTATTGTAAGGATACATGCCATAGTATTAATAATGACAGGTCAGAGATTAAGTGGCTCTTATTTCTTTCTTTATAGTTTTCTATATTGTGTACATTGTCTGTAATAACCACTTAAGACTTTTTAAGTGCAGAAAACATTCTTTTTTATTGATTTTTTAGAGAGAGAATAAGGGAGAGGGAGAGAAACATCAATAAGAGAGAAACATTCGAGCCCCCAACCCTAGCATGTGCCCTGAGTGGAATCAAACCAGTAACTTCTTAGTGCATGGGACCACGTACAACCAACTGAGCCACATCGACCGGGGAAGGAAAACATTCTTAAAACAAAACTGTTTCTTTTGGCAAAATCAGCTCAACAGTGATCTTTATTCAAGGCCTTCTGATGTGAACTCATGGAGAGCAGTTATATCCTATGGAAAGCTTTCAAGGGACATGCCCAGATCACACTTTGCTTCAGAGAAAAGTGAGCTTCACACTCATTAAATAACCTGGGAGGTAGGTTATGAAGCATCCTGAGCAGATGTTAGAATGTTGAAGCTGGCAGGGACTTCAAGCTTCTTGAATCTAACCCCTCAGCTGGTAGTAACTGAGGCTGGAGAGATTACCCATGGAAAGTTGGTTAACTGGGACACCCTTATTGAAAATGGCATTAGCCTTAGGGAGGATAAATGAGCAGGAAATTTCACAAGTCATTTAAAATTTAGCCACAAAATATCATGGCAATAAAAAGAAAATATTAGAACAAATTTTTATCTTCTTGTGGCCACAAAAGTCTGCTGGGAGAAATCCCTATAAATGTATTGCAGCAAAGATTTATGCATATAACCTGGGAGAATTCAAAATGAGTAGCGATAAAGAAGAATCTGCCACAGACAATGACATATGCACACGTAGTCCTCTTTCCAGGCTACGCTCACCAACAGGGCTGGGTTACATTCATATTTCCCTGTTGGTGCCAGTTGAGGTAACTCAGGGTTCTTAGACTTTCAGTCTCATCTGGACTTCCTGAGGGAAGGGTAAATTGAAAAACCAAGAGTCTCTCACTCAGCCCCACCCTCTCAAGACATCATGATGAAACACAGGGTGGTGGAGAGTCTGGCAATCTCTAAGCAACATGTTTTTTTCAGAGCTTGACCTTTGCAATGGCTACTCCCAGGAACAGGGCCCATCAGTGAGTCTTGCCCATAGAGCAGCCACTCCTAGCAGCTTCCCATCCCAGCTGGGCATTTTATCTTGCTGATCCCATGGTTTTCCCGTCTTTGACTTACTGATGATGTACTACCTCTAGAGGGCAGTTCAGAGCAGAGCTCTTACTGACTTACAGATTTTTAAAGAAACTATTTGAAATGTCCTGGATTGCATTAGCAAAACAAACCTATAGACTTTCAGAAAATGTCACAATTTTAGCTGCCTTCTCAAGGATTTGCAGGACTCTAGCAGTCCTGTGTACAGACCAAATATGTACACAAGTATTTAAACTGAAAGAAACTATGTGATAAGAGTTGCTAGAATTATAACATGCCCCCCCCCCCCAAAAAAAAAAACAAACACCCCAGAGTATTCAAAGGGATGGTTGATCCCAGCTGAGATAGTGAACAAAGATGGCTCATTTAGGAAGGGAGGCTGTGGGAGAGAAACACGCAGGCAGAGGAAAATGTCTGAATAAAAGTTTGCAGCTGTGAAAGAGTCATAGCACAGCAACATGAGAAATTCTGTTTTCTAGAAGAGGTGTCCTGTAGCCAAGCCAAGGACTGAGAAAAGAACCATATTTTATCAACTCTTTGATGTCATGATTGCCATCAATAATAAGATGCACTCTGACTTCAGAGATACTTTAAATGTTCTTTTTATTTTACAAAATACATTTTAGAATTGATAAACACAGTTAGTTGGGGTCAGAATATAGAAGGTCTTGAAAATCAGATAAGAAAGGTATATGGTAAGGAATGGGGAGCCCTTTTGAGCTGGGGTGTAATAGTATGTTTACAATGACTGCTCTAGTTGCTGTGGTGAGGCCAATGTAGAATACATTGTGCTAGAGCTACTGCATTAGTACAGAAGCAAGGGAATAAGAGGGGTGGTAGTGGGAATGAAAAGAGCCAGACGCAAGAGTTATTTCCAAGGAAAAATCAATCACACAAACATGGGGAGGAAAGATGAATTCCAGATGCGGAAGGACATGGTATGCCTTTCATATTTTATTTCCAACTTTTTATGTTTTCTTATTTGCATATTTTTCCTTTCCTGATTTCTGCTAGATGGTAAAATTTTTATTATTCCTTTTCTCTCCTATCTAGTGTTTTGATTCCTGTCTTTAATATTGCTAATGGTTGTCCTTACATATTTAAGCCTACATTTTTATCCTATATAATAAAAGGCCAGTGACCATAAGTGTAACGACAAGAACGACCTGTTCAACCAGTTGCTATGAGGTGGGGGGCTGGCGAGGGGAACCAGGTGGCTGGCAGCAGTGGCAGGGTGGGACCCAGGGCCAGCGAGGGGAACCGGCTGGCTGGCGGGGGCAGTGGGGTGGTACCGGGGACTGGCAAGCGGGCAGAAGATGGGCCTGATCACAGGCTAGGCCTAGGGACCCTACCTGCGAACAATTTCGTGTGCTGGGCCTCTAGTATTAACATAAAAATGAATAGCAACTCATTTGAAAAAATATGAAAGACTTAGCTGCCTTTTCTCTCCTCCATCCTCATCCCCAGGCTCAATTAATGATTAAATGAATATAGGCTTTTTCTTTAGAGAATGGATGTTCCCACCATCAGTCATCCTAGAAAGTGGATAATCCCCATGTAGAAAATAAATGGAAACGATAAACTATATAAGGAGAAGCTTCTATCTCTCTAGGGATCAGGGTCCATTTGGCCCTGGACTTTGAGGTATCGAGAGGCTTTGAGCAGGCTCAGACTGGTGGTGAGCTCTGTCCAGGGAAGCAGCAACATCAAGCCTCTGGGTTTTTTTGTTTGCTTGTTTGTTTTTTCAGGAATGGCAGCAGAGACAACAGACGCTCAAAGAGGGAAACAACCAGCATTTGAGGCCCTGGGGTAAGGAACCCTAGCCTGGAAAGACATTGTATCTGCATTCTAGCCCCAACAGAAAAGTAGGAAGCATGATTAAGATGTTGTCTTTGGACCAAGGGAAAATGTTTCTTTCCTGAAGCTGAAGTGGGACAACAGTGGACATCAATGGGGAGAACGGAGCTCATGATAGTAGAACTTCTCTGAAGGTAAAGCAGTGAGCTAAGAAGCCCAGAGATGGCCCCGGCCAGTGTTTCTAAGTGGCTAGAGCATCAGCCTGTTTACCAAACCTCTGGGGTTCAATTCCCAGTCACAGGCATGTACCTGGGTTGCAGGTTCTATCCCCGATCCCTGCCCACATTGATGTTTCTATGTCTCTCTCTTCCTCCTCCCCTCCCTCTTTCCCTTCTAATCTATCTAAAGTCAATGGAAAAAAATATCCTTAATTGAGGATTAAGAGGGGGTGGGGAAGAAAAAGAAGGCCAGAGGGGGATGCACGGGTGCTCTCTTTTAGAGCTTTATCTATAAAATAGTATAAGTTTCAGATATAGCTGAGAGCCCTTGAGAGAAGTGACTCCAGCAAGGAGGCTGGTAGGAGAGAATGCTGTCATAATTTTGGTATAACCTGGAAGGATGGATACTTTCCATTATAGTCACAGACTGAGAAGCTGGGAATAGATGGCTTACAGAAATAGCTTTTAAAGGGTAAAGTAAACCCTGTGTCTGTGGATTGATAACAAGTTTACTGATAGAAGCTGAAATATGTCCTGACCTTTAGAGACGGATACTGGAGAAACCAGACTTCCCTTCTGCAAAACTCCCTTGGCACTTCTGCTGGGTTAGAATACAGGACTAGTGGGCATGATGACATTTATGGATTCTTGTTTTTGTTGAGGCCCTGCAATTCATTTTCCTTGAACTGGAGACAAGAATAGTTCTTGGAACTTCCACAAGGTTGATGTGATGCCCTGATTCCTATTTTGGTTTAATGAAACGGAATCTCATTAAGGGCCAAAGCAACTTTCATTAGTCATCTGAGCCTTGCACGTTTACCAAGAACTTGCCCTCCACTCTGGCAAGAAAGAAGGGCCGTGTGTGCCAGCTGGAACAACATCACCTGACTAGCTCTAATATAAGGTGGAGGCCAGTCTAAGTTTATACAAGCAGTGCACGCAAGCATCATCTAAAACTATTGCTGTGAGTTATTAACTTGGATAAGATACATTTCTCAAGATTTTAAAAAAAATATATTTTATTGATTTTTTACAGAGAGGAAGGGAGAGAGAGCTAGAAACATCGATGAGAGAGAAACATCAATCAGCTGCCTCCTGCACACCCCCTACTGGGGATGTGCCCGCAACCAAGGCACATGTCCTTGACCGGAATCAAACCTGGGACCTTTCAATCCGCAGGTCAACACTCTATCCACTGAGCCAAACCAGCTAGGACATTTTTCTCAAGATTTTTAAAGAATATCAAGAGTAGCTTAATATATTAGGGTGTTTTTGTTTTGTTTTGTTTTGTTTTTTTACAGCTCAAGAAGATAAATTTCTGAGAGACTATTGACTCTCATACAAATTTCTCAGTTCTTAGAATATGTTAATCAAACTTTAGGGGTCTAATTAGCTTAGTAACTTAAGATGATAACCTGGGAGAGGCTGGGACTTAAGGTTTTAAGTAAATTCTTCTATGAACCAAATCCTCCTGAATATGGTTGAAGCCTGAAGTGTCAGGTTCTCTCCTGGTCGCTACCACCATTTACTAGTATGTATGACTGGGTTCAAAAATTCTACTTCAGGGACATTTTGTTTCTCCACAGACATGATCATTACTGCCTTCTCAGGAATTTGTGAGCCTGCCTCAAGGAGAAGTCTTTTTCCACATGAGGACGGAGATTCCACACAGTCTATTCTCCCTAATCTGTTCCTATGCTATCTGACCAAAGAGTGTATCTGAGGAGCCCCAAACTGCCATACCACTCTGTCCTCTTTTGACCTTTCTACTTAAACTTGAAGCAGTCTCCAAGAGCATGTGACTCAGGCAGCATAATGTCAGGGATCAGGGCTGAACTATTCTAGCACAGTGGATTAACAGCCAAGGAGCGGTTCCTCTGACTCGGACTACCCAGGGTTCTCTGAGGATTCATTCTCTGGCAGCCATGCCACCCAGGCTGTAATAGCTATGTAATTCTGAGGGGTAATTCTGAATTAGAACATGGCAAAACCCATGATGGATGAGCTCATTTTCTGGGTGCAGTATTTGGGCACATTACCTGAACTATATGGACTTCAACGAAACCTCCAAGAAAGGGTAGGGTTTTTGTTTGTAATTTCTTCCAACTTAACTCTGTTATGGTTGTCATTCCATTGCACACCACGATCAGCACAGCTTGATCAAGCATAGGGTTACAGGGATGGTATAAACTGTTTGCTACATATGAGGTTTGACAGTGTGACGATACCTTTAATGAGCACTACAGGATGGGTGTGGGGTGTTTATCATCCAGTGCCCCCACTATATCTTCAAGATCAATTTCACAAAAGGAAATGTCTATGGCAGCCGTGGGCAAACTATGGCCCGCGGGCCGGATCCGGCCCGTTTGGCTGTTCTATCCGGCCCGCAGAGCCGAAAGAGCGGAGGGTTCTCTTGCTCTCCCCTCCGCTCCTTTACTTTGAATTTATATTAGTTCACACAAACACTCCACCCATGCTTTTGTTCCGGCCCTCCGGTCCAGTTTAAGAACCCATTGTGGCCCTCGAGTCAAAAAGTTTGCCCACCCCTGGGGGGACATTCAGAAAACTGAACATAGGCATGGACTTTTTAAAACGTCCAGTCTATTTCTACAACAGGCAAATTAGATTAGTCTTCTTCCAATTTATCCACAACAGAGTAACAGTTTTTAGGCAAATAACTTCCTATGTGATAATTCAATGATAATTAAATTGTTACAATTAGTCAAACATTAACTAACCAATTAACTTGCATAAGTTAGTCAAAGTGTGGATCCTTATGCTGACAGAAAGAAAGAGAATCAAACCTGACTTCTGGCAACCTTAGACTATTTTTCAGGTTTTTCTCAGAATAAAAGTCATCAGAATTGGCTTCTTCCTTTAAAGCAATTCTCTTAATTGGGTTGCAGCTAATTATAGTAGCAACACGGCCAAAGGGCAATAATTCTGCAATGATTGAAGCATTTCAAAGAAACCACTGCAAAAACGTGTCTGGAGTTTGGGGCTGATTTGAGATTTCTTCCCCTGGTACTTCATGGAGACCGTGCTTACTTTTGTTGTTCAGGGTGTATTTTGTTTCTGTCTGTCCAGGAGCAGAGGTAAGTCAGCTATGTGCCCTTTGATTTTCCTCAGAGATTTAGTGGGTTGTGCTCCTCCTGCTAAGACAAATTCATTTCATTAATGCTGTGGGTTTTCCCTTGCAGAAGTAAATGTAGGAAAACAGTTTGAAAGTTCCTCAAAAGGTTAAACATAGAATTATTGTATGACCCAGTGGTTTCACTCCTAGGTATAAAAACAGAAGAATTGCAAAGAGGTACTCAAATACATGTACATAAATGTCCATAGCAGCCGTATTCACAATAGCCAAAAGATGAAAACAACTCATTGACAAATGAATGGATAAATTGTGGTATCAACATATAATGGAACATTATTCAGTCATAAAAAAGGAATGTAATACTGATACATGGTACAAAATGGATGAACCTTGAACACGTGTTAAGAGAAAGAAGCCAGATAGGTCACATATTGTATGAGTCCATTTGTAAGAAATATCCAGGATAGACAAACTCATAGAGACAGAGAGCAGACTGATAGTTGCCAGAACCTGGAGGTGATTGGGTATAGGATGTCCTTTTGGTGCAAGAAAAATATTTTTGAACTTAATATGAATGGTGGTTGAACAATGTTGTGAATGTATGAAATGTCACTGAATTATTTACTTTAAAATGGCTAAGTTTTATGTCATGTGAATTTCACCTTAATCAAAATAATCTAAAAATAAATACAAAACAGCAATTTATTGAATTCTCTGCATGAAGTACTCTGCAATTCAGAATATCCTTCCATCCAAGGCAACAAGATTATAAGCCATTGGTAGAGAAACAACTGTTTGTACCAGTTCCTGACAATGAGAAGCTACTTCAGCCACATGTAACATGCCAGATTCATCAAGAGAAGGCTGATAGTTCACCAAGGAGAGAAATACTTGGTCCTCTTATTTGCTGGCAGCTGTTTCAAACAGATTAGCCATTCATCTCTCTGACAGCTATAGAGCTTGAGATTAAATTTTTTCATGCTTCTAAAAATGTATTTCCAATAGAAAATTGATATACTGGTTCTTATGAAAAGAAATCTTGCAATGGGTGATCTGCAAAAGAAAAAATGACCTACTTCTGTTCATACATTCCATTGCATTTAAATTCTTAGTGCAAAGATAAAGTCAAGAATTCTCTGCTTTTCGGGGTCATGGGGTATCAGAATTGCCGTTCACCATAAAATCAAAGGGCAACAACAATAATGGGGCTTAGGGGGGGCCAGTGAAAGGAAGAAAGGCAACGGTACAGGGATATAGTGTTCAAAGCATGTCACATGGTGTGGTGATCATCTGACCTCCCTTTCCAGAAGAAAAAGGAAGTAAACTTAAATGCACAGAGGAGCTTCTATGCAGCATTAATATTTTCTTGCTGCAGGAATTAACAGAGGCTGAAGAAAGACACTAAAGGAGGCTACAAATTTCTTCAGGAGGTATTTAAACTCTAGGAAGCTGAAAGCGGTGATGAGCTGTGAAGTGACCACTCACTTCTCTGACTCTGGGATAGCTGCCACAGATCAGATCCAGGTCTTTGTTTCTTTTTTCTTTAGAGAAGTTAACTATGTGACTGGTATCGTTAATAGATCTCTCTACCTGTACCTAGCATAATTCCCTCATGAATACTTGACTGTGGTCCTAATCTTTGGGGATAAGACACAGAGTCATTGTTTATAAAACAATCTTTCACAAACAGTTGAAGCTGACTGCAAATAGCTCATCCCTACCCCAGATAAGTTTCCCATTCTTTGGGTAAAAGAATTTTAGTTCTTAACTTGATCATCTTTGTGGCGTTCTCATCACTCTTTTAACTCTTTATTATCCTTTGAAATAATCTATATGTTTGGGCAACTGAAATTGAGAAAAAAAGCGTAAAAGCTATCTGAATAAATTTTCAAAAAATAACAAAATCTATTTGAGTAGTTCACATACTTGGTTCTAAGGACAGTTGCTATTGTTCTATGAGCCACACAAAAGCCCTCGTTTGAAGAGGCTGGGATGGAGATGAGGGGAAGCCTGGGAGCAAGGAGGAGAAGCTATGGATGCGCTGCCACGTGAGTACTTTATTAAGAAATAAAAACCAGTCCTGGAGCCAAGAATTGACCCTCCAGCCAAGAATTCCTCAAATTAGATACTATGAACTTAAATGGCCATGTCTTACTCTTTTTCTACTTTCATATTTCACAATGCCAAAGGCAAAGAAACAACAAATGGTTTACTTCTACGCAGCCAATCAGTAGCAAAACTGAAGTTAGAATTTAGAAGTACTTCAATACCAATCTAGTGCTCAGCCTACTGAACTAGGTAGAATGCCCATATTTAGAAGCCCAGTTAATATAATGAATGCATTGTAATGATATTCACATTAGCACTCTGCAAACAGTATCTTGTTATCTCATTCTGGTAGTAATTTGATGTTTTGATCAAATTGACATCTCCACATTCCCTTAATTATGAGATTTCTTAAAAAGACTTACAAAGCAATAATGCAAAGCCAGACTATAAACTTCAATATCTGAATAACAAGTAATTTTCACAATACTTGCATTTATTGCTCTTATGTGTCTTTATGGCACAAAAGTTATAATGGTGATTGAAGTATGAAGTCTCTGGACACCTCTTTGGTGGGGGAAAGATCAGCGTGTAAGTCTGTCAAAATCATGTGATACACTCAGTTTCAGGATTCTGGTATAAGAATCTCAGGCCAAAGGCTAGACTGGCTCCCATACCTTTCAGTTTCAAGAAGAATTACAGTGCATCACACTTTGGAGCTAATAAAATTCTTAGCTAAGATCTGAGTCATAGGGAAAAACAAATGAGCTGGAAAACAGGGAATAAACTTTGATGAAATTTATTTTCAAAGGAAAAATTGTAATTGCTTCATTATGAAGGGAGGAAAAAAAGGAGCATCATCACCAAGAGAGCAAAAGATAAACAAGAAAAATGGAATGTGAAATTTGGACAAGAAAGAAACAAGATGGGCCTATCTCAACTATGTTTGAAATCCAAGTTTTTATAGGATAAATCCCAAGCAATCAGCAGCAGTCCTTTTGAATGAAAAGGACTCCAGGATGAAAGGAATCCATGGAATAGCAAGGCTCTGGCAAACACCTGCTTTCCATCACCACGGGGGAGTACAGCTCCATATTAATACTGGGGTTATAAATGTTTATAAGCACAACTCTAAGGAGGCAGTGGTTTCTAGCTTCACCCAGGATATTCGGAGAACTCTTGGAAGGTCACTGGGTTATGCCCTTATAGAGCAAGGACTTGGCCAACTGAAACACTATGGGTATGTTGTACTGGTAACACGAGTGGGCAATGGGGTAGCAAGCCATGCTGAGCATAGCAGGTGGCATCATGGACAGGCTTCAAAGTCAGTAGAAGTCATTCATGCAAGAGGCAATACCAAGAGTTACTCTAGGAGTTAAGACAAGGTGAGAACCAAAAGGAGGAACCAGATCATGGAGTCAAGAGCAGAGCTCAAGTCCAGTGGCAACATTTGATTGGGAGCTGAAGCAGTAGTAGCCAGATATCTCAGACAAGAACAAAGAATTGCGATATTGGGGAAGTGGGAAGAATTAAAAACAATTACCTAATATTTTTATTTTACCTTCAATGGCGTTTTTTTTTCTTTTTGCCTACCCAATGGTCATGGGTTGAATGATAGCCCTCTAAAAGATATGTTCATATAGCAACTCTTGGGACTGTGAATGTGACCTTATTTGGAAAAAGGGTCTCTGCAGATGTAATTATGTTTAGGATATTAAGATACAGTCATCCTGCATTAGCTGGGTGGGCCCTAAGTCCAATGACAAGTATCCTTATAAGAGATAGCAGAAAAGAAAACACAGTTGAAGAGGAGGAGAAGGCCATGTGAAGACAGAGGCAAAGACTGGAATTATGCCGCCACAAGTCAAGTAAAAAATGGAGCAACCAGAAGCTGGAAAAGGCAAGGAGAATTCTTCTTGAGAGCCTTGGAGGGAGCACAGTCCTTCACGTCAGACTTCTGGCTTCCAGAACTGTGAGAGAATAAATTTCTGTTGTTTTATTTTTATTTTTTTTAATTTTTTTTTCAAATTTTTATTAAGGTATTATATGTGTACATATCTTACCATTGTATTTCTGTTGTTTTAAGCGGTTCTTATGAAAGGGTACCCTGAAAAACACAATGATGTCTATCACCACCATCTATCTCCTGTCTTCCCAGCCAAACACACATACTGCAACAGCCCCAAACAAGGGCCCCTAAGGTGGCAGACAGGTGTGTCAGGGTACAGAGCAGTAATGTGCCTGTGCCCAATCTATCCTTTAGATCTATTAGTATGTCCCTCCTTCACTCCTAGCTGCTGGGTTTTTTTGTTACCTACTACAGAAGTAGCAGAAAGGGTATATACAGGGGAAAACAAATGTGTTATTACTTAGTAAGTGGTATTTGTTTAAAGTAAGTGAGATTTGTTTAAAGCATTAAATTTTTCAAAACATAGAGCATAAAATTAAAAAGAGTCCTTAGTAGTAAGAGGAATTAGAACTACAGTTCTGATTAACTTGGTTTTGTGATGATCGCAGGGGTCCTCAAACTTTTTAAACAGGGGGCCAGTTCACTGTCCCTCAGACCACTGGAGGGCCAGACTATAGTTTAAAAAAAACACTATGAACAAATTCCTATGCGCACTGCGGGCCCGGGACGAGTCAGCTGCTAAGCAGGACAGGCAGCGGCACCCGGCGGGCCAGATAAATGTCCTCGGCGGGCCGCATGTGGCCCACGGGCCATAGTTTGAGGACACCTGAATGGGGTGATGATGGGATCTCCTAAGATCAGGTTCAAATTGTACCAAGACAGGGCCATTCTATATACTGGGACTGTTGCATGTATTTTTTATTGTTGAATGTATTAATTAAGTGAACTCTTGAGAATAAAAAGGGCCTGGTAATTTGGAACTGTGCTAAAAAATTTGTATTATTCTTGTATATCAAACACCCAAGCTTTCAATGAATAAATTTACAATGTGAGTTCCAATACCAAAACTACTGCAGTTACTCTAAAGCTAGACTATAAAGTCCCTGTAGCCTAGGATCTTTGTTTTGCTCACTGATGTGTCCTAAGCACCAAGAACAGTGCCTAGCACTCAATATTATTGAATGAATTCAAATACACTCAAAATCCATTTAAGGAAAATAAAAATGTCTAGTATATAACCAAACATGTTATAGGAATCACAGATGAGAAGTATTAATGTTATTACAATTAAGTGTATATGTTTTTATAATATGAATTCATTTTTAATCCTCAGTTATTGAGTGCATTTTCTTTTTTTTCCTTTTTTTTCTTTTTATTTATTTATTTATTTATTTATTTATTTTAAATAAATCTTTATTCAGATTATTACAATTATTTCTCCTTTTTCCCCCCATAGCTCCCCTCCACCCATTTCCCACCCCACCTTCTGCCCTTACCTCCCCACCACTGTCCTCATCCATAGGTGTATGATTTTTGTCCATTCTCTTCATGAACCCCCCATACCCCTTTCCCCCTGAGAATTATCAGTCCACTCCCTTTCTATGCCCCTGATTCTATTATATTCACCAGATTATTCTGTTCCTCAGGTTTTTAATTCACTTGATTTTTAGGTTCGCTTGTTGATAGATATGTATTTGTTGTTCATAATTTTTCTCTTTACTTTTTTCTTCTTCCTCTTCTTTAAGAATACCTTTCAGCATTTCATATAATACTGGTTTGGTGGTGATGAACTCCTCCAGCTTTTTCTTATCTGTGAAGCTCTTTATCTGCCCTTCAATTCTGAATGATAGCTTTGCTGGGTAGAGTAATCTTGGTTGTAGGTTCTTGCTATTCATCACATTGAAAATTTCTTGCCACTCCCGTCTGGCCTGCATAGTTTCTGTTGAGAAATCAGCTGACAGTTGTATGGGTGCTCCCTTGTAGGTAATTAACTGTTTTTCTCTTGCTGCTTTTAATATTCTCTCTTTGTCTTTTGCTCTTGGCATTTTAATTATGATGTGTCTTGGTGTGGTCCTCTTTGGATTCCTTTTGTTTGAGGTTCTGTGGGCTTCCTGGACTTGTAAGTCTATTTCTTTCACCAGGTGGGGGAAGTTTTCTGTCATTATTTCTTCAAATAGGTTTTCAGTATCTTGCTCTCTCTCTTCTTCTGGCACCCCCATAATTCTGATGTTGGTACGCTTGAAGTTGTCCCAGAGTCTTCTTACATTATCTTCAACTTTTTGGATTTTTTTTTTTTGCTTTTTGCTTTTTCGGTTGAGTGTTTTTTGCTTCTTTGTATTTCAATTCTTTGACTTGTTTCTTGTGTTCCTCTATTCTGTTTCTGGGTCTCTGTATAATATTTTTTATTTCAGTCAGTGTATGTTTAATTTCTAGTTGGTCCTTTTTCATATCTTCGAGGGTCTCGTTATATTTATCGGCCTTTTCTAGGATATTCTTAAAAAGTCTTATAACCGTGGTTTTGAATTCTATATCCAGTCGTTTGTTTTCCTCCATTTCTTTCGTTTGTGATCTGATTCTTTGACCCCGCATTTTCACTGATTCCCTGAGTTGGTAAGGTAGATATTTGTGCTAGGTTTCCAATATGGCCCAGTGGGTCTGCTTCCCCAGTTAACCTGAGGTGGACACTCTTGGTGCACCCCTTTGTGGACTGTGTGTACAGCCTTGTTGTAATTAAGTCTTTATTGTTGTTGGTATCACTGGGAAGAATTGACCTCCGGGCCAGTTGGCTGTAAGGATCAGCTGTGTCTATGCTGGGAGAAGTTCGGTGCTGGAGACAGCCTTATAGGATTAGACTTGCCAAATTGCAATAGCCTCTGTGCTCAGCTTGGATGGGGTGGAGTCTCAGTCTTGGCTTCCTGTCAGCCTTGCCCTTGCGCGCATGTGCGCTTTCAGTCCTCTGCCTTCCCCGGCTCCCGAGTCTCCGCCCGAGAGTCCAGACTCCCCCCACAAGAGCGTGGGTCCCCAGGGGCTCGCCTGGAACTGGGGTTCACTGCAGTCAGAACTGGGGCTCAGTGCAGTCAGGATCCTCTGACTCCCTTCCACTAGGGAAAGCCTGTGGCAACCTCTGCAGCCTTTGTGCGCACTGGCCCGCGTGCGCCTTCAGACTTCTGCCTTTCCCAGCTCGAGTCTCCGCCCGAGAGTCCAGACTCCCCCCGTAAGAGCGTGGGTCCCCAGGGGTTCGCCCGGAACTGGGGTTCAGTGCAGTCAGAACTGGGGTTCAGTGCGGTCGGAGGCTTCCTTCCCCCTTCCGCCAGAGAAAGTCAGCCAGGCTCTCAGCCGCCCTTCCTCTCTGCGCGCACAAAGCCCCTTTGCCGTACCTCCAATTCTCTGTGAGCTTTTCTCTTTCCTTCTAGTTGTAGAATTTTCACTCAGCCAGCTTTCCTGTGGTTCTGGATGGTGTCCGTTCTGTCTTTTAGTTGTAGTTTTGAAATTGTTGTGCGAGGCAGCAGTTTAGGTGTTTACCTATGCCGCCATCTTGGTTTCTCACCTTTTTTTTTCTTTTTTTTAAATAAATCTTTATTGTTCAGATTATTACAGGTGTTCCTCTTTTTTCCCCCATAGCTTCCCTCCACCTGATTCCCCACCCCACCCCATGCCCTTACCCCCTGCCATTGTCTTCATCCATAGGTGTAAGATTTTTGTCCAATCTTTTCCCACACCCCTCACACCCCCTCCCCCCTGAGAATTGTCAGTCCACTCCCTTTCTATGTCCCTGATTCTATTATATTCACCAGTCCATTCTGTTCTTCAGATTTTTTATTCACTTGATTTTTAGATTCACTTGTTGGTAGGTATGTATTTGATGTCACTTTGTTGTTCATAATTTTTATCTTTACTTTTCTTCTTCTTCCTCTTCTTAAAGAACACCCTTCAGCATTTCATGTAATCCTGGTTTGGTGGTGATGAACTCCTTTAGCTTTTTCTTGTCTGTGAAGCTCTTTATCTGACCTTCAACTCTGAATGATAGCTTTGCTGGGTAGAGTAATCTTGGTTGTAGGTTCTTGCTATTCATCACTTTGAATATTTCTTGCCACTCCCTTCTGGCCTGCATAGTTTCTGCCGAGAAATCAGCTGACAGTTGTATGCGTGCTCCCTTGTAGGTAACTAACCGTTTTTCTCTTGCTGCTTTCAAGATTCTCTCTTTGTCTTTTGCCCTTGGCATTTTAATTATGATGTGTCTTGGTGTGGTCCTCTTTGGATTCCTCTTGTATGGGGTTCTGTGTACTTCCTGAACTTGTAAGTCTATTTCTTTCACCAGGTAGGGAAAGTTTTCTGTCATTATTTCTTCTAATAGGTTTTCAATATTTTGCTCTCTCTCTTCTTCTGGCACCCCAAAAATTCGGATGTTGGTACGCTTAAAGTTGTCCCAGAGGCTCCTTACACTATCTTCATATTTTTGGATTTTTTCTTTTTGTTTTTCTGGTTGGGTGTTTTTTGTTTCCTCATATTTCAGATCTTTGGTTTGATTCTTGGGGTACGTTGATCTACAGTTGAGTTTCTGTATATTCTTTATTTCAGACAGTGTATGCTTAATTTCTGACTGGTCCTTTTCCATTTTTTTGGTATTCTCATTAAGATCCTTAAAGGTCTCACTAAGTTCCTCAGCGGTTTTTAGAAGATTCTTGAGTAACCTTATAAATGTGGTTCTGAACTCTATGTTGTCCAGTAGTTTGCTTTCTTCCATTTCTCTCATTCGTGACATGTTTCTTGGTCTCCGCATTTTGCTGCTTCCTTGTGTTGATGGAGTGGTTTTCTGTGGTAGGTGACCTATAGGGGCCAGTAGCTCAGCCTCCCCAATCACCTGAGGTGGACGCCTTTGGTATACCCCTTTGTGGGCTGAGTGCAAAGTCTTGGTGTAGTTAAGCCTTGATTGCTGTTGGTACACTGGGAGTAAATGACCTCCAGGCCAATTGGCTGTGAGGACCCACTGTGTCTATAATGGAACTGCTGCGCTGGAGACACGCTTATGGTGCAGGACTTGTTTCAGTGGGGCTTTGGTGCTCACTGAGTCTGCCTCTTGAATGTGTCACTTATGGATGTGAGGAGTTGAAATCTGGTGTCTCACACTGACCACTAGGTACACTGGCTTCTGGATCTCCAATGGGGTGCAGGTCAGCTACTGTCTGAGGCCACCCAGCAGGCACTACAGCGAGAACTACAGTTTTCTCCTCTTTGCTTGGGGTTTGGAGGTTTTGGAGCTGTCTGACCAGAGCTGCAAGTTTGCTAGGTTAAGCTGTGATAGGGCAGGTCATTCATATGCTAAAGCCGCTGCTTGGAGCTTGGGTGGGTTTGTAGATTGTGTGGGGTGGGGTCTCAGGGCGTGACTAGGCTAGGGCGTGGCAAACAGCGATGGCTGCTAGAAGTCGGCTCTGTGTCTCCGACCGTGTCCCCGCGTCCCGCGCCCCAGCACAGTAAACAGTTATTCCTGCCGAAACCGGTTTGGCTCAGTGGATAGAGCGTCGGCCTGCGGACTGAGAGGTCCCGGGTTCGATTCCGGTTAAGGGCATGTACCTTGGTTGCGGGCACATCCCCAGTGGGAGTTGTGCAGGAGGCAGCTGATCTATGCTTCTCTCTCATCGATGTTTCTAGCTCTCTATCCCTCTCTCTTCCTCTCTGTGAATATCAATAAAATATATTTAAAACAAACAAACAAACAAACAAACAAACAAACAAAAAACAGTTATTCCTGCGTGCAGCCCTGCAAGCAAGCCTCCCTCACTTTCCGACCCCACGGCAGACAGTCCAGCTTCTCCCCGTAGGAGTTTGGGTCCCCCGCGTCTCCCCAGAAACTGGAGTTCAGAGTAATCGGGAGCTTATCTCCCTTCGGGTTGAAAACGGCAGCGCTCCCGATTCGCGTGTCTCCGTACCTCAGCTTTTCCGCGCTTGTGCACCCCTCAATGCTGTTTGCTCTTTCCTTCTAGTTGTAGAACTTCCACTCAGCCAGCTTTCCCGTGGTTCTGGGTGATAGACGTTTTGTCTATTAGTTGTAGTTTTGAAATTGTTGTGCGAGGCAGCAGTTTAGGTGTTTACCTACCGCCATCTTGGATCCTCCCCTTGAGTGCATTTTCTATGGCCTGTTCCTGTATGCTACCCAATGAAGCTGCAAACTCTTATCAGTTAGGCCAAGACTTCTGGCAACAAGTGAGTGGAATCTCTGATTGCATTCCAAAGACAAAATAAAATATGTCTGAGTAATTTGTCATTTTATTTTATTTTGTTAATCTTCACCCGAGGATATTTTTTCCATTGATTTTTTTTTTTTTTGAGAGAGAGTAGAAGGGAGGAGTAGAGACAGAGAGAAACATCGATGTGAGAGAGACATATTGATTGGTTGCCTCCCACATGTGCCCTGACCAGGGCCAGGGATGGAACCTACAACCGAGATACGTGCCCTTGACTGGAATCGAACCTTCGACCATTCAGTCCAACTTGTCATTTCAGATTATTGCCACTTCTTCTCTTCCTTGTTAGCACTGATAACTCCCTCTGCTGAAAGTATTGGGGTTAGAGGTGAAGCCAGGAATATGGTCTGGTGTTTTAATAAAATTAAAAAATATATCCATATAAAAAGCCTTACCCAAGAAAATAATAAGTCACACCCCCTTTCTCTCAAAAGCAACTGACAGTGATAGAATTAAAACAGTTATTCTTCACATTTTCTGATGGGGATCCCTTTAGACGTTCATTCTAATTTTAACTAATTGGTTTTGTGACTGTACCTATGATTGACTATTTCTCTATTAGTCATTGGGCATGCCCACACTCTAAAGGACTGCTAGGCTGGCCACAAGAAAGCAAAATAAGAATAAGCCTTTTTTTTTTCCCTAGAGTAATTTAGTTGTGAATCTGGTGCTGGAGTTCCTCTCAAATGCAGCTGAGACTAACAGATGGGTGTTTATTGAGCCCCATGTGTCTGATACTATATCAAGAATGTTACAGTGATTAAAAGCATGAAATCTCAGGTCAAACTGCTTAGGTTCAAACCCTGGCTGTGTGTCTTAATAGCTGTGTGTCCCCAGGTGGGTTAGTTAACCTCTCTGTGCCACTTACAATAATATTATTATTACAATGAGAAGCAGAAAAGAGGTATATGTGCCATAGATAGAAAGAGACTAGGCTGAAGAGAAAGGAATAATGTAGTATGGAGTTGACAGGGTCAGTTCATGTACACCTGCTTATGTGACCTTTACACAGTCAGCCACATATTTATTAAATGGCTTCTTTGTGCCACTTTAGTATTCGGCTAAATTTTTTGATGGATTCAAAACTGAATCAGGCATGGCTTCTGCCCTCAAGGAATATTTAGGCTAGAGGGGACAAAAGTTATAATTCAGAGTATTCATCTTTAAAAATGCCACCAGAGAGGTAGAGATAAATTATGAATTCAGGGAAAAGTGTGATTACTTCTAGTCAGTTGAGGTCTAGATTCAACATGACCTAGATTGCAACCCCATACTTATTTTTCCCATTGATTTTTTTTTTTTTTTTTTTTTTTTAGAGAGAGAGAATGGAAGGGAGGGGTAGAAACAGAGAGAAAGATCTATAATCTCTCAAATCAGACCAGTTCACTCAGAGTACTGTCCACTGCCCCCAAACTGAAGGGCAGACAACAGCTAGGAGGTTACAGATTAGGACAGGGAAGAGGCCAGGGGTAGGGATTTCACTGTCACCCCAATAATTAGAAGAAGATCTGAAATCTTTTCCTAAGAACCTGTTATATAGTAGACAGAATCAAATGTGATTGATTTTGCTCTAACCTAATTAGAACGGTTTGCTAACACCTGAATAAAAGAGAAAAATATCAGTCTGAATCAATTATTCATAACTGAAATAATCACTTGGTTTTCTAAATGATTATATTATATTAACAGTGTGGTTGGCTCCTACTCAAGATATTCTTAGCCATGAGAGAGTCTAATAGTTAACTGAATATATTTAGAGGAAGCTAAAAGTAAATGAATCATTTTTTAAAATATTTTTATTGATTTCAGAGAGGAAGGGAGAGGGAGGGGGAGATAGAAACATCAATGATGACAGAGAATCATTGATCAGCTGCCTTCTGCATGCCCCACACTGGGGATAGAGCCTGCAACCTGGGCCTGTGCCCTGACCAGGAATAGAACCATGACCTACTGGTCCATAGATGGATGTTCAACCACTGAGCCACATCGGCTGGGCTGAATCATGTTTTCGAAAGGTGCTTATTTAGATTATTTAGATATTCTCTTGAGCTCCCTGAAGAGGACTGTTAAAACACAGAATGCTTAATAAAATGTTCTTTCATATGTGTGAATGTATGCACCAGCCTGGGGGTTACTTAACACATATATACATGAGGCAAAAGTAGGTTTACAGTGGTGGGTACACAAAACACCGAGTTTATTTTTGTATTATTATATTATTTTCCATATGAACTACTGTAAACATACTTTTGCCCACCCTGTATAATCATCTTCCTATTCCCAATAAGCTGAGAGCATCAAAACAGCCCTCTGCAACCCCACCAACTATTGTGAGGCTCCCCTTTCCTTTACACCTGCAAAGCTGGTTGTTCTCTGGAACATTTGAGATGTTGCACCCTGGCATATGCCATCAGTTTGGCGCAAATAAACTCCACAGGTTTGGAAATTTCTTACATCAAAGAGGGTAACATACTATTTGGGGTTTTGTTTTATTTTGGTATTCTGAATCTTTTCTATTATTTGTACCATTACTTAAAACACACACACACCTAAACAACAAGTGCCAGTGAGGATGTGGAGAAAAGGGAACCCTAGTACACTGCTGATGGAAATGCAGATTGGTGAAGCCACTGTGGAAAACAGTATGGAGTTTCCTCAAAATAATAAAAATAGAACTGCCATTTGACCCAGTGATCCCTCTTCTGGGAATATATCCTAAGAATCCCCAAAACACCAATTAGAAAGAATATATGCACCCATATGTTCATAGCAGCATTATTTACCATAGGTAAGATCTGGAAACAGTCCAAGTGTCCATCAGTAGATGAGTGGAAAAAAAAGCTGTGGTATATTTA
The DNA here is from genome assembly GCF_963455305.1 of Plecotus auritus. NCBI lineage: Eukaryota > Metazoa > Chordata > Mammalia > Chiroptera > Vespertilionidae > Plecotus > Plecotus auritus. Next base: position 137,097,634 of record NC_137782.1, on the reverse strand, counting down.
CACCATGGAATACCATGCTGCTGTAAAAAATAAGAATCTCTTACCCTTTGCCATAGCAAGGATGGACCTGGAAATTATTATGCTAAGCAAAATAAGCTAGTCAGAGAAAGACAAATATCACATGATCTTACTTATATGTGGAATCTAATGGACAAAATAAACTGATGAACGAAATAGGTCCAGAGACATGTATGCATGGAACAGACGGACAGATCTCAGAGGGGAGGGGGTTGAGAGGATGGGAAGAGTTTAACCCAAGAACATATATGTGTGTGTGTGTGTGTGTGTGTGTGTGTGTGTGTGTGTGTGTGTGTATTTTGTGTGTGTGTGGAGATATATATATATATATATATATATATATATATATATATATATGCATAGCCCATGGACACAGACAATTGCATGGGGAAGGCCTGGGGTGGAGTAAAGACTGGGGTGTAGGGGTCCAAAGGGAGGAAAATGGGGGACATCTGTAATACTGTCAACAATAAAAAATGATAAATTAATAAAAAATAATCCCAAACTAAAAAGAAAAAAATCCAAGGTTAAAAAAAATGCTGAAGGGAATTGATATATGTTATCCTCAACTTCTTTTTAGTCCATTCTCAAGGCAGATTCCCAAGCTAATTCTGTAGCATGCAGGGTTTTAACCAAAATAAAATAACTGCCATGGCTTACCCTATGCTATGCCAAGTTTCAACTTACCCTCCTCATTATTTTTTTCCAAGAGAGAAGACAATATTATCACCCCAATGTGTCTCTTTCCATTGAACTTATTTCTGAAAAAATAAAAACTGAACTCTTGAACATAATAGTCCTGAGATCTCTAATGTACACGCTCTAGTTCTTTGAGAACTGCTGCTAGGGATGGTGGTCATTTGCAGAGCACTTAAACAGTCAGGAGGACAAATAAAATAATCAGAACAAAAAACTAAACATTAATACAACCCACAGAAATGAATGTCAAGAATGGACCATCTAAATTACCTTATGCATTTTTAAGCTGAAATCTTCCTGGTCAGAAACAGTTAACAGTTCTCTGACCAGGCTGCCACACCTGACAATAGTCATTAACTCAGAGCCTGAATAGCAATAGCAGAGTTATATCTCATCTGACATTTCAAGTGATAGGTAATAGGGACATTTAAACAGAAAGCCCTGAAGCAAAGAGCTCGTTTTCTTTTTTGTTTTCATTAATTTGTTTTCTTTTTCTTTATTTTTTAAAAAATTATGTACAGTGTTTTAAAAAACAAAACAGGCATCTCTCTATTTAAGAACCTACATAGACAATCACTGCTTTTATAATTCAAACACTGATTCAGATACAAGAGTCAAGGAGAATGGGCAGGACTGCATAAATGGAGCTGCCATTCAATGCCTTGATTTATTTGTTGCAAATCTATAAAAATGTCAGTGAAGGTACCCTATCTGCCTGCTTCAAAAGGGTGTCATGAGGGGAGGCATCCTGGCTGTTTATATAAGTCAGCTCTGCACTAAAATCAGGTCAGAGGTGTTTGCTCATAGGTATTTGATGGGCCTCGGCTAATGCCAGCTTTCTTCTAACTTAACCTGGTGCCCAGGACTCGCAAGCTTGGCTGGCTTCTACTCATGTTTCCATGTGTACTCCACCATGTCAGGGTATGTAAATGACAGTTTCATTAACACAAACTGAAAATACTTTACAACTTACAATAAACCTACTCTGATTCTAATTATTCATGAAATCTCTATTAAGAACCAGCATCAAGAATTAAATATTTCTACAAAAAAATACTTAATCTGTATTTTATAAGAATGTACACTGATGCATATTGTATGGTTTTGAACAAGACTTAATTATACCCTTAAAGAGTCAAAACTCCATATTATCCATATTATCTATAACTAGAAGCCCGATGCACGAAGATTCGTGCTAGAATGGGCTTTCCTTTCTCTGGCTGCCGGCACTGCCTTTCCACTCCGGCCCAGCCCCTTTCCGCTCAGGCCCCGGAGCCACCTCTTTCCGCTCTGGCCCCTCCCTCCCACGCTGCCAGAGGCCCTGAGAGACTGGGGGTGGGGCAGAACGCCTATGTCATCGCCATGGCGACGACACAAGTGTCCCACCCCCGTCACTTGGCGGCTGAGTATGCAAATTAACCGCCATCTTTGTTGGGTTAATTTGCGTATCACTCCTGATTGGCTGGTGGCGTAGCAGAGGTATGGTCAATTTACATGTTTGTCTATTATTAGGTAAGATAATAAAAGCATAATATGCTAATTAGATCAGACATCCAGGTGCCTGCCGGTGGCTGGAGGGAAGCCCGGGTCCCAGGTGCCAAAGGGAAGCTGGTGCCAGCAGCCGGGGGAAGGAAGGCCTACTCTTGCACGAATTTCGTGCATTGGGCCTCCCGTTCCCTATAATATCAGGGTCAAAGTGAAACTCAACCAATCAATTATAGTGCTATATTTTATTAAATAATTTTTATTTGAAAAAATATATTCTAAATACTAGTAAAACATTGACATGGAGATAATATTATTCAGTGTTTTCTAACCCAATGTTGTCACAAAAGGAAATGTAGAATTCTGGCTATATGTTAATGGTTTTATTAAAATTACCTTATTATATTTCTATTAAAATACTGACAAAAAATTAACCTAAAACCATTTTTAATATACCTCATAAAATGATGATATATAGGGTATCCTCCAAAAATGTATATACACTTTAATAGCTGATAGCTCAATTTTGAAAATGAACTGCATTTCAATAAACACTGCCTTTATAATTATTCAAAGTGTGTGTATACATTTTTGGGGACATCCTATATTTTAAATTCCTGGGGAGCAGAGTTGTTTTGTGGAAAGCAATTCTTGAGTAAAAAGAAGTGGGGGATGATTCAGTGTTTATATTTTCCAGGTGAATCAATAGACCCAACTAGGAGAAATGGCCTGTCCAAGGTCATTCAGTTAGTGGCAGAGTCAGAACCTGCATCTCTTGACCTCCAATCCAGAGCTCTTTCCCAGAACCTTGCTGCTAACAGATCAGGAAATTTCACCTCCATTCCAAAAACAAATCAGAAATATTGCACAATCACATTTCTATTTTCTTATTTAACATGCGGAATAACTGTCATCGGCAGTTCAAGGCTTTCCCTCCTCCCCTACGTTAAAGGAATAGAACAGTTATAACCAAATTTCTGAACAATATTTAAGTTCTCTATGACATTTTGCGCAATGAAAAAAAATGCTCTAAAAAAATAAAGATCACAAAGAGGAATTACAAATTTTGTCAAAGAGAGGTGGCATTTTGCTTTTCTTCTCATGTGTGATTTTTTTTTTTGTAATACTAAAATCCATCAAATATGGTATATACTCACTCTTCCCACCTGAATGCTTTCTTGACAGGCATTTGTTTATGCATAGAAGGAATGGGAGAAAGAGCCATACCCACAGGCAAGGAGCAAAAGCAGCAACTGTAGCTTAGTTTTTGTAATGAATAAGGTGGAGTACTTTCTGATGTTAGGGGAGAACGAGAAAAAGAATAAGTGTGAACACAGACACCCATATACATGTATGTGTTTTCCCTCCCCCAAGGGACATTTATATACATTATCTTACTCAATTTTCACAAGGACCTTGGGAGGTAGGTACTATTGTTTCCACATGAAGAAAATGACTTGCCCAAATGACTGACCCAAGATCATACAGCTAGTATGTGACAGAACAAGGCTGCCTGACTCAAAAATCCAGAGAGGAAAACTCTCTCCCTTCTGTTTCTGGATCTTTTATTCAAAAATTCAAAAAGTGTAGGAATGGTCAAATCAGTTTGAGGAACAAGGGAGTTTGACCAGGAGGCAGGGCCAACCACCTGCGGCCCCTCCCTCTGGCCAGCCCCATCCTGGCTCGTGGTTGCAGCAGGCGGCCAGGGGTAGGGAGGCCCTGGTCAGCAGCCGGCAGCTGCTAGGGACCCTACCCGTGCACGAATTTCATGCACTGGGCCTCTAGTCTTTTTCATAGTTTCCAGAAGACAGGTGACTCACTGTGTTAAGACAAAATTCTTTATGGAATTGATTCTAGAGCAGTGGTCGCCAACTGGTGGTCCACGGAATACTGGTGGTCCGTGAGGTCCAAAAGGTTGGTGACCGCTGTTCTAGAGCAAGAAAGGATACTGAAAAAAGGGAAAAGAAAGAATGGGCACTAATAGGAGAGTATCATTAAAAGGTTAAAAGGAGAATGACTTACTAGTAGGAATTATAGCTAACAATTAAATTATGACCAAATGTTGATGATCACTCTGATGAGTTCCACAAACCTTTAGTTACCTGGACCAACCTTTGGCTCTTGTTTTTAATGACATGTGGGATAAAGGTGAAATATCCAAGTCCATGAAAGAAAGTGTTAGCAGCATTTTAAAAGATAAGGAAGACTGTTTACAAAATGGAGGCTCTTTGCATGACTAACACATAGTAATGCAGTTTTTAAATTGAGGTAAAATCCACAAACCATAAATTAACCATTAGCTTTTTAAAAATGTACAATTCAGTTGCATTTAGTACACTCACTATGTTAAGCAACTATCACCTCTAACTAGTTCCAAGGCATTTTCATCACCCCAAAGGCAACCTGTACCCATAATAATGCAGTTTTACAGAAATACTCTTAGAAAAATTAGCCAAAGAGAAGAAAGTAAGACAAAAGTTCCAGTGGTATGGCGAGAAGTGAGACATAGCTAACTGATAAACTTAAGTAAAACAAAATATTTTAAAAATCTTATTTAACAAATATCTTGCTGAAATATTGGAATGAATAATGTACTGTGGTGAGTGTTGTACACAGTAGTGGAGGGAGGGAGAATGTGGAAGGTAGCAAAAATGAATCAAATCTGTTTGCTTTCTTCAAAAGAGCTTGCAGTTTAATGAAGAATTTAGGCATGTAATCCAATGGTATGGGTAAGCAAAAGAAAAGGAACTAGAGAGAGAAGGGTTAAGATGCGAAAGGAAGGAAATAGGAAGATTATTTGTTCTGTTCAGAAACAGAAAAGTCTTGTGCCATAGACCAATGATAATTTTCTCATTAAGACTATGAAGAGCAGAAAAGTGCCAGGTAAACTGTGAAATAGGTGAGGATGTCACATGGGCACATGAACCAAATGCCGTGCTCAAGGAAAACATGAGGAATAAAGGGAGCTAGCTAAGGCTTTATGTGACTATAGATCTTTTTGATGTTGTTGTGTGTAGATCCTCTCTCCAGAAAGTGCAGGCCAAATCTAAGAAACTTAGGTGTAAGCTATAAAAGGGGATGTTTTGTAATTATATCTGTAATGGCATCATTTGGCCATGAAAGGAGTGTGAGCACTTAAAACAAATAGAGAATGAGCAGGACGAGCAGGTATGGATGCCAATAAAATTAAAAAATGGGACATAAAGAGGAATACAATCGCACTGAAGATATAAAGAATAGAACTGGCATACACTCCGAAAGGAAAGGAAATGCAACAATTGGAGACCAAGCTTCAAATTCCATCTGTCCAAGATAAATAGAAGAGGGATATCTTTGCAGAAGATATGATGAAGGATCATCAATGGAAGGTAAAGAATTGAGGACCTAAACAGAATGATAGGAAATTATCAAAGAACTCTTAAAGGAGATGTACATACTTATAAAAGAATAAATAATAAATGTGAGTATTAAAAATCCATAAGAGGCTACAGAAAATAAAAAATATAAATAAATATAGTTTATATTAAATATAAAACAGAAAAATCTTACAAAATGTTTTAACAAATCGTTCTACAATAAAAATGCTCAATATAGTGCAGCAACTACCATTACATAGGTTATAATTAAATATTTTTGGAGTCATCTAGCCAAAATGGTTTCAAACAAAAAATTTATGGATATAAATCAGAAGAAGAGGAAAAGATAAAGAACAAATCTTGAAAAATAAGGCTCGAAGAGCAGAAACATGAAGTCAGGAAAAGTGGACATATATGGGTACAATAGATTAGTATGGGGGGAATGAAGCAAAGAAAGGATCAGCAAAGAAATCCAGTAGAAATATACTGCATCTATAAGAAATAGAATTCTTCCATTTTCATGATGGATGAACGATTATAAATAAATAGGTATAAAATATAAATATGTTTAGAATAAAACCTAAGACTCAGATGAGTTAATGAGGATGAAAGTACTTGAAAAATTACAAGGCAACACACAAATAAAGGTTTTATTTCACTGGAACATAGCAGCTATGGACTTTTATTTTCAGCCCATACAAAGAGGGGAAAAGCATTTAGCAGATCTCTGCTCAACCATCATAAAACACAGTGACCATTAAGGGCAAGTGTATTGAAGACTGTGCTTCTCAATGACTACCATCTTTTTACTCTTCAGTGCGGACAAAACCTCTGGAAAACCTCCTTGTGCAGTATCTTCTATTGGTAATTTTATTCACTTACCATAATATTCACCCCTCTAAAGTGTACAACTTAGTGGTTTTTATTATATTCACAAAGTTGTGCAACTATAACCTCTAATGAATTCCAAACATTTTCATCACCTGCTAATATACACAAGACTCAAGGAAAAGCCCCAACATTGAAAATGTTGGGCAGGGAAAGACTCCATAAGTGGAGGGTAGGGAAAGACTGAAGGAAGAGATTGGCCACTCCAGTCTGGTGATTAGTAGCGTTTCCTAAGGGAAACTTACATGTGAGGTATATCTTGGGTGGCTGAAAGGTGAAGTGGATCCTGGCACCACTTGGCAGGCACCAGAGAATTACTAGTATACTAGGGTAAAGTGGGGGAATGTCACGGGTACTCGTACGTGAATGCTACCAGATACAGAAATCACTTTATGTGCTGACCAGGCCAGGACAAACAACCACCTGTTCCAGGAACCAGCACATTACAGGAGTCAGTTATGATCAGACAATCTCTAGGAGGGCTTTGTGGAAAGCAACTTCTGTTCTGGTCCAGGTTCAGCTTGTGGAAATGACAAAGGTCATGTCATGGAACAATCTCCCTTCTACATTACTTCAAAAAGAAACCACGTGTCTTTTAGCAGTCACTCTCATTTCATTCCTTACTCCCTACCCACAGCAGCTACCAACCAAGAATCTACTTTCTGTCTTTTTGGATTACCTGTTCTGAAAGTTTCATATAAATGGAATCATCCTATATAATAAAAGCCCAGTGACTGAACAACGTAAAGACCAAAACTACCAGAACGACCGGTGGACCAGTTGCTATGACGCGCACTGACCACCAGGGGGCAGACACTCAATGCAGGAGCTGTCCCCTGGTGGTGAGTGTGCTACCACAGTGGGAGCGCCGCTAGGCTGACCAGGATGAACGGCTGCTCCCGCTGTGAACCCGGGGCCAATGGGCAGTAACCCTGGCTGCCATCGTTGCCTCCTTGCCCCAGGCTCCTCCTTCTTGCTCCCTGCTGCCTCCTCCAGATGCCCGCAGGCCACGCAGCACCACCGCTGGGCTCACAGAGCTGACCCCAGAGACTGGGAGGTAGGTTCATGGCCTCTGCAGGACTGAGGCCTACTCTGCCGCCTCTCAGTGCTATTGTCCCTGGGCCCAGCCCTGACCAGGTCCCCTGGAGAGGTGAGTGCTCCGGCTCCACAGAAGATGCCGGACCAGGGAGCAGCCACTCAGAAGGCGGGTCCACAGCCACTCGGCTGACCTGGATGAGCTGCGCTCCCACAGCGGGCAATCCCCGCAGGCCACACACCCCCACCAGTGCACATATCCCGAGCACCGGGCCTCTAGTATAATATGTGACCTTTAGAACCTGGCTTTTTTTACTTCTAATATTCTCAAGGTTCATCCACATTGTAGCATGTATTAGTACTTCATTCTTTTTATGGTTCCATTGAGTAGCTACTCTTGGTCCAATCAACCACCAAAAAACAAGGCCATGACTTTCCTCAGTGCATATAGCAGTACTTCATCTCACTGGATCAAAACTTGTATGTAGCACCTACAGAATTAGTGTTGATCTTTCTCATAGAGTTACATAAGCTTTAACAAATATTTGAGCATCACAGTACACAAACTCATGTGGATCTAAATCATGAAAGCTGACTACAGCACAACGACAGCTTTTGAAAGGCTTGAAGGAAGGGAACTGGATACCAATTACTTGGCAAAACCTGTAGTTTTTATATCTTTCTCATTTTTCTTTTTTTCCAAATTTTCCTTAATAAAATCAGATATAAGCTGATATAGATAGATAGGCAGATGAGAGATGGTAAATGGAGTGGTTCTAATTTGTTGAAAGTGTTGGGATAAGTTCAAATTTCCATGGTAACTATACTATCATTTATCCATTGAACAATCATTTGTGCAGGAACTACTATGTGCCAGGTACTTTGCGGAATAGCAATATAGAACAGATATTGCTTCTGACTTCATGAAATTGATTATCCAGAAAGGAATATAAAATATGAACATATATATCTAAAATATAGAGTAGAAAGTAATAACTGCTATGAGAAATATAAAGCTAAGTTGCCACAGAACTTCAGAAAAAAGATAGATTGCCTGCACCTGAGAGAGACCAAGAATAGCTGGGTGCAGAATCCTGGCCTTAAACTTTAAAAATAGGAAGAATCTGAACAGGTGGAAATAGGAAGCAAGAACCAGAAGGACAAAGGCATAAAGCCAGAATATGAACATTTCTGAGCCATGAGGATGGGAAGCTGGGTGGGTCAGATGGCACAGGACCTTGTATGCCATGAGGAGTTTGTATTTTATATTGTGGTAAACAGAGAACTATTAAGGCTTTTGACAGGAAAGTAATGTGAGAAGCACCATACTTGCGATTAATTTAATAACCCAAGTATAAAACCATGTGTAAAAAGGGTTTGGGGGGAGGGGGAATAAATAGGACAGGCGAGAATCTGAAGGAGGAAAAACATTTAAAAACATAATTCAATAAATGTTTGACATTCTTGTTAGGAGGAAAAACATTTAAAAACGTAATTCAATAAATGTTTGACATTCTTGTTATTAACTTGTATTCCAAGAAACTAAATTCCATTAATTTAATATGGAAACAAACTTCTGATTGGCTGGTAGCAACATCAGTCACTTGTACCCAACTCTCTATAAAGAATAAATCGATAATATCAATAGACTCTGAGAGTCCTCTCAAGGTGATGTTTCTTTCAAATATTTAATCAATTATTAGAATCCTTCAGGGAGAGTTTTCATAATCTAAAGACCAGGAATCAGTGTGACTCAGTTGGTTGGTCGTCGTTCCTGGCACCAAAAAAAAAAAGAAAAAGAAAAAAGATTCCTGGTCAGGGCACATGCGCAGGTTGTGGGCTTGATTGCCTGTAGGGGGCATGTACGAGGCAGCCCACTAATGTTTTGCTTTCACATGGATGTTTCTCTCTCTCCTTTCCTTTCTCTCTAAAAATCAAGTTAAAAACTCAAAAAAAAAAAAAATTCATAACTCTCCCCTCAGAACTCTGGACTAATTACAGAACTTTGGGGCAATTTGCCCCACCTCCAATTTTACCAACAGTGAAACTGAGCCCCATAGTGGGAATTGACTTATCCATGAAAACAGGGCTGGATGGAACTCAAATCTCCTGATCTCTGCCCCCACACCACAACCCACATTCCACTGTGGATAGGCTGGGTTGGTTAGAACTAAAGTATCAAAACAAAGTCATTCTTTCAGTTTGCCTGGGCTTAAAAAGTTGGTTTTCAATAAATAGCAATCAAAAAAACAACGCTTCCACCATAAAATTGGAAATCTGCAGAGTGTTGCTATCTGGTTGGAATACTGACATAACACACACCTTGCTCCCTGGGTATAGAAAACACTGAGTTAAGTGCAGTAAAGCAACTAGACTCTTACAGGGAAATGCTGGTTACTCAGGCGCATTCCTTGTCTTACAGAGGCTTGTGGTCTTCAAATTCCCAAGCATGTTTTGGGAAAGAACAACAAATATGTTTTTAGTAGAATTCAATGTGGGATTTCAGGAAGTATCTGAAAATCTGCAGCAGATAGGCATTGCAGAAAGGAAGGAAAGGGCATCAATCTTTCACAATGTCACTCTGTCAGAAAAGGAGTGGCTGTTTCCAAAGTTCTTTTTCGTTATCAATATGCAATAAACTGCCTGCCAGGGCCAAAGAACAGCTAGTCAACATGTTGTTCCATTTTACAGGTTGTTTCATTGTAGAGGGATGTTTTGAAAGAGGGAAAAAAAAAAAAAAAAAAAGGAATATGTGCTGAGATTTTTTTAAACCTCATGTCCCAAAACCTATAATAATCTTGCTGGGTTTCTTTTTTATTTAAAAAAAGAAAACCAAATGTTGAGATTTAATCTCTGAGTCTACCATGTTCATTGCACTCACATTACCTTCACCTTATCACAAGAAGCAATAGGTAGTTTCTTTCGGTGTTGCCAAGACCAAAACCAAGTCATAGATTCCCTTAAGGACTCAGTGCTCTTCTATGTGTAACATAGTTACACAGAGTAACAACCAAAGCTCCAAAATAACATTTCCTTACCTCTGCTGGAGGTTTCATTCCCCACTTCCAATACGTCAGGGAGCGCCAGGATGTCTCCGGTGTGCTCTAAGCACAGTTCTGCCAGCTGCCAAATGTTTACAATTCTCCTTGCCTGCTGTAAGTAGCTATTTGCTAATGTTCTAAGCCAGGTTACCACAGCCTACCAAAGGCAATGCTACCACTGTTGCGGCTGCTGATGTGTGCAAGGAGGCCTCCAAGGCTCAAAGTCCAACTTCAAGGGAACCAGAGGTGTTGAGGGTCCTGGCACCAAAAATCATCTCACAGAGAAGCTGCATTCTCCGTGGCCTAAGAAGCTTTGCAAAACAAAAACAAAACAAAACAGAATAGAAAAAAATTCCTTTAGCTTTTACTAGGTCTTATATACAGCTGCCCTGGGGTGGCGGGGAGGGTCACAGGGCTTGGGGACAGACTAGGTTGGTGCTCAAAAGCTATTTGTTGAAAGAATGAATGAGTCTGCAGGCTGAACTGCAAGCAATCTGAGTGGCAGACATCATGATGTACTCAGACATGTTCAACTTCACCTACTGCTCTGAAGTAACCTCTGTACCTTGGATTCTTTCTTCCATTGGGATTAGTTCTTTCCTGTAGGTTACTAGAGTTGTTTTATAAATAGGATTCCAGAAGGCCGACCCCCACCAGACCCCACGCCTGCCTAAATATACCTGAATCCTAGGGAGGATAAAACGAGGCAGGAGCATTCCCACCTATTATTATTATTAATTATTATTATTTTAGAAAAGGGACATACAGAATTGGTATAATTATACAAATAATTCAAGTTTTTGCCTTTTCAGTTTATTCTCATCACCAGTTACAAATTAGTGACCTGTGGCCAAATCTGGCCAGAGGATTTTTTAAAGCTCACGTGATTTTTAAAAAACTGCTTTGATTTAGAATACATCTAGATGGGTGATTCTCATACATGACCATGCATCAGAAGCAAGCTTGTTAAAACTGGAGGGCTTGTTAAAACTCGGATTACTGGTTCCATTCCCAGAGTTTCTGATTCAGTAGATCTGGGTTGGGGTCTGATAATTTGAATTTCTACCTAGTTCCCAACACCAGACCCCATGGTATTGCATCTGGCTTTACTTATTTGCATTACTGCATTGCCTCTGAGTTTGAAAACTCTGTGAAATCTCAATATTTCTGGTGAAAACCCTTTTTCAGCCTGATTCATGGAGGTGATTGTATTACCCACTTTTTGCTAAAGTAAAACAAATAAATATAATAGTACATGCATCTTAGGTATACAACTTATTGAATTTTCACAAATTATAGACACAAATCCATGGATTTAAAAAAGGGAAGGGGGTTCTACGGGTGATCTGTTCATAAATTCCTAACTGGGCAGGTCACAGTGGGTAGTCATGCCCTAGACCTGCCATGGGCAAACTACGGCCTGCGGGCCAGATCCGGCTGTTCTATCCAGTTCTCTTGCTCTCCCCTCTGCTCCTTTACTTTGAATTTATATTAGTTCACACAAACACTCCATCTATGCTTTTGTTCCGACCCTCCGGTCCAGTTTAAGAACCCATTGTGGCCCTCGAGTCAAAAAGTTTGCCCACCCCTGCCCTAGACCTATAACTTCTGTAGTGAACAATTTTAAGCCAGTCCTGTCCATTGTTCTTGTGCATCTAGGTTAACACACCTTTGAGATGTCAGAAGTAATACCCCTCAAAGGGGGTGTTAACCCTCAAGAGAATACATAATCTTGTAAACCATCTTGTAACCAAATTCCCGCCTTGCTTTCTCACCTGCATGTACTTTCCCTCTTTAACGCAGAAAAGAAGCTACAAACTATTATTTCCTGGAGCATTCGAGATCTTGCGCCCTGGCATATGTTTTCAGTTTGGCTCAAATAAACTCTTATAAAAATTCTTTACAGGTTTGGATGTGACTCATCTAACTGACACACAGAGCAAGCAAGAGAACATCACCAGCCCCCAGAAACCCCCCTCATGCCTTTTACACAATGTTAATCCCAAGGATAACCACTATCCTGACTTCTAATTCATAGATTTGTTTTGCCTGTATTTGAAATTCATACAAATGGACTCATACAAGTATACACTACATTGTGCCTGGCTTCCCTTGATCAATATTATGTTTATGAGAGTCATTCACATTGTTCTATGGAGTTGTAGCTCGTTCATCTTCATTGCTGTCCAGTATTCCACTGTGTGATCATTCTATAATTTACCCATTCTATTGTTGATGGGATTTTGGGTCGTTTACATTTTGAGGTTATTAGAAAAAGTGCTTCTACAAACATTCTCAAATACATCTTTTGCTACACATATAGATGCATTTCTGTTAAGTATATACCTAGTAGTAGAATGGCTGGGTAATAGGGTATGTGTATATTCAGCTTTAGGAGATGCGGCCAAACACTTTTCCAAAGTGGTTGTACCAATTCATACTCCCACTAGAAGTGTATAAACGTTCCCATTTCTCCACATTCTCACCAACACTTCATATTCCTTTTCACATAAAGAAATATAAGCCTCCCTGGATTTAAGTCATTAGTGTTTTAAGTTGATTTTCATACGTCTTGAGTTTGTTGCATAACCTTTATCACTTCAAGCAATTGAGGCATTAATCTTTCTTCTATCCTATATAATAAAAGGCTAGTATGCAAATTATCCCCTCGACTGGGAGTTCAACCAGGGGGCGGGGCTGGCTGGCCAACTACCCTCGCCCCCTCCCCCCGGCCGGACCCCACTGGTGCACGAATTTGTGCACTGGGCCTCTAGTTACCTTATAAATAGGTACCTTAAATTAGTGAATTTGCTATCTAAGTGAATTTTCCTTCTGCCAAGTATTGTCTGCTGTTTGTTTTTGTCACAGAATATATTCTGCATGGGAAGAGAATGATTCTCTGTATTTTTAGCTGTCATCTAAAGGTGTAACCAACAGTATTTTGCATTTGGTGACTGGCAGATGTTGTTTGTAGTAAGTCTGTCTACTTTCTGTCGTTTTTCTGGCCAAAGGTTCACTCTAATGATCAGTAACAGGTTTCTTACATTATGCAACCCCTCTTAGTTTGCTGTAAAACACTGAGAGTTGGCACTAACCAGGACACCTTTTGTGACACAAAAACTAGCTAGAGAAACAATCTTGGGCCCCTGAGACATTTTGTTTGTTTATTTAGGCTGATTTTCTCCCCAGGATCTCTGGTAACCAAATGTTATAAATAAATGTTTTATATAATTGTTTAATTATCAGGAAATGGCCTTAGCAGAATCACTCTTATGATTTCACTATAGCTTAATGTTTATTTCTTTTCTTTGCTTGCCTACTTTGAGTGATTTTTGGTTTTGATGCATTGCATCTTAAATTTTGCTGGTTCCCCTGGGCAATTAGAATATTTATACTTGTTTCCTCTTAATATTTAGTTGCTTAACAATGTAACTTTTTAACTTTTAACCAGAAGCTGGATTAGTGGGAAATCAACGATTTTTATCTTTCAAAAGAATAACAACTTTGATTTTTTTAAAGATGTGTGCTTATTTTTAAAAAGTTAAGCAGTTAAAAGAACAACATATAAAGCAAAAAATTACTCCCTGTTAGCACTCAGAAAATAGCCGTCTATATGTATAAAAGCCTAAGCGACTGAACGACTGAACAGCCAAACAACCAGTCGACCGGTTGCTATGACGCACACTGACCACCAGGGGGCAGATGCTCAATGCAGGAGCTGCCCTCTTGTAGTCAGTGCGTTCCCACAGCCAACCTCCTGAAGCCAGCCACCTCCTGCGGTCCCTCTCCCTGGCTGGCTGAACCTCCCTTGGCCCCTCTCCTGGACCAGCTGGCCAACCTCCCGTGGCCCCTCCCCCCAGCCTGCCAACCTCCCACAGCTCCTCCCCCCAGCTGATCTCATCCCTGATTGGCAGCTCCACCCCGATTGGGGGTAAGGTCAGCCAGCCAACCTCCCGCGGCCCCTCCCCTGCCCAACGCAGGCCTGACCCTTATTGGGGGTGGGGCTGGAGGCCAACCTCCTGTGGCCCTCCCCACAGTTGGCCTGGCCCTGATCAATCCTGTGACCCTTCAGTGCAAGGGTCCAGTGCTCTAACCATTTAGCTTACTGGCCAGGGCAAGGCTTCTTTTTTTTGAAATCTACAAAATTCTGATAATATTAATAAGATTATCTTTAGATCATCAACACAACACCCCAGATCAAAAAAACAAAACAAAACACATAAAAAATGACAAAAATGTTAATCCATTGTTTATTGTATGCTCTGCACAATACCACAGACTATGCATGACCTTGTAGAATGTCTGTGCAATGGACCAAGCAGCACCAGGGAAACTCTATACTCATGCCTTCCATTAACAATACAGAACACAATACTATCAATTGCATCTCATTAACTAAAGAATCAAAGAATGACATAATTGAAAATGAAGTGAAAATTTAATAAGGCCAAAGTGACCCAAGCCAATGAGAGAAAGGGAACTGACATTTCTTGAGCTTCTGTTTTTATGCTAACTAGATCATTTACATCTTTTTAATCCTCAAACAATCCTGTGAAATTGGTATTTGTATTTTCTTGATACAAATGAGTGAACAAAGCTCTGAGGAGTTGTAATGGGCTAGAATTTGAATCTATACCTGTTCAACTCCAACACCTTTCCTCTGGAACTGTTCACCTTTCCTGCAAGTTGTTATCCCAACAAAATGTCAAGCCATACACTAAATGAAGCTTGGTGGGAGGGTGGTATGTGCAGCCTGCTACATGGCTTCCCTATTTGATCACTGCTCAGAGTATCAGCCCCAACTACTTCAGTAAGATCATCAGTGATCTCTCAGAGTCACACGTAACACTAAATAGATTTGGTTACTGCCTGTCCCTGCCACCTGATGCTGCCAGGGGAAATGGAAGAACAGCTGCTGGAAAGACATTAATTCCTTTGAATAGTTTGTGCCATTATCTAAACTTTAGATTCTAAAGGGATTTTTAAATACTGCAACTTAAAATATACATATTACGTATATATATATAGGGTACCCTCCAAAATGTATACACACACTTTGAATAATTATAAAGGCAGTGTTTATTAAAATACATTTCATTTTCAAAATTGACCTATCAGCTGTTAAAGTATGAATACATTTTTGGGGGATACCCTTTACATATATCAAGATATGTCTGGGAAAAAGGAATAGGATTTTTTGGAAATTATTTTGTTGGTATTATGTCGACTTCTCAAATAATGTATATGAAATTTAATCCCAAATTATGAATACTTGGGTGACAGTTCACAGCATTTAGAGATCAAGTTCTATTTGAAAGGTCATGTGCACATTTGAGCAACTTGATACCAGGTGACCTTATTAGGGAGCTTACATTGTAGACCTTGTGATACTAAAAGCATTTTTTTAAAAGTCACGAGCTACTTAAAGGTAAAAAATCATTGTCTATGTGATATTTTTATATTTCTTATAATTTTAATACCATGGAAAATTTAAAAATGCATTCACCATTTGTCACTCTTAGTGATTTAAAAATCTCTCTGAAAAAACACTGGTGTAGAAATCTTGAGAGAAGCCTTGATTAAAGTGTAATAAGCCACTTGATGGCAGGGACAACTTTTGTACAACGTGTTATAAAAAAATCATCAATTACTCTAATTTATATTCATAATATTTTTCATATGTATGAATAGTGGGGGTACGGAGGGATGATCGAGAGAGGGTCATTTCTCGTTTTATTTTATAATGGCAAAAACTGAGATAGAAAAGAGGTCATCTGTGGAAGTCTTAGTGCTTTTGGATGCACAACACACTTGTAACTGTAGTCACTTGCTCTCTAAGCAGAATACCGTATTGAAGGAAGCCATGCCTGCTCCCTTGTTTCTAACCTACTCTAATCCGAAAGCTGCAATAGCTATGCCGTCTCCTCTTGCTCCCTGGCCTTCTTTTAAACTGGTCTGTGGTTGGGAATGACACTTCATTCCCTTTTTTGCCTTAATATACTAATATACTCAATTATTAAAATTACTTACTGAACTAGGACTCAGAACATAACCACCTTAATGTTGCTGCCATCAAAGCAATTGGATAACCTTCTCTGAATAATTATGTCCTTCCATGGTTAACACTTTTCAGACTCCTCTCAGTGTTGGAATGAAACATGTTCGTCAGACCAACTCTGGAAAGTTGTGAGTCTCTCTTATATACTGAAGTAAATAATTAAGTTGCAACTGCTTTATAAAAATAAATATAAGAAACAAAGAAGAGAAAACAGCTTATATCCTAAAGAAGTCTGCTGTCTGAGTCTCCCCTTTTGGCTCCACAGCCTGCACAGCCAGAAAAAAACCCTCTGATTATAGAAACTTTCCATGCGATGAGATTTTAGGTCCCCCTTCCCCCTAGCCACCCCCACCTCCTGCACAAATAGTTTCACCATCTGTCTATAACACTGCCTGAAATTCCATCATTAAATATGTTCTTTCAGATTAAATGTGTACCTACTTATTTTAAAAATCATAATCACTTAATTGGATAGTCCCATAAACCTAACACAACTATTTATATCAACTGTCTCTGATACTTACAATACTTCTGAAGATATTTTTAATACTTCTGAAGATACAGACAGCTTATTTAGTTCTGGCTTTTCATTTGGTATTATTTAATATGTCCATATACCAATACAAGACATATTTTTATCACATTATTTCTATTATCAATATGCTACACTTTGAGAATTTACAAAGAATAAGGAATTTGAATTGTTTGGGGTTTTTTAAATAAGTATTTCTGCCTTAAACATTATTGTACACATTGGCTCAATTCTGACTTTTTAAGATTGTTTTCTTAAATAACCTTAAATTTCCCAAACTAGAAATCCTGAGTCAAAGAATAGCAGTTCTTTAATGTATTACTTTATACTTCTAATATGGTTAAACCTATTCCACTGAAAGACTATAAATCTGCAATGCTACCAGCAACATATGAGTGCCAGTCTCTCTGCATTGTTGGGTTATTACTATCACTTCAGTTAAAAAATATGTACACAGTGTTAATGTACATAGCTAGAACTCATAAATGTTGATTTTATTTTTTTACTGAACAAAGTGATGAATTTTCATCTGTTGCTTAATTAGCCCTTTCATCCTGAAAGTTTGGAGTCTGGATATTGATCTTATAGCTCTGCATGAAGATCATATAGCAAGGAAGTGACAGAATTAAGATGTGAATTTAGGTTTGTCTGACCTCAAGTCATTTGGACTAGAAGGTGTGGGGAGCTGGTCATAAATAGAGGAATTCTCTCTGTATATCTTATACATTAAATTGTTTTTAATGTTATGTTAGGTTCACTGTAAAACACACACATACAGAAAAGTATCCTATCTAATAAAGAGGGAATATGCTAATTGACCATCACGCCCTCGCAAAGGTGGCGACACTCACAGCCAATAAGGAGAGAATATGCTAATTGACTGCCATGCCCTCAAAGATGGTGCCCCCCCCCCCAGCCACAAGATGGTGGCGCCCAGTTCCCTCAGCCCCACCAGGGCAGCAGGCAGGCGGCACGGCCGGGCCCACCCCCAGGCGGTCCGGCCACTCCACGCGCCTGCCTCCGGAGTCCCCCAGTCCCCTCAGCCCCCCCAGCTGCCCAGGGCTGGCCCAAGGCACAAGCAAGCCTTGGATGGCAGCTTTCCAGCTGCCCAGGACCGCCTGAGGCTTACGCTGCCGGCAGTGGCAGCAACAGAGGTATGATGGGGTCGTCGCCTTCCCCTGATCGCCGGGTCGCCTCCCACCCCTGAGGGCTCCTGGACTGTGAGAGGGGGCAGGCCAGGCTGAGGGACCCCCCCTCAAGTGCGTGAATTTTCATGCACTGGGCCTCTAGTATGTATATAATTATAAAGCAAGCTCTGGTTATGAAATAGAACATTGCTAACATCTTAGAAGCTCTGTGTTTGTCCTGTACTCTCTTCCAGAATAACCTACTCCCTGTCTTTTGTAATTTTTTTCTTTGCTTTTCTTTATAACTTTACCCTTTATGTATGCCTCCCTAAATTGCATATTGATTGGGTTTTATCTGTTTTCTAACATCAGGCAAATAGAATCATAGTGTCTGTATTCTTTAAGACTTGCTTCTTTAGCTCAACATTATGTTAACAAGATTCATCTATATTGACACATGTAGCTGTAGTTTTGATTTTTATTTCTGTGTAGTACACTACTGATTTTATACGCTGTATAACAAGTTACCACAAATGTGGTGGCTTAAACCACATTTATTATCTCACATTTTCCATAGGGTCTAGAGCCTAGGTGTGACTCAACTGGATCCTCTACTCAGGGTCCCACAAGGCTGCAGTCAAGGGGTTAGCCAGGCTGCATTTTATCTGGAGGTTTAATTGGGGAAGAATCTGCTTCCAACCTTACTCAGGTTATTGGCAGAATGCATTTTCTTTTTTGCAGCTTTAAAACTCATGGAAGTTTGCTTCTTCAAAGCCAGCAGAAGACAGGAGTCTATATAGATACAGTTATATACTTACATACTTATATATTTATATATTTATATTTAAGTAAATATATATGGACATAGACGTAGATATATTTGTGCATATATATGTATGTATACATATACATGCATAAATAGAGAAACACACACAACGGTGGGCATGATAGCTCATCACTTTTGCCATATAACATAACCTAATCAAGAGAGTAACATAATGACTTTCGTTACATTCTATTTGTTAGAAGCAAGTCATAAGTTCTGCCTGCAATCAAGAGAGATTATACAGAGAGTAACAACACAGGTAGAGATCATAGAGGCCTATTTAAAATCCTGCTTACCACAATAGTAATTTAGTATTTCATTATATGTGTAAGTCATAATTTACTGTAGCTTGTCACATAGTCTACCACTGATGGACATTTAGATGTTTCTAGTTTGGAGCTCTGATAGCTAATTTTAGTTAACTTGGCTGGGCCATGGTGACCAGATATTTGAATGTTTCTGTGTGGGTGTTTTTGGATAAGATTTAAATTTAAATTGGCATACTCTGAGTAAAGCAGATTTCACTCCATAATGGAAGTAGATCTCATCCAATCAATTAAAAGCCTCAACAGAACACAGCACTGACCTCCCCAGAGCAAGAGCGAGTTCAGCAGATTGCCTTTGACTTCATGTGAAACATTGGCTCTGCCTTGTTTAACAGCAAATTGCCTCTAGACTCAAACTGCAGCTCTTTCCTGACTTCAGCCTGCTGGCCTTCCTCATCAGATTTTGGACTTGTCAAGCCTCTACATTGGCATGAGCCAATTCCTTAATATATCTCTCTATCTCTCTCTCTCTTTCTCTCTCTCTCCACCCCCTTTACACACACACACACACACACACACACACACATTATTGGTTCTGCTTCTTTGGAGAATCTTGACTAATACAAGGGCTACTGTAAATGCTTCCATGAATGTTCTGTATATCTCCTGATGAACATGAGAAAGTTACTGGGGTACATACATAGCAGTGGAATTCCTGTGTTGTAAAGTATGCCTCTATCCATGTTAATGAAGTAGTGTCAAGCTATTTTTCCAAGTTTCTGTGCCCATAAATACTCTCACCAGAACAGCTGAGTTCCCATTAATATAAATGCTCACCAAGATATGGCATTTGTCTATTTTAAAGTTTTGTCAGTCTGATGGGGTATGAAATGGTATTTCATTGCATCTGCATTTCATTGGTAATTATGTAGGTTAAACATGTTTTCATGAGTTTATGGGCCATTTAAATTTCTTCTTTTGTTAAATGTTTGGTTAAATGGTTTCTTGCCCATTTCATTACTGAATATTTTGTCATTTTCTTACTGATTTGTATAGTTCTTATATATTCTAGATATTAGATCTTAGTAACATGTGCTTCAAATATCTTCTTGTTTGCAGCTTGTCTTTGCACTCTCTTTATGATGTCTTTTGATGACCGGAAGTTCTTCATTTTAATATAATTTACATTTCAATCTTTTACTCTATGTTTGACTTTCTTGTGCTTTGTTGAAGAAATTCTTCGGACTCTGTTGCCATGAAGATATATTACCTTTCAAAGGCTTTAATTTTGCCTCTGACATATTAGTCTTTATTTCTTCCAGAATTGTATCTATTTTCTATATATGCCAGGGTCTACTTTGGGGCTTTGTTTCTGTTCCATTGATTTATTTTTCTATCCAGTACCAATACTACACTATCTTAAGAACTAATGTTTTAATGTCTTGAAATCTTTAGCCCAAGTCACCTAAACTTATTCGTCCTCTTCAAGAGTGACTTGGCTATTTTGGGTCCTTTGTATTTCCATATAAATTTTAGAATATAATGATGAGGTTCTACTTTTAAAAAGTCTATTGGAGATTTTATTGAGAGTATATTGATTCTGTAGATCCCATTGGTGACAATAGTTATCATTATGATATAGAATCTTCCAGTCTATTTCTTTCTTTAAAAGTTTTGCATTATCTGTTGTCAGGTGTACCACATAGCAGTTAGGCAGTCGTATACTTTACAAAGTTCCCCCCACCCCCGCAATATTTTCTAGTACTCAACTGGGACCATACAATATTATTGACTATATTTCCTATGCTGTACTTTACATCTCCATGACTGTTTTGTAACTACCATTGTGTACTTTTCAATCCCTCTGGCAACCATCAGTCTGAATATTTAATCACATCTTTTTAAAAAATTGATTTCATAGAGGAAGGGAGAGGGAGAGAGAGATAGAAACATCAATGATGAGAGAGAATCATTCATTGGCTGCCTCCTGCATGCCCCAAAGTGGGGTATCAAGCCTGCAAACCTGGGTATGTGCCCTGACCGGGAATCAAACCATGACCTCCTAGTTCAGTGGTCGGCAAACTCATTAGTCAACAGAGCCAAATATCAACAGTACAACGATTGAAATTTCTTTTGAGAGCCGAAAACAGACTTCTGCGCATGGGCCACGAAGTTTCAATTGCACCATACATGCACGCCCACATGTGGTATTTTGTGGAAGAGCCACACTCAAGGGGCCAAAGAGCCGCATGTGGCTTGCGAGCCGCAGTTTGCCAACCACTGTCCTAGTTCATAGGTTGACGCTCAACCACTGAGCCATGCTGGCTGGCTTAATCACATGTCTTAATTTTTAATTACCAAAATAATCCTTGCTCAGAGGAATAATATCTTCATAGATACATAATAAAGTAAGAAAGAAATAAAATGCAAAGTTGGTGTATTAGTCAGGATAGAATAACCTATTGCAAAATTTAGACCCCAAAATGTAATGGCTGTAAAGAAGTTTATTTGTCTTTCCACAGTCCAGGTTGGGGTAGGGAGTGGAGAAACTAGAGGAGAAGGCTCTCCTCTACATGGTCATTTAGGAACCTGAGTTAATGACAGCTCTATACTCCTTAACATGTGGCTGCCAAGATTGCCATGAGCATCAGCATCCAGTTGACTAGATGTGTCATTTACCTATTCCTGCATAACAAACTTAGTAGCATAAAACAAGAATTTAATACTTATTATCTCAGTTTCTGTGGGGCAGAAATTTCAAAGTAGCTTAGCTGAATAATTATGGCTTGAGGTCTTTCAAGGAGTTTGCCATCAGGAGTCTGCTATGGTTGCAGTCATATGAAGGCTCTACTAGGGCTGAAGTATTTACTCCCAATGTGGCTCACCTAGTGCTAGTTTTTGGCTGGTGGCCTCAATTCCTTGCCTCTCTACTAGGATGTTTGAATACCTTCATGAGATGGCCGCTGGCTTGCCTCAGAGAAAGTGATCTACTAATAAAAGTGCAAGATGAAAGCACAATGTCTTTTATGACCTAGACTTGGAAATCACATTCCACAATCTCTGCAATATCCTATTGGTTATATAGGTCAGCCACATGCAGTGGAGGAAGTGATTACATAGGGATATAAATGCCAGAGTCAAGCATCATTGGGGGTCATCTTGGAGGCAGGCTATCATCCTAGAGAAGCATGTATGAGAGGTTTTTATAGGCCAAGGAGGTTTTTACTCACATGACCATATCTAATAGCAGAAAAAGAAAGGACATATAGTACAGCTGGCCAACCATGTGTTTTTTATTATAGTGGAAGGAGGGGGGATGCACATCTGGCAGCCTCTACTACAATTGGGAAAATGAATTAAGAAGAGAAAATATTTAAGAGATGAGTAACAGAAATAAAACAACAAAAGTTGATCTCAGTGAGCAAATTTCCAACTGTGTGGATCACGACAACATAATGCTTAAGATTTTTTTTCTGATTTCATGAAATTGTTCTTGCTAACAGCATCTCACAGGCACACACTTTTAAATACCAATAGGTTGTTTGAAAAGCCAACATCCTAGTCTTGGCTTTAATAAATGTTTTCAATTTATTTTAAGTTATTACTTAAAAATAGCACAAAAATTACCAGTGTTCATTAGTGAAACCCAATGCACATACACAACAGGGAAAATATAATTTGTACACTCACTAACTAAGAAAACTAGTAATTAAAGAGCAAAATATCCTACCCCTTCTTTGAGGATTTCTTTTGGAGAAATGGGTCCCATGCACTGATTTAGGTCATAGACAAGATAATTCCCAATGCCTTTCCTGTAAAAAAAAAAAAAAGAGTAAAACCTCAGATAGAAGATTAAGTATTCAACTGCAAGGCATTTTCAATTAGTTTTGCTTAATGAGGAAGAGATAATCTCTTAGTTGTAACATGAACCTCAAATGGGGGAAATTTTTCTTCCTAATTTGCCCCAAACATTGTTTTGGCTTTGTATTATATTCTGCATCAATGAACTGGAATTCAGAATGTTATTCATTTGTCCTAAATATTTAACAACTCTGAACTAGGTTAGCCCATATCTCCACTGAGGACAGTATTACAGATGTCTCCCATCCCCACCCTCCTTTACCACCCTCCGCTCAAGGATATATGTATTCATTTTAAAAAACATAAGCTTGCTT